>NC_140940.1:71256351-71641351 GCF_014529385.1 Adiantum capillus-veneris | reverse complement strand
GGGGGTGTGCATCCGTGATTTGGGTTGCGCCTTCGGGCGAGGAGAGAGAGAGAGAGAGAGAGAGAGAGAGAGAGAGAGAGAGAGAGAGAGAGAGAGAGAGAGAGAGAGAGAGAGAGAGAGAGAAAAGGGGATGAGGTGGCGTGGATAGGAGAGAGAGAGGGAATCCATAGGGCGGGTGCCAAACGTGGGGGGGGAGAGAGTGTGTGAGGGGGGGAGGGGGTGTCTTATTCTATGTCTTGCATGGTGTCTCAAGGATGAGAAGAATTCAATGGTGTGTGTCATAAAATCTAATATCTAACCAACCCAAATGATTTTCTCATATTAAATTGATCACTTAATGTGGGAGAATAAATGGGAACAAGTGTTAAGATATAGATATGTGCTTATAGATCTATCTCAACACAAGGCCAATAGTAAAGGGGCCCAAATGGGAGATGGTCTATCAAGAGCAAGGCTAACCAATGGAGCATAAGACCTTAGGGTTAGCTTCATTGAAGACCTCCAATAATGTGTGTAAAAGTCCTTTGACCTTAGGTAAGCTAGGGCTGAGCTTGAGGTGGGAACCCGGCCCAAGCTCGAGGTGCTTGACCTACTTGAAGTGCTTGTCGTGCTTGAGGTGTTTGTCCTGCTTGAGGTGCTTGATTAAGGTGCTTGAGGTGCTTGACTTGCCGCTTGATTAAGGTGCTTGAGGTGCCTTGACATGCTTGCCTAAGATGCTTGTGGGAATACCCCCTAGTCCAAGTGCTTTGTCATGCTTGATGACTAAGGTGCTTGAGCTCCTAAAGTCAAAAGCATCCCTAAAAGAGGGGGGGCGAGCCCTTTTCCTAGGGATTAGAGAGAGAACACACACTCACACTCACACTCACACTCACAAGGGAAGCCCTAGATTGAAGAGGCAGCAAGGACACATGTCAGGTCCCTACCCATGTTACCTTCATGTGTTGCTTGAAGCCTATTGGCCAGGCTTCAAAGGGGTCCAATGATAAATTACTTGAATTATCTAATTGTTTTTGCATTTATCAAGTCCTCTCTCTCAAAGGGGAAAGGGGGACACTTGTCCCAAGGCTACCCATGTTGCTTGTAATGGCTCGTGCTTGTGATTGGCTAGGCTTGGAGGGGTCCAATGAGCTTCAAGCATGAGCTACAAGGGGGGGTCGACCCAAGAAATCTAGGGGGGTGCTTAGGGGGTATACTCACCCACACACACTCACAAACACTCTCATTGTGTACTATGCAAAGTGCAAGAGCTCCCTCTCCTTCTCCAAGCAGGTAGAGGTTGAGATCCTACACCAACACTCTTGGCTATGGAGTGCAAATCCATCCAAGAGCCATGCTTCAATGTTTGATCTTGCCATCTATTTCTTATTCATTACTATGCTATTATGTATGCTAGCACAAGAGTTATGATAAGTGAGGAGCTAGCTCTTTCTCGTATGAAATGTTTCTTCTTCCTCTTCCCTACCCTCATTCCCTGCTAGCTCTCTCCACCTTCGAAGGTGTTTGAGGTCTTGGGACTGAGTCTTGGTATAGTTAAAGCTTTCTTCAAGTTTAGGTTATTCTATGATGGTGATGCATGAAGCTTTCCATCTTCATTGCTTCACCTAGGTCACAAGGAACACAAAGAATGTATTGTAACAAGTCTCTCTTTATGGGAGAAATCATAATACAAATGCCTATTGGAGGGGGGACCGGCTCCACATAAATCCGGTCCTCAACTGTTGTCATGTTCTCTAAATTATCTCTCTTGCAAAAGTATTGTCTATTCCAAGTTAACTAATTTCTATGATTATGTTGCTATCTTCAATTATGTCAACCCGCTATGCTCACAAAATCATTTAAGACCATATTAGGTAAAGTGGAAAAATCCCAATTCCCAGGTTGGACAACTTTCAATATATCATGTACAAAATATAGAGATTTTGTCAAAAATTTGAGTTTTCTTAAGGTCTCATTCCACTTTATGCACATACAATACACAATGAAAACAACTAAAATACCATGGTTTCAATCAATTGGATTATTAGGAGACGAGTATATTGCATCCATTAGCGTTGTCTATGTTCTACTGTCCTACCTACAACTTATCTCAACATGGAGAGCTTGGTTTCTGGGTCCACCACTTGTCCAAGTTAATGTAAAAGTGACTCAAGGTTCACAACTTGTGAAAGCAAGGATCCATTGAGGAATACAATCCACTTGGCTATTTTTCCTTAATTTATTGCACGTGACATTCAAGCAAGGTCCACTTCTAATCTATAACTTCTTAATTTGAGGAATGGGGCATACATTAAATATGTAGCATATGCTCTATTGCCTCATAGGAAGGTTGGTTTCAAGGTGCACTTATCCATGCTAGCCTATCTTGGAGAAATGATAGAGCTTGCTTCTCTCCTTGTTTCAATGGAAACTAGCTTGGACAAGTGGTGGACCTTTGCTTCTCTCTATGTTTCAATAGAGTTAGCTTGGACAAGTGGTGATCTTGGAACAAAACCCCCATGTAAAACATATCATGGGTATTCCAAGTGATTAGAAAGATTACCATTTAAGATATAACCTTATAGGTTGGACAAATGGAGCTTGTCTTGGAGAAATGGTGGACCTTTGATTCTCTCCATGTTTCAATGGAGCCTATCTTGGAGAAATGGTGGAGCTTGCTTCTGTCCATGTTTCGATGGATCCTAGCTTGAACAGTTGGTGGACCTTTGCTTCTCTCTATGTTTCAATAGAGTTAGCTTAGACACGTGGTGGATCTTCAAACTAAGCCAACTACTATCAATGTTTCCTAGCTTGGACAAGTGGTGGAGTGTTTCTCTACTCCATGTTTCAATGGATCTTAGCTTGGACAAGTGTTGGACCTTAAAACAAAAACCCCATGTACAACATAGAATGGATTTTCTATATTTCAATGGAGTCTAGATTTAACAAATGGTGGAGCTTTTCTTCATCCATGTTTCAATGAAACTAGCTTGGACAAGTGGTGGACCTTGTAACGAACCCCCCCATGTACAACATATCATTGGTTTTCTAAGTGATGGGAAGGAATACCATTCAAGATATAAACTTATAGCTTGGATAAGTAGTTGACTTTAAAACCAAATTCATCATAATACAATGAAATACAGGTTAGCCAATTCCTAAATCTTGAGACCAAACCTCCCATGCTATTAGAGATAATATATTGGATAAGTGGTGGACCTTCTATTATTTTCCCATGGCTAGTTTAGACTACCGGTACACTTTGCAGCTATAAAGGTTGGACGAGTTGTGGAGCCTTGTTTCTATCCATGATTTAATGGATCCTAGCTTGGACAAGTGGTGGACCTTGGAAAAACGCTTCCATGTACAACATATATGAGGTTTTCCATGTTTTAATGGAACCTATCTTGGACAAATGGTGAAGCTTGCTTCTCTCCATGTTGATTTTGGAACTACCTTAGACAAGTGGTGGAGCTTTGCTTTTCTACTCTTCATAATACAATGAAGTATAGGTTGGTTACATGGTGAATCTTAAGGCCAAACCTCCCATTTTACTAGAGATGATAGGTTGGACAAGTGGATCAACCTTCTATTATTTCTCCATGGCTATATTGGACAATTAGTAGACCTAACATCTCTCTATGCTGTCTAGAGAAAAGCTTGGACAAGTGATGGACCCTGCTACTCTCTTCCCTTGGTTTACTAGTTTGAAGACTCAGTATATATACTTTCTTAGATCTAGCTTGAACAAGTGGTGGACCTTGTATCCACAATCTTAATTCATTACAAAAAAGTATATGAAAAAATAACATAGGAATCTTGGTTTGAAGGCCAAGCAATTAGGTTCCAAATGCACATAATAATATATTTTCCACCCATAATAAAAGAAAGTTAAATATGTTATTACCAAATTGACAAAGGTAACGTCCAAGAATTCTAGCTTTGCATCTTGTCAGATCTAAATCTTCATCAAGGCGACATGCATGTATACATCAGCTTTCAAGCCATTCAAGAATACATGCACTTAGATTCCATAGTTTTGTTTTCAAAGTCATTTAGGTTCTAAAACTCTTTCACGTAAAGTATGTAATGACAAAATTCTTGAAGCAAACATTTGTGCCCAAGAAAAAGATCCCTCTCACATATTTAAAGTCCATGAATTCTTTGATCCATACTTACAAGTTTTATTTTGACATCAAACATCAATTCTCTCATAGTTACAAATAAATGCAACCTCGATATGAATTGACAAAAAATGAATTTCTTTTACTATATGACCCAACATAGGTCCCAATCAAATAAAAAATGAGTCTCCAAAAATTTGGGTGCACTCTAGCAATACATCAGAGTCCCCTTACAATAGGATGCACTCCAATAGTACATTGAAGTCCCCTTAGAGTAGGGTGCACTCCATTCAAGTGTTCATAAAATTGACACACCTTTGTTTTTTTATAAAAAAGACTATATCAAATTATACAAATGTTGAAAGATACACACTAGAATAAAAAAAGCATCTTATGGCCATATTTATTCAATTCTTTCGTGTTGACAAGTACACACCAAGGACATAATTTGTCTCAGAATCACTATACTGATTTACAATTGTGTTGTATGTATAGACTCTCTTATCTCTTGCATACAACCATCCTACCAACCATGGAATTATGGTTCTCTGCAAGAAGTTTTGAAGTTGCTCGGAAGTTTTCCTCCACATCTTTGGAAATATAAGATATGTCCCTGGCATGTTCCACATCACCCTATATGGAGTGTCATCAAAAATTAAGGTATTGTTTGTATCCAAATCCTCAAATATCTTCCAAATATCACTCAAATGTTTGTGATAAACCCTTGTAAATCCTAACATAATATTTGGATTTTGGCAATTTTTGTTACTCATAAACACCTTGAACTTGGTATACAGCTCAGGAAAACATTTTTGTGTGATGCGTTGCACCCTTGTTAAGTTATAGCAACTCCATATCCATAGCTCAAAGTATTCACCACAAAAATCCAAAAAACTTTGTGCGTCTGGTCGCACCACATGATAAACTTCATCTTTATCCTCCACAAGTCGCATGTGTTGAGCCCAAGATGGCATAGAATCTCCATGTTTCATTTCAATTGTCTTGAGAAGTAACCCCTCTAGATCCAAGATAAGTACTCTTTTGATGTCCTTGAAAGCAAGTGGTAGGTGATAAGGAGGTGATTCATTCCTTGGACAAGGTCTTGGAGGAGGTTGGATGGGTAATTCAATAGTTTTCTTCAATTTATGCCAGCATATAGCCAATCCATTTTTCTGTAATGGTTCTGAAATTAAAGAACAAGAACACTTAATGAAAACACAACAATAGACATGAATTTTACATTGTCTACCCTAAGGTTTTATTAGATACCAAAATCCATCTATGATCTACTCATTAATAGAAACAAAGTCAAATTAAAATCCTGACTCTTTTTTATGCTACACTCTCTCTTAGTCTCAATACCATGGAGGTCAACTAGACTTAAGTCAACTAATAACTACTACTTGTTGGTAAAGGTATGCTTGAAGTGCATAAGGCTTAACCAATGCTCTAGTGTAGAATGGGTATTTAGGTCTCAAGGTCTACCACTTATCCAAGCAAAGATCCATTTAGATATGGAAACCCAAATTTTCTTAATATAATGATATAGAGTGGACAAGTGGTGAATCCTGAGACCAAACCACTCATGCTACTAGGGATAATAGGTTGGACAAGTGGTGGACCTTGAATGTAAACCCCCCATGTACAAAGTATCAGGGGTTTTGGGTATTTCAATCGACTCTAGCATCTTCGAGACATGGTGGAGCTTACTTCTCTCCATGTTTCAATGGAGTCTATCTTGGATAAATGGTGGAGCATCATTCTCTCCATGTTTCAATGGAGCCTAGCTTGGACAAGTGGTGGACGTTTGTTTCTCTCTATGTTTGAACAGATTTAGCTTGGACAAGTGGTCGACCTTGGAACAAAATCCCCATGTAAAACATATCATGGACATTACAAGTGGTGAGAAAAATTACCATTCAATATATAACCTTATAGGTTGGACAAGTGGTGGACCTTAACACCCAATTATTATTAATATAATGACATAGAGTGGACAAGTGGTGAATCTTGCGACCAAACCTACTAGGAAAAGTAGGTTGGACAAGTGGTGGACCTTGAATGCAAACCCCCCATGTACAAAATATCACTCATGCTACTAGGAATAATTTGGTATTAAGGTCCATGTTTCAATGGAGCCTAGCTTGGAAAAGTGGTGGACCTTTGTTTCTCTCTATGTTTCAATAGAATTAGCTTGGACAAGTGGTGAACCTTGGAACAAAACCCCATGTAAAGCATGTCATGGGCATTACAAGTGGTGAGAAAAAATACCATTCAAGGTATAACATTATAGGCTGGACAAGTGGTGGACCTTAGCACCCAATTCCTCTTATTATAATGACATAGAGTGGAAAAGTGGTGAATTGTGAGACCAAACCTACTAGGGATAATAGGGTGGACAAATGGTTGACCTTGAATGTAAATCACCCATGTACAAAATATCATGGGTTTTGCGTATTTCAATGGAGCCTAGCATCTAGGATACATGGTGGAACTTACTTATGTCCATGTTTTAATGGAGCCTATCTAGGAGAAATGGTGGAGGTTCCTTCTCTCCATGTTTCAATGGAGCCTAGCTTGGACAAGTCGTGGACCTTTGTTTCTCTCTATGTTTAAATATGGTAAGCTTGGACAAGTGGTGGATCTTGGAATGAAACTCCCATGTAAAACATATCATGGGCATTTCAAGTGGCGAGAAAGGATACCATTTAAGATATAACCTTATAGGTTGGACAAGTAGTGGACCTTAACACAATATAATGACATAGAGTGTACAAGTGGTGAATCTTGAAACCAAACCACTCATGCTACTAGGGATAATAGGTTAAACAAGTGGTGGGCCTTGAAAAAAAACCCCCTAGAGTGTTTCAATGGAGCCTAGCTTGGAAACATGGTAAAGCTTACTTCTCTCCATGTTTCAATGCAGCCTATCTTGGATAAATGGTGGAGCATCATTCTCTCCATGTTTCAATGGAGCCTAGCTTGGACAAGTGGTGGACGTTTGTTTCTCTCTATGTTTGAACAGATTTAGCTTGGACAAGTGGTCGACCTTGGAACAAAATCCCCATGTAAAACATATCATGGACATTACAAGTGGTGAGAAAAAATACCATTCAATATATAACCTTATAGGTTGGACAAGTGGTGGACCTTAACACCCAATTATTATTAATATAATGACATAGAGTGGACAAGTGGTGAATCTTGCGACCAAACCTACTAGGAAAAGTAGGTTGGACAAGTGGTGGACCTTGAATGCAAACCCCCCATGTACAAAATATCACTCATGCTACTAGGAATAATTTGGTATTAAGGTCCATGTTTCAATGGAGCCTAGCTTGGAAAAGTGGTGGACCTTTGTTTCTCTCTATGTTTCAATAGAATTAGCTTGGACAAGTGGTGAACCTTGGAACAAAACCCCATGTAAAGCATGTCATGGGCATTACAAGTGGTGAGAAAAAATAACATTCAAGGTATAACCTTATAGGCTGGACAAGTGGTGGACCTTAGCACCCAATTCCTCTTATTATAATGACATAGAGTGGAAAAGTGGTGAATTGTGAGACCAAACCTACTAGGGATAATAGGGTGGACAAATGGTTGACCTTGAATGTAAATCACCCATGTACAAAATATCATGGGTTTTGCGTATTTCAATGGAGCCTAGCATCTAGGATACATGGTGGAACTTACTTATGTCCATGTTTTAATGGAGCCTATCTAGGAGAAATGGTGGAGGTTCCTTCTCTCCATGTTTCAATGGAGCCTAGCTTGGACAAGTCGTGGACCTTTGTTTCTCTCTATGTTTAAATATGGTTAGCTTGGACAAGTGGTGGATCTTGGAATGAAACTCCCATGTAAAACATATCATGGGCATTTCAAGTGGCGAGAAAGGATACCATTTAAGATATAACCTTATAGGTGGGACAAGTGGTGGACCTTAACACAATATAATGACATAGAGTGTACAAGTGGTGAATCTTGAAACCAAACCACTCATGCTACTAGGGATAATAGGTTAAACAAGTGGTGGGCCTTGAAATAAAACCCCCTAGAGTGTTTCAATGGAGCCTAGCTTGGAAACATGGTAAAGCTTACTTCTCTCCATGTTTCAATGCAGCCTATCTTGGATAAATGGTGGAGCATCATTCTCTCCATGTTTCAATGGAGCCTAGCTTCGACAAGTGGTGGACCTTTATTTCTCTCTATGTTTGAATAGAGTTATCTTGGAAAAGTGGTGGACCTTGGAACAAAACCCCCATGTAAAACATATCATGGAAATTACAAGTGGTGAGAAAAAATACCATTTAATATATAACCTTATAGCTTGGACAAGTGGTGGACCTTAACACCCAATTATTCTTAATATAATGACATAGAGTGGATAAGTGGTGAACTTGGGACCAAACCTACTAGGGAAATAGGTTCGACAAGTGGTGGACCTTGAATGTAAACCCCCCATGTACAAAATATCACTCATGCTACTAGAAATAATTTGGTATTAAGGTCCATGTTTCAATGCAGCCTAGCTTGGAAAAGTGGTGGACCTTTGTTTCTCTCTATGTTTCAATAGATTTAGCTTGGACAAGTGGTGGACCTTGGAACAAAACCCCCATGTAAATCATGTCATGGGCATTACAAGTGGTGAGAAAAAATACCATTCAAGCTATAACATTATAGGTTGGACAAGTGGTGGACCTTAACACCCAATTCCTCTTAATGTAATGACATAGAGTGGACAAGTGGTGAATCATGAGACCAAACCTACTAGGGATAATAGGTTGGACAAGTGGTGAACCTTGAATGTAAACCCCCCATGTACAAAATATTATGGGTATTGGGTATTTCAATGGAGCCTAGCAACTTGGAGACATGGTGGAGCTTATTTCTCTCCATGTTTCAATGGAGCCTATCTAGGAGAAACAATGGAGGTTCCTTCTCTCCATGTTTCAATGAGCCTAGCTTGGACAAGTGGTGGACCTTTCTTTCTCTATATGTTTTAATAGAGTTAGCTTGGACAAGTGGTGGACCTTGGAATGAAAACCCCATGTAAAACATATCATGGGCATTTCAAGTGGTGAGAAAGGATACCATTTACAATATAACCTTATAGGTTGGACAAGTGGTGGACCTTAACACATAGTTCTTCTTGATATAATGACATAGAGTGTACAAGTGGTGAATCTTGAGACCAAACCACTCGTGCTACTAGGGATAATAGGTTGGACAAGTGGTGGACTTTGAATGTAAACCCCTCATGTAAAAAATTATGGGTTTAGGGTATTTCAATGGAGCCTAGCTTGGAGACATGGTGGAGATTGCTTTTCTCAATGTTTCAATGGAACCTATCTTGGAGAAATGGTGGATCATCCTTCTCTCCATGTTTCAATGGAGCCTACCTTGGACAAGTGGTGGACCTTTGCTTCTCTCTATGTTTCAATAGAGTTAGCTTGGACAAGTGGTGGGTGTTGGAATGAAACCCCTTTGTAAAACATAGCATGGAAATTACAAGTGATAAGGAAAAATATCATTCAAGATATAACCTTACAGGTTGGAAAAGTGGTGATGTACCTTGACAAGTGGTGAAGGATACCATTTAAGATATACCCTTATAGGTTGGACAAGTGGTGGACCTTAACACCTAGTTATTCTTAATATAATGACAGAGAGTGGATAAGTGGTGAATCTTAAGACCAAACCACTCATGCTACTAGGTATAATACGTTAGAGAAGTGGTAGACCTTGAATGTAAACACCCCATGTACAAAATATCATGGTTTTAGGGTGTTTCAATGGAGCCTAGAATCTTGGAGACATGGTAGATCTTGATTCTTTCCATGTTTGAATGGCACCTATCTTGGAAAAATGATGGAGGTTACTTCTCTCCATGCTTCAATGGAGCCTAGCTTTGACAAGTGGTGAAGCTTTGCTTCTCTCTATGTTTGAATAGAGTTAGCTTGGACAAGTGGTGGACCTTTTCTTCTCTCTATGTTTGAATAGAGTTAGCTTGGACAAGTGGTGGACCTTGGAATGAAACCCCCATGTAAAACATATCATGGGCATTTCAAGTGGTGAGAAAGGATACCATTTAAGATATAACCTTATAGGTTGGACAAGTGGTGGACCTTAATACATAGTTCTTCCTAATATAATGACATAGAGTGTACAAGTGGTGTATCTTGAGACCAAACCACTCGTGCTACTAGGGATAATAGGTTAGACAAGTGGTGGGCCTTGAAATAAAACCCCCCATGTACAAAATAAAATGGGTTTAGGGCATTTAAATGGATCCTAGCTTGGAAACATGGTGGAGCTTTCTTCTCTCCATGTTTCAATGAAGCCTATCTTGGAGAAATGGTGGAGCATCCTTCTCTCCATGTTTCAATATAGCTTAGCTTGGACAAGTGGTGGATCTTTGGTTCTCTCTATGTTTCAATAGAGTTAGCTTGGACAAGTGGTGGACATTGAAACAAAACTCCCATGTAAAACATATCATGGGTAGTTCAAGTTGTGAGAAAAAAAACCATTTAAAATATAACCTTATAGGTTGGACAAGTGGTGGACCTTAACACCGAATCCTTTTTAATACAATGACATAGAGTGGACAAGTGGTGAATCTTGAGACCAAAGCTATCAAGCTACTAGGGATACTAGGTTGGACAAGTGGTGGATCTTGAATGTACATACCCTATGTACAAAATATCATGGGTTTAGGGTGTTTCAATGGAGTCTAGCATATTGGAGACATGGTGGAGCTTGCTTCGCTCCATGTTTCAAGTGGTGGACCTTCAATTATTTTCCCATACCTAGTTTAGACAACCCATACACTTTGCAACTCTAAAGGTTGGACGAGTGGTGGAGCTTTGTTTATTTCCATGTTTTAATGGATCCTAGCTTGGACAAGTGGTGGACCTTGGAAAAAAGTCCCCCCTGTACAACATAGCTGAGTTTTTTCATGTTTTAATGGAAGAGAGATTTGACAAATGGTGGAGCTTGCTTATCTCCATGTGGATTTTAGAACTAGCTTGGACAAGTGGTGGAGCTTTGCTTTTCTACTCTTCATAATACAATGATGTATAGGTTGGTTACATGGTGAATCTTAAGGCCAAACCTCCCATCTTACTAGAGATGATAGGTTGGACAAGTGTTCAACCTTCTATCATTTCTCCATGCCTATAATTAGACAATTAGTAGAACTAGCATCTTTCTATGTTGTCTAGAGCTGAGCTTGGACAAGTAGTGGACCTCGCTACTCTCTTCCCTTGGTTTATTAGTTTCAAAACTCATTATATATACTTGCTTAGATCTATATAATTACTCATTAGTTAGGTTACAAGTAGGTATGTAATTTGTTAGCCTCAAGGGACTTTGAATATTGAATAGTAAGAAAGTCAAGTGCTAGTTTGAAGATCTTTTGCTTATCTAAACTAGACTCTAACTCAATAATAAGTCTCTTAAGTTCCACAAATTGTCCTATCTAGGCTCCAAAAGAGTCTTAATTGGTTTGTGCTAGATTCTAACTTCCTTGATGGGGTAGAATCCTAGAAAAATGAGGCACTATAAGTTTTACCTTAGCTCAAATGGATTTTCACTTAAACTAGACTGCAATTTGGCACTCTAGTATCTTTGTCTTGATGGAGTTTAACACTAGATACATAGTAGTGATATTTAAGCTTCATGTCTCTTCACTTGATCGAGATATGAGACCATACTTTCAAGGTCACCACTTGTCTTACCTAAAGACCAATGTGAGACATGGGAGCAAGAAAGCCATCCGATATTGTTTTAAGGACTATTACATAGACAATCAATAACTTAAGTAAAGCAAAAAGACTTGGATCTTTCACAATTAATAACTTAAGTAAAGCCAAAAAGACTTGGATCTTTGACAGTTTTTTTCAAACTAAAAAAGCACAATCTCATGCTAACAAAACTATAAATCACAATTGAAAGTTTTGAACGAGAAAAAGATCAGCAATCTTATAAGAAGGATACTTTTCATTTCATTTGATGATTACAAACTAAAAGAAAGTCTCTCAAGAAATTGATAAACAAAAAATGTAGGTGACTGCTTCATTATTTTGAGCAAACATATCAAAATCTCTATTGATTGAGCTCCATCTAATAGTATCCTTTGTAAGATCCTGAAGGAAGGAATAAAAAGAAAGATTTGTTAGATACCATGCACATGAGTGTTCAAGTATGTGTATCAAGAATATATGACATGTCACTAGTACCTTAGGGTTGCTTTCTATCCAGCCTTAGAAGATTGTTCTCAGCTTTCACCTTATTTATATAAGCCTTTGCTGTGGTTGCCTTCAAAACTCCTTTTGTGTTACAACCCAATTGCCTAGCTAAAGTGGTCAATTGTGACGCCTTCATGCTTTCAATGGGTGTACGCTCCTTTGCTAAGATCTCTTGTATTTGGGCTCTTCTCATTTCATTGCGGTGTCTTGTGTCACTTGCATTTTCAATGATAGTTTCATCCCTGTCACCTTTTGCAGGTGGTATTCTTCTTGTAAAGAACACCTTAGCTGACCAAACATCATTTTTCTGCTTCCAATACTCCATGATTTGTTTGTATTCACTATCATTTGTCACTATAGGTTGTCCATAACGATTAGAAGCAATTAAATCACGCACATCCCTTCTCTCATCAAGCTGAATCAAGTATGGCAGTAGCTCCTCCAAGAGCATATTGTCAACCATCTTCTCAGCATCAAATTGTGGTGGAAAAATGCAATTTTTTTCTGGTGAAATACATCCCTTGTAAGGAGAGTCATCAATAAGCACTGTTCTTTGTGGATCACATTCAAACCCCATGGCAATTTTGGCTAGAGGCTTGAACATTGCCTCAACGTTTGGATTGTCGGGTCTAAACAATTTTTGAGTTTGAGCGGTGTAACAAACATCTTGCGACCAAATTGCAAAGAAAGGCAATGTATCCTCAGCTAAGTTGTTTAGTGCTGCAAGGATTTGATACACATCATTCCTAGTAGCTGTCGACCAAATTGCAACATTAAACCTCTGTAAAATAGTCTTCAAGAATTGGATGCAACCTGGCCTGAGTATAATATATCTTTTTGAATCCATTTGCACTGAGTTGTGGTGTGAGGATGGTTGAGGGGAACGTTTCAACAATAGACCATTTAAATCCAATATAATTGTAAGCATGGATTTCTCAACATCTACGCTACATGACGTAGTACCAATTGGCAATAGCTCGTGAGTGGACTTTTCAGTCTCTTTTGATGTATGTTGCATTTTTGAAGCATCGATTTCTTGGTTCTCATTATTGGAAGCTTGGTCAAGTTGCACAACACTAGACTCTAGTATAGAAATATCATCCATCTTGGGCACTTTAGAAACCATAGAATCTATGGATTCTATAGTTGTTGATTGAACCATAGGAGCATTATCCATCCCAGTTTGTGAATCTAAGAAAACACACACACAAATGGTATCTCAAAACCACTAGAATTTTATTCACCGTATTTATATGTAGAACTCCTAGTAAGAAATTTATTTAAGGTAAAGTCGTTGTTAGAATCCTTGCAACCATTTTCAGCATTCGTACACCAAACACCACTTGTCTAAAATACAATCTACTAACTCAACATTTTCCATCCTACACTTTATTAAAGATGAGTACTTAAAGTGAAAACTAAAAGCCACCCTTGTTGAGGAAACATGGATACAAGGTCCACCAAATGTCCAACCTAAACTACAAGCAAACAATTAGAGATTTGGCTTAGATTTGGATTCAAAGGCCACCACTTATTCAAGTAAGATAACTCCACTTGTTTAAGACAGTAATGTTTGAAGCCCCACCACTTGTCCAACCTAGACATTGATTAAATTTTGGTAAGATTTATCACAAATCTAGAGTAGAATCAAGATTCTATGGCCAAGGTAGTCAAATAAGTTAGACAACACACAAAGCATAAGAGCACTTTAGATTCTCGTTGAGCATAAACTAAACAATAATCAAATGTTATATTCACTTGATATTTCATCCATGAAAAATGAAAATGATGCATGTACTTGAGATTTCCATCCATGTACAATACTTTACAATGTCAAGTAAAGTTATAGTCAGCAAACAACTCTTCTCGTGCTTCAACTTGACAAATAGTCTCAATGCATACATGGCCATATTCTTCTGACTTGATGTGTGAAGAGGTGCATTTATGCCAAGGTGGCAAATTTGGATCAAATGTATAGCGTACGTTGGGACAGAAATTTGTACTGTGAGAACTATTTATATAGCCCGACACGTTTCCTTCTTCTACACAACCAATAATGTATGATTGATCTTCCTCTTCTTCTATGTTTGGATCCTCTAGAAGAGAATATTTATAAGCTCTTGGAAAAATTTTGCATATCTTTTTCCAATCTTGAAATCTATACTTATGCCCTCCATAGTTTAGAATAGTCAAACCACTTTCCAGGGTAGTATGCACAAATAGCCCATAACCAGCTCCTTCAATACATGAAAGTCGCATTTCACAATCCACACCGTTAATATGGAAAATTACATCTTTGGGAATAGGAAAAGTTGGTGTCCCAAAAGGATCTTCATGCCAATCATAGTGTGAAATACATCTAGTTTTTATATCACTTAACTCCTTGGTGTCTGCAAAAAGAAGAAAATATTATGCATAAAATAATGACAATATCAAAGAAAGATATCATTATTTTATAGTCCAATAGGTCTATTGTATGGAAGACTTAGAGTGCCTCTTACATGGTGCCTCCAAGGTTTCCAAAAAATAAAATCATTGGAAAAAAAAGGCCATTGTGTCTCCAATCTATTGCCCATTTGAAGCATAGAGAGAACCAAGGTCCACCACTTGTCCAAGCTAGACATGGAGCATTGACACAAGATCCAACACTTATCCAAGAACCCTATAGTATATGTGGTAACATGGGATGCATTGATGCAACAAAAGTAGTCTAGCCTCCTCATCCATCTCTTTTTTCTTGTAGCCTAGAGGGATTAGTTTCAAGGTCTATAACTAGTCAAAAACTACACATAGAACATTGATACAAGGTTCCACCACATGTGAAACCTATCATCTCTAGTAGCATGGATGGTTTGATATCAAGGTTCACTGTGTGTCCTACCTATACTCTATTGTAGCATAGAGATTCTGGTTTGGTGGTACTACACTTGTCCAAACTTGGCTTGTTGTTGATATCTGGAGGTAATCAAGGGTCCTCCACTTGTCCAAGTTAGGCATATATAACAATTGCAAGGTCCACCATGTGTACTACATATGATTGATTATAGCATGCATGGTCTTATTTCATGGGCAACCATCTTCTCTCCAACATGTGTCCAACCTCAGCTCCATTGAAGCATGGAGAGAAGCAAGGTCCACCACTTATCAAAGCTATTATTTTCTCCCAGTGCTTTCAAAACCCATAATACGTTGTACATGGGGGGGGGGGGGGATTCTTGTTTCAAGGTCCACCACTTGGTTAAGATTGGATCCATTGAAACATGAAAACCCCATAATATGTTGTATACGGGGGGTTTTTTCACGGTCTACCACTTGTCTAAGCTATGGTCCATTGGAACATGGAGAGAATCAAAGCTCCACCACTTGTCTAAGCTAGGATCCATTGAAACATGGAGAGAAGCAAGCTCCATTGTTTGTCTAAGCTAGGCTCCATTGGAACATGGAGAAAACAAGCTCCACCACTTGCCTATTATTGCATAGAGATTCTGGTTTGAAGGTCCACCACTTGTCCAACCTTGCCTTCATGTATGGAGATAATAAAGAGTGCAATGCTTCTCTAAGCTAGGGACATAAAAGAGTTTCAAGGTCCACTACATATACGATCTATGATGGGTTGTAGCATGGGAGGTTTCATTTTAAGGTTGACCACTTCTCCAGCTCCGCTTGTCCAACCTCAGATCCATTGAAGAATGGAGAATAAAGGTGTACCAACTCTCCAAAATAGGCAAGAAAATCTCTATAAAACCCATGAATTGTTAATATATGCTATGCTGTGGAGTTTTGTTTGAAGGTCCACTCCTTATCCAAGCTACAATCCATTGAAGCATGGAAATAAGTAAGATATATCTATAGTCCAAGATAGGATCCATTGAAGCATAGAGAGAATCAAGGTCCACCACTTGTCCAAGCTATGCATGGGTAATTGATATAAGGACCACTACGTTTTCACCTATACTATGCTCTATCATGGATGGTTTCATATACCACCAATTTTCCAACCTATTTAGTAGGTTGTATTATGGGGGTTTGGTTTCAAGGTACTTCACTTGTCTAAGGTGGGTTCCATTGAACCATGGAGAGAAACAATGTCTACCACTTGTCCGAAATATGCTCCTTTAAAACATAAAAGCAAGGTCCACCACTTGTCCAAGCTAATGTTTCTCTCCATTGAAGCATGGAGAGAAACAAGGTCTACCACCTGTCCAAAATATGCTCCATTGAAACATAAAAGCAAGGTCCACGACTTGTCCAAGCTAATATAACAATGATGGGTGTTGGTTACAAGGTGTACCACACTTGTCTAAACTAGTCTCCATTCAAGGTCCACCACATGTCCAAGCTATATGATCTTGGTTTGAAGGTCTACCACACCTCTTGAGATTAGGATCCATGTAAGGTCCACCTTTTGTCAAGCTATGCCTTTAGTGAGTACTAAAACTAAGTAAATTGTAGTACTTAAATACCTTTCCAAGCTCATTAAGATTTTGATCTCTAAGGCCACCACCACATGTCTAATCTATGCTCTAATTGATTACTTATGCTAGTTCTCAAAGTCCAAACATATGCTCCCTTCTAGCAAGGTTAGTTTAAATTTAGGCTCCAACACCTGTCTAAGCTAGGTTTAATTTATGAAGCATCACCATTTAACCATGCTACGATCTAATGTATCATATCAAGGGGGTATTGATAAAAGGTCCAAAACTTATTGAGTTCAAGCTCTTAAGTAATTAAGTCTTTGTGAGTATTAAATGTTATAGTTTTAGTCTAAAGATCCACCATTCAAAAACTCAAGTAATTTATTGTTTACATTCAAACCTTGAATGCTTGAGATAAAAAATACAAACTCAATCAATACAATATAAAGCAAAATCTAACATTAAGAGTATCAAATCAGTAACAAGAAACACTAACATGCACAAGAAACTCAAAACATACGTGTCTCCATTTCCAAAAAGTCCTCCATTGACAGAGGATGTTGTTGTTGTTCTTCTTCTTCTCTTTGTGGAGAGCACTCCTCTGTAACAAGCACAATGTCATCTGATTGCGAAGTGGATTGTTGAAGTCCAGCCCATTTTTCTATATCTTCATGAGACTTAGCAAAGTCTAGCAGCATGGTCTCCACATTTTTTGCCTCCTCCACACTATCAATTAAGCATATAACTTCTTTTTTCTGTTGTATTCCTTCTTGTGCAACCAAGGAGCCATCACCAAAAACATCAACAAGCTTGCGGTCTTCAAAACAATATGTACGAATGTAGTGCTTGACCAAAGCTCTTTTTTTGGCCTCCAAATATTGCAAATCTGACATATCGTTATCTGCTACTTGAAGAAGAGAACAATCAATTGGCATGGGATGTTCCTCTGATCTTCTTCTCAGGTCTTCAAATGCATTTCCTTGTCCCAAGAAGGCAATAAATGTTAGGAATTGAATTGCTCCTTTGCAAGGAGCTGATGGAAAGTGATGCAATGCACCACAACAATGGTAGCTCAGATTATCTCCCATGGCGTGAAAGGCACATTGCAATTTTGTGAAGTTAGTGAAATCCACAAATGCAAGAAAGACAAATCCAGGATCTGTTGACCCTCCAACAATAGCCAAGATCCCATCCAAAGCATTGTTAAATGTCTCCTCACTCCACTTCAAATTGCCTCCAACGTTTTTTGTCATATCTAAAACACATAAGCCAATAGGCACTTTATTATTGAAGTGGCGCATCAAGTAGAGATTGCCTTCCATTTGTAGGCTCACCACATAGATTGACCATGGCAAATCTCTAGGCTCAGTTTTCTCCTTTTGAAGGTGAATTGCCCATTGCATGTATTTTATTGCTCCATCTGGAAAAGCCATTTTCTTTGTTCCACGCGTCAAACTAGATTTGATCCATTCCTCGCATAGCATTAAAATTGTTTTATAAACAACATCATTGATGTTATACATTTTGACCACCTCCTCCCAGTCTTTACATGGTGAAGACTCATTCAAATTGTTGAAGCCTTCAAGAAGTGCATCTTGAATCAATTTGTTTTGCTTCAACTGCTTGATTCGATCATACATGTCAGTTGCATCACCATCCTTTGCACTCTTTGGCAGTAAAATCTTCTCATCTCTAATCTCTTCTTGAATAGTCTTTACCTCTGATTCCTCAAGGCCACAAAGGTATCTAAATACAGTTGTTGGGGGTTTCTTATTCTCCTCTTCTAGCTTTTCAATGATTTCTATCCAGCAATCATAAACTAAATCAGAGTACGTGACCATGTGTGCCTGTTTAGCAATCCAACTTGCTGCTGCACTCATTCTTGCCAATCGAAGAAAAGCCTAAAAAGAAATAGAGAAATAATTAAACTATTGAGCAAGATTTGTTAATTAAACACTATCAAAAAGACAAAGAAAATAACTTACATCCCATCCGGCACGAGATGCATGTCCCTCTGCAATTCCACTTGCTGCCTTTGGTGGTCATCCTGAGAAGATCCATTGACTCCGTAAATGTCTCAATATTTGGTTGTAAGGTTGCTTGACATACAATGCCTGAGCCTCCTCATTTGCAATGGCAGATATAGCAGTTGCAACAAATGGAGGAGCATTCACAACAATGCGAGCCTTTCTAAATTTATACACGCTAATCAGTCTTTCAAATATCTCTTTGTTGTTTTGTTCATTGTGAAGCAAAACTTTTGCAGCATAGATTGAATGCTGCCCATCAAGAATCCAATAATGATAATCTTTAATTTTTTGCTCCTCTACCTCTTCTACTGCCAAAGGAGTCCCCTTCTTTGATTTTGCATTTCGAATAGGCATCAAATATGCACATGCTGCAGGCTTGGTCGTACTCCGTGAAAATCCAAATAACACACTTTCAGCGTGTTTTTTATCCATAATACGTGCATTATAGTGATCAGGAGCAAGCCAACAATTTTGAATAGGGATATCAAATTCCCTATATTGGAAAGGAAAATAATTTATGTACTTATTCATTCCACCTGTATCTTTTTCTTGTCCTTTCATGGCCTTAGCTTCTAAAACATCTGGATCCACAATTCTCATCTTTGACATTGAACCCTCTGTTGATGAGGATGCCAAAGATGCCTTGTCTACATCCAAAATGGAACTAGTTCGCTTAGCTGCTACTTTTTGCACTTTTGCTTGCTTCTTTGTGGATGGTGGTCGTGAAGCTTTCCTCGAGAAAACATTGTCTCTTCTTTGTTTCTAGACATGCGCTCCAATGCATATGCTCCTGGAGATAGTTGAAATTCTAGATTCATTGGAACTAGAATGTCAATGCATTCCACCTCCGGATGACTATCAACTACAGAGACAGATGCTTCCACAACTTGTCCAACATCTTCAAACAAGCTGTCATTCTCCTTTTTGGCAATAAATAGATGCACCTTATGAAATTGTGCACCCTCTATACCATGTATGTCCAAATACCATTTCCTAACATCATTGCAAGTATAGTCAACTGAGACAGCAACCCTTGCAACCTGTTTTTTTGGAGCCATCTTTCCTGAAACAAAAAAAACCAAATGTTATTTTAGCATATACTTTTTTGTAATGAATTAAGTTTGTGTGAATACAAGGTCCACCACTTGTTCAAGTTAGATCTAAGCAAGTATACATAGTAATCTTTTAAGCTAGTAAACTAAGGGAAGGGAGAAGTAAGGTCCACCACTTGTCCAAGCTCAGCTCTAGACAACAAACATGGAGAGATTCGAGGTCTACTAATTGTCTAATATAGGCTAACTATATTGAAACATAGAGAGAAGCAAAGGTCCACCACTTGTCCAATCTAGGGTCCATTGAAAAATGGAGAGAAGGATGCTCCACCATTTGTCCAAAATAGGCTCCATTGAAACATGACAAGAAGCAAGCTGCACCATGTCTCCAAGATGCTACGCTCCATCGAAATACATTAAACCCACGATATTTCATAGATGAGGGGTTTACATTCAACGTCCACCACTTGTCTAAGCTATTATTGCTAGTAGCCTGAGTGGTTTGGTCTCAAGATTCACCACTTTTATTAAGAATATGTGGGTGTTAAGGGCCACCACTTGTCCAACCTATAAGGCTACATCTTAAAGGTTATTCTTTCTTCCCACTTGGAGTGACCATGATAGGTTTTACATGGGGATGTGGTTTCAGGTTCCACCACTTGTCCAAGCTAACTCTATTGAAACATAGAGAGAAACAAAGGTCAAATTTTAAAATTCAAACTTTTTTATAAAAATTTAAATTTTACCACTTAAATTTAAAATATTCCACGCGAAATTGATTTTAAATTCAAGTTTACCACAAAAAGATATCATTATACCACCTAAATTCAAATATGCAAACCTCAAATCATTATATAGTACATAAATTCAAACAAATTCAAATTAACAAGCCTAAACTGATATTAGTTTGCATAGATATGAATTTATCACACCTAAATTATGTCACCATGTTAGAGAGAGTGGTTAGAGAATTTGAACAAGGTCCACCACTTGTCCAACCTAGATACCAAGAAGGATTGAGTGTACAAGGTATTGTTTGGAGGTCCTTATAGTCCACTGGTCTCAAGGTCCACCACTTGTGGTAAGGGTCACCAAAAAGTGTATATATTCATCCAAAGAAATACACGTATTTTTGGTCTACATGTCCTAGTTTCAACCATTTATGTCCATTAAGTGTATCACTAAACAACACTACTATTTTTTAGAAACAGAAGTTAAAATCATATCTACAAATGGATTAGAGGAAAATCAGCTCAGCATACATCCAGAACTCGCTACAAGAATCGACTTTAACAGATCACACAAGTAAGTCTTCCATTCAAGTTTACTAGTATTACAATGTGTTAGTTATTTGTGATATTTATGTATGTATATATACTATGTGTGCATATCGTAATTAAGTGTAATTGTGTATTTGCATTATGTATGAGTATTACAATGAAATAACACAAATAAACATACATACACATAGATAACACAGATGCACACATACATGAGCATGTATTTTCAAGAGAGAGATAGCAAGATACAGAGATAGATAGATAGAGAGAGAGAGAGAGAGAGAGAGAGAGAGAGAGAGAGAGAGAGAGAGAGAGAGAGAGAGAGAGAGAGAAATACCTGTTTTCTAGAGAGAGGAGAGAGAGAAAGATAACAGATTTCACTGTGTTTATGTATGTGGAAGAGAGGAAGACGATGTATGGGAATATGTGCACGTATTTCCAAGAGAGAGACAAAAAGATAACAGATTTCACTGTGGTTATGTATGTGGAAGTGAGGAAGACGATGTGTGGGAATATGTGCATGTATTTCAAGAGAGAGACAACAAGATAACAGATTTCACTGTGGTTATGTATGTGGAAGAGAGGAAGACGATGTGTAGGAATATGTGTATGTGTGCGGGGATATTTTTAAACTACGTATCTCTGTCTTTTGATGAGAGAGTGTGTGTGCAAGAAGAGTTACAGAGAACCATCTTCTCTATATGAAGAAAGACAGAGAGTGAGAGAGAGAGAAATACCTGTTTTTTCTCTATTCGTGAGGTGTGCAATGTTTCCTGAGAAGAAGCTATGCCCGATCCTACCCTTCTGGAAAGCGTTGCGTACGCTGCTGTTTCTTTATCTTGTGCGCGAACTTTCAATCCTATGCGCTCCACCTGTGTGTTGTGTACAATGCCGGGCTTGCTCCTCTACGTGCGCGTATACTCCAACTGTGTACGATCCGTGTGCGCTTTCTGTGTGTTTGCTGCTCGCCTGCTTTCTCTGTGTGCGTTGCTCGTGCGCTCTCTCTGTGCCTAATCTTGATAGGGTTTATTAGAATGCCATGTATGCTACAAGTCCATGTTTTATCATAGGATAAAAAAAAACAAAAGCAATATAAAACATTAACCAATTCACACAGCCAAAATTAAAGAAATCATGGTTGAAAATATGCAAAACATGCGTAACTCTATACTATGAATTCACTTAAACTCGCTGCCCCGGACCCCGCCTGGGGCGCTTCCCCAGGACCCCGCCCGGAACAATATCCCAAAATCAGCCTCCAAGGCCCCGCCATCGAGAGCGCTATATTCCACATCCCCATCAAGAGCGCTACCCCCAAACCTCACGTGGAAGCGCTGCCTTGTCACCCCATTGTGGCATTGCCCTAAGACCCCGCATCTGGAGTGCTAAATGGGAACATTCTTCATTAGTGAAATTTTGAACATAAATTATATTTAGCATATACTTAAATATAATACAAATATTAACATATTAACTATACTACTAATTTACTATAGCATTTCTAGATTATGTCCCATACTATATTTAAGGTGCCAAAGGTTTGGCCTTATGGTCCTAGATTAGGCCAAGTGGTCAACACATATAGGACCAAGTGCACACTGTGCCACAAAACTTGTCCACCACTTCACTTGCCAAAGTTTAGGCCACATGGTCAATCCTAAGTTTCCAATGTTCTTATTATGTCACCTTTTGCCTCGTGGAAAACCTAGGCTTGTTTTCACATACTCAGGCACTTCAAGCCATAATAAATTTTCATTACTCTTCGACAACCCTTTTGTTCAAGTCTTTGAAAAAACGTTGCTTAAGGCCACCCTAAACCATTTTCATTTAGGGGTGTCTAAAACTAGCTTTTTGGCAATTCGAGAAGAAAATGGTCAAAGTTTTATACTTAGTTTTAACCACTTGACCAATTCAAATATTGGAAAGCAAGGTCTTGTAATACTTTTATTTGGACATCACACATTAAAACTAGGTCCCTCACTTGTCCAAGCTATGCTCTAATACAATAAAGGGCTTTTGGTTTCAAGATGCACCACTTTCCCAACCTTGATTCCATTAAAGAAGCTAGCTCTACTTAGACATTTAATAGCAAGGTCCTGTAGCAGTTCACATTGAACATTTTCCATGGCAGCTAGCTCCACCACTTATCTAAGCTATGCTCTAATACAGTAAGGGGGTTTTGGTTTCAAGATCCACCACTTGTCCAAACTTGATTTGGGAATCAAGGTCCTATAATAGTTTGCTTTGGACATTCACCATTACAACTAAGTCCATGACTTCTCCAAGCTATGTTCTAATACACTAAGGACGTTTTGGTTTGAAGGAGAACCACTTGTACGACTTTGTTTTTGGAAGTAAGGTCTTTACATAGTTCACCTTGGACCTTGGACATTGGATACTACAACTAAGCCCACCACTTGTCCAAGCTATCCTCTATATATAGCCAAAGGGTTTGGGTTTCAAGATTCACCACTTTTCCAACGTTTCTTCCATTAAAGAAAGGAGGGGCATTATAACTAGGTCCACCAATTGTCCAAGATATACTCTGATATAGAAAGGGGATTTTGGTTTCAATAATCCACCACGTGTTCAGCCTTGCAAGACTCAAGGGATACTTGGACATTGGAAATCATAGTCCTATAGTAGTTGATAGGTGGCAGTGGGTATAACAACTAGGTCCAACCTATGCTCTCATATAGCAAAGAGGCTTTGGTTTCAAGGTCCATCACTTGTCCAACCTTGCTTCCATTAAAGAAATGAGGGGCTACGTAAACATTGCCAAGCAAGGTAGCAAGGTCCTAAGGTATTTCACCTTGGATATTGGGCATTATAACTAGGTCCACCACTTGTCCAAGCTATGCTCTGATATAGAAAGGGGATTTTCGTTTCAAGGTCCACCTTGTGTTCAACCTTGCAAGACTCAAGGGATACTTGGACATTCGAAAGCATAGTCCTATAGTAGTTGATAGGTGGCAGTGGGTATTACAACTAGGTCCAACCTATGCTCTCATATAGAAAAGAGGCTTTGGTTTCAAGGTCCACCACTTGTCCAACCTTACTTCCATTAAATAAATGAGGGGCTACGTAAACATTGGCAAGCAAGGTAGCAAGGTCGTAAGGTATTTCACCATGGATATTGGGCATTATAACTAGGTCCACCACTTGTCCAAGCTATGCTCTGATATAAAAAGGGGATTTTCGTTTCAAGGTCCACCACGTGTTCAACCTTGAAAGCCTCAAGGGATACTTGGACATTGGAAAGCATAGTCCTATAGTAGTTGATAGGTGGCAGTGGGTATTACAACTAGGTCCACCACTTGTCCAACCTATGCTCTAATATAGCAAGGATGCTTTGGTTTCAAGATCCACCATAATTTCCAACCTTGCTTCCATTAATATAGCAAGGAGGATTTGGTCTCAAGGTTCACCACTTGTCCAACCTATGCAAACCTTTTCCATGTTGTAGCATGATTTTTTGTTTGAAGAGTATTTTTCTATAACTATGGATTTAACAATGTAATCTTTTTCACTTACAGGATGGACTTTGAATCTGGGGAGAAAGTACATATGATACTTGACAATGAAATTGTTGGTATTGGCTGTGTGTGTAGAACAGATCCAGATTCCACTTGTGGTGGTACAAAGATAGGGCAAGGAAATGTCTCCATACTAGTGGAGGAATGCTTGAAGGATGTGGTCCTACCTTTTCCTACAATGGATACTTCATCTCTCCAAGGCTCATTATGGAGTGTTGTTCGATGGTCAAAGCTTCTTTTGCAATCTTTTGTATTAAATGGGAACTTAATTGATCCACAAGAAAGCTACAATGGTGATAAAGAACATGATCATTCTGATCCTCTAGTTACAGATGCAATACCTATGACAAGCCCAGAATTTGAAGCAATGATTCGAGAGTCTTGGAGAAATCAGAGGGTCCTTTTAAAAGATGACACAATGATGCAAACCATGAATGAAGGGACCATCTTATATGTATTTCCACATGATTATGTCAACTTTCAGGAACTTGGTCCTGATTGTGTGGGTGTGGGTATTGAAAGAGAAAATGCAAGCATTGATGATGTGGTTGAAGTGGGTAGCATCACTTTGCTAAAGTGGCCCATCAAGCAGACAACAATGTTGAATGGGAGCCCATTACAACGATTTGTTCCTGTTGATGGCATGCATGCTACAAATGAGGATGTATCCAACGATGACAATTGTAACATTTAATGGCCTAAAATCTTTTGTGTAGCGGAATTTAGCATGAACATAGTGGGCATTTCATTAGAGTTGATTCCTAATGAGATTTACAAGAGTGCTTGGGTGGAGAGAGCAACAAAAAGCATAACACCTAGTTAGATAGCATCGACAATACTTTCAAAAGAGAGAGCAATTAAGCTATTGACAACAGTTGAGGACCGGATTTGCATGGAGCCGGTCCCCCTCCAAAAGGCTTTGTATTATGGTTTCTCCCATCAAGAGAGACATTGTACAATACAATTCTTTGTGTTCCTTCAAGACTAGCTAGTGCAATGAAGATGGAAGCTTCATACACCAAGCAAAACACTTAATCAAACACAACTTGAATTATCCCCGTTCTCAGACCCAAGACCTCACACACCTTCGAAGATGGTGAGAGCTAGCAGGGTATGAGAGTAGATTGAGAGGAAAAAAAAGTATCTTACGAGAAAGAAGTACATCTCCTCACATAATCACTCATATTAGCATAGCTTAGCTTAGTAATTAGCTTGGTAGAGAAGATGAGCATGCATTGAAGCTTGGCTCTTGGTTGGATTTGCATCCACATGCCAAGAGAGTGTTGATGTAGGCTTCTATCTCACAAGCTTGGAGTAGGTGATGAGCTCTCCATTAAAGCTTGGGAGGAGATAGAGTATTTTCCCTTCACACATGGTCAAGTGTGAGAGTGTGTGTGTCCATGCCAAGCAAAAATCAGCCCCCCCCCCTCTCTTGGGCGAGCCCTAGCTGCTAAGTAAGTCTGGCTTTTGCCTCATTGGACCTCCCCAGGTCAAGCCAATAGGGATTAAGCAGCATAAGTGATAGCCTTCTGACATGTGTCCCCCTTTCCCCTTTTGTGAGAGCTTTAGGTAATTAAATAATTAAACTAAACTCTCATTGGACCCCTTTGCCTCCTGGCCAATAGGAATCAGGCAAGCCATGGGGCTCCTGAATGCTCATTGGACCCCTTGGGAGACTGCCCAATAGTCTTCTAGGACACTTAATTCTTATTGGTTTCTTTTATTAAATGTTTTTAAATTAATTAAACTAGATTTACTCTAGCTTAATTCTCATTGGTCCACTTCAAGGGTCTTCCAATAGGAATTGGGCACACCTTGTGGGCATCTGGCCTAGGGAGCTGACATGTGTCCCTCATTCCCTTTGTGTAAAGGGAGCCTGTGTGTGTGTGTGTGTGGCTTTCTCTCTCATCCCCTAGCTTTGGGGCTCGCCCCCTCCCATGTAGGGATATGCAAAGACTTTTAGGGCACACACTAAGCATCCAATTTTCCCTAGGGTTGACCTTTGGACACAACCTTTGAATTTTGGAACCTTAGCATTTTGGAAGTCTTAATGGGCTGAACCTTAGGGTCTTTTTGGCCCATTGTTTCACATGGCTCTTTTGCAGATGGCCCCCCCTTTGGATCCCTATTTTCCCTCCTTTGGATCCCTACTGTGGCCGGTCTGCTAACTTAACCAATATTCTAGCTTTTTCTCCCTTGGCACTTCCCCACATTAAATGATCAGTTTAATATGAGAAAATCATTTAGGAGAATTAGATATTGATTATTATGACAACAATGTTGGAAAAAAACTTGATGGGAGTAATGTTGTCCAGTTGTCAAGGAAGAGACGATACACTTTCATGAACAGGACTCGAAAATCAAAAGCAGCACCAGCTTCGACTTTTCACCTTTCAAACAAATCAATTCAAAGGGTATCATGCATTGATTGTTGTGCACAAAAATGTTGCTAGTTTGCAGATCGTGATATGGTGACAAGGTTACGACAACAATTTTGGGAGAGTCTCAAAAATCACGCACTAATTATGTTTATGATGTTCTTTCTATATGTTATCAGAAAGATGAGAAGTCACGATACCAATTCAGGCTAAATGGCTCTATTGTTTGTTGTAGAGCATGGTATGAGCTACATGGAATACCAAAGACATCATTTTATCGATACAAGGAGAACTTTGAAAATGGTGTGCACCAATATGTACATGGGAAGACATGTACATTGAGAAGGGAACTTCAATATACTAGTTTAGCAAGAGCACTACTAAATGAGTTTGTGGAAAACAACTTTG
Source organism: Adiantum capillus-veneris (assembly GCF_014529385.1). Lineage (NCBI taxonomy): Eukaryota > Viridiplantae > Streptophyta > Polypodiopsida > Polypodiales > Pteridaceae > Adiantum > Adiantum capillus-veneris. The sequence goes on along the minus strand of NC_140940.1, from coordinate 71,613,906 downwards.
AGAAGATGCCACATAGAAGTAGAACACTGCTAGATGGCTCAAGAGAGACTCAATTGGTGATTCCATCAACATACAAACAAGTGGATATTTTATGTGAAATCAACATGACACTTGACCAAATGGGCTATGAGAAGAAGCTATCCCAATCTTCTTTTGGTAGAATTTGGAACAAAGAGTACCCACATGTCACTTTAACAAAGACGAGTGAGTTCTCTAAGTGCAATATTTGTAGCTTAATCAAGGCAAGGTTAGAAGCTAAACCTTCTCTTGAAGAGAGAGCTCTTCTCTTGAGGGAGAGAGAAGTTCACATGGCACAACAAAAGAGTTGCAGAAGCCTATATTATGCATGGCACACGTATTCAGAAACTCAACCACAAAAATATGTATGCATAATCCATGATAAGATGGATCAAAAGAAGACTGCCTATCCTAGATTACGCATTGTTCCCAAGGGTGTGGATTCAGGATATAATCTGTAGGTGGCATTGATTGGCATGATCACTCATGGACATGGAGAAGGTCATTACGGACACTTTGTCTTGAATGTTTTGTGGCCAGCTGATCCAAATCTTACAATTGGCTCAATTGCTAATTGTTTACATAACCTAGAGAGGATAGATTAGCATCCTCTTGGTGATCTAGTAACAAATGGACTTCCAAGGAGCAATATTTCACTACTACATGCTTTGAACTCAAGGGATGCTTTGGACTACCATAACTTGAGTGATGGAAAAGAGCCCATTGTGCAGTCGTCAGAAATTGCAGAAGAGGAATTGGGGTCAACATTTCGTAGATTGCCAGAGAACTTGTTGCTACAATTGGATAATTGTGCAGGGGAAAACAAAAATCGATAATTATTTGCCTATTTGTCAATGCTTGTTGCAAGGGGTGTTTTCAAAACCACACAGCTGGGATTTTTAATGGTTGGGCATACACATGAGGACATAGACGCCATGTTTAGTAGGTTTTCAGAGAAGCTGAGAGTTACACAAACCTATACTTTGCCACATTTGATGGATACATTACGAAACAGCTCATCTTCATCTCGAGCTCCATTTTTTCTCACAAAGATCCCCGATTTCAAGCAATATTGTGATGGCTATCTTTGTGATGGACAAAACATACTTGTTGGACATTCCAAACCGCTTCAGTTCAGGTTCTTTATGCAGGATGAGACACCAATGATGCAATATAAGGCACATGTAGGTGTATCAAGTTGGAGTGGAAGTATTCGCCTTTGGAAAACAGACACAGAAGGCAATCCAATGTTACCACATGGAGATCCACCTCTAGTACAAATGGCGGAGTATGTCAAGGCCCACGAAGAAGTCATTTTGGGGCTAAAGAACTATATAAAATTTTGGAAAAATTTAGGGAATGGTTCAAGTATTCCGCGATATTATAGACCTGTGATAGATTATTGGAGTAAGGTAATTGAAGAGATTGGAAAAGCAATCATATCAGAGGGAGTCATGTATGAAATGTTTTGGCCAAAAACTCAAGAATATTCTCACCTACAAAGCACTACAATGAATTTGCAACAAGGAGCAGAAAGATTCCTAGGCCTTGAAGAGTTTGAACGATCATTTTTGTGGGCCTCAATGAGATAGGCCAAGGGAAGAGTTTGACCCTATGTCTGATGTGCACCAAGGTGACTTTCTTATGCTTGTTCCGAGTGACACAGAAATCTATCCAGTGTGGCTTGCAATGGCTTTATCTGACATTGATAATGAACCTACATCACCAAACTACAGAAAACTCTTGATTCAATATTGGGCACCTTGCACGAGAAAAAGTGGGATGACAGATACTCAAGCTTATAGCAATTGTTGGAAGGGTTATTGGGCTGTCAACTATAAGGACCCACAAGTGTGGGAAACTGTAGATGCAATTGTTTGGTCCTGGAGACCCAACAAAGAAGGACCATTTTCTAGAATAAAGATTCCAGAAAGGCATGCTCTAAAATCCAAAGAAGGCCTCACTCGTGCACATCAACCACACTTGGATCAAAGTTCAGATATGGTATCAAATGTGGAGTAGAATTATGTGGAGCTTCTATTGTGACTATGCTAGTCAGTTTGTAAACAAAATCTTTTTTGTATCTTCCTTTGTTTTATGTAATTTATAGTTATTATTCAAATCCATGTGTTGTACATCCTCTTGACTTTTGGTGTTTATCAACACCACAATCCTATGAGATTTTCACTTTATTTACTAACCACACACCTCAATTTTTCCCACTTTAAGTGGAAAATTCCCAAATTACATGAATTTAGTCGATTTGGAGATTCCCATAATGTGAGATTTTTACCAAAATACCTAATATGGTCTTATTTCTTGAAAGTACTCTCATTAAATTCCGTTACTCTCAAATTGAATAGGAAAATTACATTACATTGGTATCAGAGCATTTGGTTTCTCTTTTCTTGCTTAAGAAGAGAGGTCCTTAAGTAGCCTATAAATGGTTGATGTTGTTAATTATAATCGAGTAAGTGGAACTGGGATCTAATATCGGTTTTGTTAAGCCCACTATGTGGGGGATGGTGCACACCTTGGGAGCTTTGGACTTAATAATGGAGTCTTTTTAGACTTGCCTACGGCTTTACCATTATTGAGCCATAAGAAGTCCGAAAGGAGCTAGCCCTTGGCAACTGTGCTATGTTAGACCTACTCCTCTACTCTATATAATTAACCACTTTGAGCCGTGGGTGTAGATACTTAAGAGCCGATTTTCAAAGGCTAAGAGGAGTGGCAACTAAGGTTTTGTATTGCCAAAGCATACACTAATTATAAACATAAATTTTGTTAACATGGCTGACAATAATCAAGAGAGTAGAATGAACATTGATAGCTTTGATTTTGCACATGAAGGTGCTAATGATGATGCTCCCATGTTTGTGAATTATCTCGTCGCTAGGTTGCAGCAAGCTATGGGCAACCCTGCTTTGCAAGCCGAAGTTACTCAACAACTTCGTGCTTATGGAATTTCCCTTCCTCTCCCAGAGGAGAGAGAGCTTAGGAGGCCTCTTGAAGAGACCCCCAAAAGAAGACTCTCTCCCATTAAAGAGGAGGAATCCAAAGAGAAAGAAAGCAATGACAGTCTAAGTTCTTCTGAAGATGTGGCTCCACGAAGACGGCGGTCTAGACGATCGCCTACTCCTCCCAAGAGGAAAAGAGCAACCTATAGTCCTTCTCCTCATCACTCTGAAAGGCAAGAGAGGAAACAAAGGAAGAAAAGGGCTAGGAAGAGGTCACCCTCTTCTCCTTCTTCTTCACCTTCCTCCTCTTCTGATGAAAGTTATGGCTATTCTCCTAGAGAATACAAGAGGGGAGGACATCGCAAATCATTTCCTGCATGGCGAAGGTCACAAAAGCTAAAGAAGTTCAAGGAGGGAGAAAAGAGTATCTCTTTTCTCACCTACGATGGCACCTTTGGTGCTACCGATAAAGTGTTGGCCTTCATCCAACAATTTGATGCGGCCTTTGGGGAGGAGGGCTTCACAGAGTCCTCCAAGCTATGCCATGTAGCTGTGCACTTCCAAAAATCAGCTCATCAATGGTGGGCTAGCCTTCATGGCAATGGAGAAGCCCCAAAAACATGGAAAACTCTACGAGTTTCCATCATGAAGCAATTTCTTCCAAGTGATACTAAAGATAAAGTTCTTACCGAATGGCCCGGCTTGAAGCTTCTCTCTCATGAGTCTATCAACAAGTATGTAGACAAGTTTTGGGATTTACATCTCAAAGCTACTGTCTTTCAAAAGACAGACTTTGCCGAGCAAAGACAGCAATTCTGTGTGGGATTACTTGAAGAGATGGCCGAATACATCAACTCTCAACGGCCTGGTACTATTACCGAAGTAATCCATCACACCATGGTTTCTTCACGCATCAATTTTCATCAAGGGGCTAGACGTAATGTCAAGCCCATGGAAAACAAAGATAAAAATGATGCAAAGGGGAAATCCAATGCTCAAAATAATTCCCAAGGCACTTCCAACAACAACAATAACAACAACAACAATCGGTCCAAGGAGAAGGGAGTTTACAAAGGTAAAAACAAACTCTGTCCTGAAGAGCTTGAAGCTTTGGGGAGCAAGGACATGGCTATCGTTCTTGCCCCAAGAAGAATACTCGCAATGATACTCCTAGGGCTTCCACCATTGAAGCTCCAAAAGAGGATGCTCATTGCAAAGGATCATCACTCTCCTATGCTTGGGGAAAGGTAAGAGAGCATGATGCTTTCATCTTGTTTGACCCTGGCTCTACTCTCAACTTCATATCAATAGAGTTGGCCACCAAGTTGGGCATTCAAGCTTTTGAGATGGGAGATATAGTAACAACTGATGCAGCTTTCAAGGGACAACAAGCCTCCGTTACTCCCTTGATCGGGAAGTTGAGGCTTCATGTCCAAAGCTATGTCGACAAAGAAGACTTCTTCATCTCTCCTCTCCAACATCAGGATGTTATCCTAGGGGCACCATGGTTTGATTGCATGGCTGCCAACATGAAGTTCCCTGAAAGGAGAATTTACTTCACCTACAGGGGAAAGAACATGTATATAGATGCTAGTGAGCGTGGTCACACTATTCCACTTGTAAATCCTCTTTCTTTTGATAAATCAATGAAGAGCTCAGTTTCTGCGTACATGATTTATGTCAAAGAGTCTCTAAAAGCTAATAATGTTTCATCAAATGAAAATGATAGGAATCAAGAAGAGTTAGACTTGTCTACTTTTCTAAAAGGATTCCAAGATGTGTTCATCGATGATATCCCTATGGACCTACCTACAAAACGAGGGGATGATGACCATCGTATTGAGCTCCTTCCAGGAAGCTCACCACCTAACAAACCTCCTTATCGAGTCTCACAAGCTCAACAAGAGGAGATTATGAGGCAAGTACAGGAATTGGTAGACAAAGGGATGGTGAGGCCTAGTTCCTCTCCCTTTTGTTCTCCAGTCCTTTTAGTGCAAAAGAAAGATGGTACATACCGTATGTGTGTGGACTATCGAGCACTAAACCATATCACTATCAAAAATAGATTTCCCGTGCCTCGGGTAGAAGATCTGTTTGATAAGCTACAAGGATCTACCTACTTCAGTAGGATTGACCTTAAGAGTGGCTATCATCAAATAAGGATAGTGGATGAAGATATCCTAAAGACCGCATTTCGCACAACATTTGTTCTTTATGAATATCTAGTCATGCCTTTTGGCTTGACTAATGCACCAGCTACTTTCAATCGTCTCATGGAGAAAATTTTTAGACCATATCGTAAATTCACTGGAGTGTTCTTTGATGATATCATCATCTACTCCAAGTCTTTGGAGGAACATAAGCAACATCTCCAAGTGATTTTTCAAGCCTTGAGGGAAAACAAACTTTTTCTCAACCAAAAGAAAAGTGAATTATTCCTTCAAGAGATTCAATATCTAGGTCATATTATCTCTCACAATGGTATTCGTATGGATCCATCAAAGTTAGAGGTAATAAAATCATGGCCTAACCCAAGGAATCTACATGAGCTAAGAAGCTTTATTGGTATGTGTGAATACTATAGACGCTTCATAGCAAAATTCTCTCAAGTAGCAGGACCACTACACGACTTAACAAAGAAGAACGTTAAGTTTGTATGGACTGCTAAGGAGCAAAATGCTTTTGAAAAACTCAAAGAGAAGCTTACTTCCCAACCAGTCCTCGTGCTTCCGGATCTCTCAAAACCATTTGAGGTCCAATGTGATGCTTGTGGTGATTGCCTTGGAGCGGTTTTGCTTCAAGAAGGGCATGCCATAGCATATGAGAGCCGAAGGCTCAATAGTGATGAACGAGTCTTGGGCATTTATGAGAAAGATCTTTTAGCTATTCTACATGCCCTAGATACATGGAAGCACTAACTATTGGGGACTCCATTTATCCTACGAACCGACCACCAAAGTCTCAAGTATTTCATGACGCAAACCAAACTTTCCGACAAACAAATGAGGTGGGCAAATTTTCTTTCGCAATTTAATTTCCATATTGCTCACATAGCTGGTAAGCACAATCAAGTTGCCGATGCACTTTCACGATGACCAAAAGTTAATGCGGTGTCTATAGCTACTCACAATGATCTATCCTCTATGATAGATGAGTATGCTACTGACCTTGACTTTAGGGACATAATGTCAGCCCTTGATTTGGGGAAGAAAGAGGAACCATTCACCTTGCAGGATGGTTATCTTCTCCACGGCAATAGGCTATGTGTTACCCATTCCCTTCATGAGAAGGTTATGTATGAATCCCATGCTCCTCCAGATACCGGGCATAGAGGTATTCAACCTACTCTCGGAGGAGTAGAGATGTATTTCTATTGGCCTACCATGAAAATGGACATACAAGAGTATGTTTCAAAATGTGTAGTATGCCAAAAGATCAAGTATGATAGAGGGAAGCAACCTGGATTACTCCAGCCATTGCCTATTCCAAATTCACCATGGGAGAGTATATCCATGGATTTCATCTTTGGATTACCCAAGTCTATCCATGGGAATATAGGAATATGGACAATAGTCGACAGGTTTAGCAAGCAAGCACATTTTATTCCTGTCAAAAAGACTATTAAGGCACATCAAATGGCAACTCTCTTCATATCTCATATTTTCAAGCACCATGGATTACCCACATCCATCGTGTTAGATAGAGATCCTAGAATGACCAGTAATTTCTGGAAAGGTCTCTTTGAAAATCTAGGAACAAGATTGAATTTCTCTTCGGCCTATCACCCACAAACGGATGGCCAAAGTGAGATAGCCAATCTTACGATACTCGATCTACTCAAGACTTATGTTACCGAAGTAGATCAACGCTCACAATGGGAAAAGTATTTACCTCTAGTAGAGTATGCCTACAATAATACTGTACATACTTCTACAGGGAAAGCACCTTTCGAGATCATAGAGGGAAGACCTAAAAGTCCCTTGCTACTCAAAGTACATGGGAAGATCTTCGCCGCCGATGAGTATAGCTGTGACCTACAAGAATCTTTTCAAAAGATTAGGGAGGCGATAGCCATCTCTCAACAAAGGCAAAAAGCTGCTGCTGATAAGAACAGAAGAGCCTTAATGCTCAAAGAAAATGATTGGGTCTTACTCAAGTTTCCTAAGGCTCGATTAAGGAAAACGATGGGCAAAAATCCTACGGGCCATCAAAAGTATTATGCTAAACTAGCAAAAAGATACTATGGTCCTTTCCAAATCTTGAAGCCCATCAATGAGATGGCTTATCAACTCAAGTTGCCCAACCATTGGCTTATACACAATGCCTTTCATGTAAGCCTACTTAAGTCCTACAAAGGAGAGCCACCAACTGAACCAATTATTGAAGACCCTCCCGAAGTTGAAGACCAAGAAGAGGTACTACAACCCGAAGCTGTCCTTCAGCATGAAGACAAGGTACTACGACATGGTAAGATAATCCGACGGTATCTTATTAAGTTCAAAAATTATCCTTTTGAAGATGCTAAATGGATGCAAGGAGTACAACTTAAGGATAGTATGAACCTTGTCAATGCTTACAATGCTACATTAGAGTAAGCAAATGTACAACTCTCTTTTAAATGACTCATGTTTTTGTCTTATAAGACTAATCCTCTTTTTAAATGTGCACAAATTTAACTAGTATGCATGCTTAGAATCATGTTTGTGATGACGACGTCTCTCAAACACCAAGTAGAATTTGTCACTCTACTTTGGGAGAATGAAATGGACTAAAGATCAAACATGCTTGCGGCAGCTATGTCTCCCAAGCACCAAATGGATTAGTCATCCATCTTGGAAAGATGTCGTAGGGTAAAAAAAAAGATCCTCTACCCGCTAAGTACGATTGACTAATGACTAAGGCTTTATCTCTTCTCCCTCATAGTCGAGGACGACTATGATTTCAAGAGAGAGGTTATGTCATAAAATCTAATATCTAACCAACCCAAATGATTTTCTCATATTAAATTGATCACTTAATGTGGGAGAATAAATGGGAACAAGTGTTAAGATATAGATATGTGCTTATAGATCTATCTCAACACGGGGCCAATAGTAAAGGGGCCCAAATGGGAGATGGTCTATCAAGAGCAAGGCTAACCAATGGAGCATAAGACCTTAGGGTTAGCTTCATTGAAGACCTCCAATAATGTGTGTAAAAGTCCTTTGACCTTAGGTAAGCTAGGGTTGAGCTTGAGGTGGGAACCCGGCCCAAGCTCGAGGTGCTTGACCTGCTTGAGGTGCTTGTCGTGCTTGAGGTGTTTGTCCTGCTTGAGGTGCTTGATTAAGGTGCTTGAGGTGCTTGAATTACTCCATGCTTGAGGTGCTTGACTTGCCGCTTGATTAAGGTGCTTGAGGTGCCTTGAGATGCTTGCCTGAGATGCTTATGGGAATACCCCCTAGTCCAAGTGCTTTGTCATGCTTGATAACTAAGGTGCTTGAGGTCCTAAAGTCAAAATCATCCCTACAAGAGGGGGATGAGCACTTTTCCTAGGGATTAGAGAGAGAACACACACTCACACTCACACTCACAAGGGAAGTCCTAGATTGAAGAGGCAGCAAGGACACATGTCAGGTCCCTACCCATGTTACCTTCATGTGTTGCTTGAAGCCTATTGGCTAGGCTTCAAAGGGGTCCAATGATAAATTACTTGAATTATCTAATTGTTTTTTCATTTATCAAGTCCTCTCTCTCAAAGGGGAAAGGGGGACACTTGTCCCAAGGCTACCCATGTTGCTTGTAATGGCTCCTGCTTGTGACTGGCTAGGCCTAGAGGGTTCCAATGAGCTTCAAGCATGAGCTACAAGGGGGGGTCGACCCAAGCAAGCTAGGGGGGTTCTTAGGGGGTATACTCACCCACACACACTCACAAACACTCTCACTGTGTACTATGCAAAGTGCAAGAGCTCCCTCTCCTTCTCCAAGCAAGTAGAGGTTGAGAGCCTACACCAACACTCTTGGCTATGGAGTGCAAATCCATCCAAGAGCCATGCTTCAATGCTTGAGCTTGCCATCTATTTCTTCTTCATTACTATGCTATTATGTATGCTATCACAAGAGTTATGATAAGTGAGGAACTAGCTCTTTCTCGTATGAAATGTTTCTTCTTCCTCTTCCCTACCCTCATTCCCTGCTAGCTCTCTCCACCTTCTAAGGTGTTTGAGGTCTTGGGATTGAGGCTTGGTATAGTTAAAGCTTTCTTCAAGTTTAGGTTATGCTATGATGGTGATGCATGAATCTTTCCATCTTCATTGCTTCACCTAGGTCACAAGGAACAAAAAGAATGTATTGTAACAAGTCTCTCTTTATGGGAGAAATCATAATACAAATGGCTATTGGAGGGGGGACCGGCTCCACATAAATCCGGTCCTCAACTATTGTCATGTTCTCTAAATTCTCTCTCTTGCAAAAGTATTGTCTATGCCAAGTTAACTAATTGCTATGATTATGTTGCTATCTTCAATTATGTCAACCCGTTATGCTCACAAAATCATTTCTTGAAAGTACTCTCATTAAATTTCGCTACTCTCAAATTGAATAGGCAAATTACATTACAGTGTGTGGGGGGGATAGAGGGTGGGGATAGCGGGCCAGGGGGTGAGGCGAGTGGTGGGGAAGAGAGGGGGGGGGGGGGGGGGGGGGGGGGGGGGGGGGGGGGGGGGGGGGGGGGGGGGGGGGGGGGGGGGGGGGGGGGGGGGGGGGGGGGGGGGGGGGGGGGGGGGGGGGGGGAGAAGAGTGTGAGAGACGGAGAGGATGAAGATAAGAATACGGGAGAGCGGGAGTTCATATGCGGCTCGACACAGAGGGGGCGCGAGAGGGAAAATAAGAGAGGGGTCGGGGTGAGTGCTCGAGTCTTGCGCCTGGCCGAGGGTGGCCAGTAAGGGGGGGGGGGTATGGTGAGTGTGAGATTAGAGAGAGGATATTAGAGCGAGGTGTGTAGGGAAAATGAGAGAGAGAGAGAGAGAGGGGAATATTTCATTCAATGCTCGTCGGGGGAATAAACTAAGGGGGAAGAGGGAAGGGGTATTTGAAACTGAGGGCGGCCGACTGGGCTGGGGTATAGACAAGCGGGGGCCTGAGGGTGATAAGGCTGGCCAATTGAAGGGAGGGGGGGGGGGGTGGTGCCATGCCCGTAGAGGTGTCGTGAGGTTTACCAGGCATTGCCGAGCCTTCCAACAGTGTCGCCAAATCTCCAGCATAGGAAAAATAAGTTTTGTTCCTTTTTTTTTTTCTTTGATTTTCAAAAATCCTCCATCAGAGGAAACAAGAGAAGAGGAAAACCGACCTGCTAGCAAGTCTTTGCAACAAATGGACAACATATCAAGCAAAGGGGAGGGCTTTGAAAACAGAATCCTGTGCACCAGCATGGACCAAGGAAAGTGTAGCAAGCTAAAGGAATCTTTCATCAAGGAAGTTTGACTAGAGGACCATAACGAAGAGGTAAGTATGACTGAAGGTTTGGAGTTGGATATTGCTCTAGAGGCTTGGTAGCAAAGAAAGTCTTTATTGTGTAGTGTCATAGACTTAGAGATGGGTAATACCTCTAGTCTACTAAAAGGTGTTATAAACTTGGAGATGGATAATGCCTCCAGTTTATGTGAGGGTGTTCAAAGTAAGTTTGATGATCAATATGTTGCCAACTTTTAAGGGCGTTCCAAACTCCTCCACAACCTAGCATTGTGTTTTCATGGAATGCATCAGACCTACGGTTATGGTTCACTGCTATATGGTTCACTGCTATAACATATAGAGGTAAGATCAGCATGGAGATAAGAGTTAAGGAGCCATGGATATACAAAAGGCTGATAAGGTGAAAGAATGAAGGCCTAATTCCCAATTTGGTGAAAATTTTTACAAATAGTGCATCCTCTCTTTGGAGAGAGGTAAGTGGATTACGCTTATATTTAAGCCACAAGGTAGGTGGCTTACTATCAACATCAGAAAAGACAGCTGACATGTTTGAGCACACCCAAGAGAAGCATGATATGCTTGCAGGTTTTTCCAGTCATGCTAGTAAGCAAGGTTCTGAAGACAACTGGAGCTCACCACACCAACAAGGTGGCCATATATGGTGGATTCTTGGCACACTCTTGGGAATCATAATTTTCAGTTCTGTCTTTGCAGGAGCCACGATGCTCATTTCCCCTCTCACTACTGGTGGTTACAAATTTGGTCCTATTTGGCATGAAAATTTTATTGTTCGGACACTGCAAACAATGATCTTATTTTTCACTTGGGATCCAGGAGGACACTGGCACAAAGTTCTAGAAGCCATGGGCTTCCCATTTAATCAACCAACACTATTCGAAGGAACACGCGATCACCTCGACCTATTGCAGATTCATGAATATCATAGAAATCTCACCAGTGGCCATGGAATGGCTAGTTCAGAAGGCAACTCGATATCGGCTCCTACAAATCAGCTGAAGAAGAATCAGAGTCAGGGCTAGAGACATGAATGCCTCTAGCCAAAAGGGAAGGGGTAATGATAGCCAATTTTTGGAAATCAAAGAAAAAAAGAAAAGAAAAAAAAGAAAAAAGGTTATCTTTCCTCTGCTGAAGACTTGGCAACACCGTCGGAAGGCTCGGCAATGCCCTGACCAACCCCCCCCCCCCCCCCCCCCCCCCCCCCCCCCCCCCCCCCCCTCACCTGGCCAACCTTATCACCCTCATGCCCTTGCTCATGCATACCCCAGCCTAGCAGGCCGCTATGCCTCACCCCACCCTCTTCCCTCTCGACCACACCCCCTCGGTTTCACTCTCCCCTCCCTCTCTCTCCATCTTGTTTTATTCCCCTGGCAGGCCGCCATCATTATCTCTCTTCTTCACTATCTCTCTCTCTACCTCTATCCCTCCATCAATCCAGCTCTATTCCACTCTCTCTGAGAAAAGGCCCCGCAGGCATGGAAGGAAATATCCCACTCTCTCTCATTTTCCCTACACAACTCCCTCTCTCCCTTCTCAGCACACACTCTCTCTCCCTCATCCACTCCTTCTCTCTCTCATCTCTCACTGACAACTCACTCTCTCTCTAGCTCGTGTAGGCGGCCCACATGGCGCAGTGCTTCGCCGTCCTCTCTCTCTATCTCCCTCGTTGCCTACGAGAAGCCAAAGTTCTCTCTCTCTCTCTCTCTCTCTCTCTCTCTCTCTCTCTCTCTCTCTCTCTCTCTCTCTAATATCTCTCTCTCTCTCACTGTCTCTCTCGCTCTCAGCTGCTCTCGGTTAAGCCCGTGCAGGCGCAGATAAGAAAATCTCTTTCTCTCTTATCCACAGACACACACCCCCACTCCCTCACCTACTCCCTCCCTCACCACCTCACCCCATCTCCCTCTCTCTCTCGCACTGTGCTCACAGCCCGAAGGCGCACAACGTAGTAGAACAGGGAAACACTATCTCTCTCTATTACACACACACACACACACACACACACACACACCCCAACCCTTGCTATTCCCCACCCACTCACTGACGTTCTCCACTCTCTCCCTCGCTCTGAGCTTCAGCAAGCCTGCGAGCCAAGAAAAAAAAGATTTTTTTTAAAATATATATATAATCTATAGTAGTATATAGTTTATTACACCCTCATTCCCACACCCACATTTTCGTACACACACATTCAGCTACACACATACACACACACACACCCTCATCTCACACTCTCTCACCATCTCTCTCTTGGCTCGGTAATTGACATCCCACGCACACCATACACAAACACATATACCCATACATATAAGCACATACATATACATACATAAAAAAACACGCACACATATACACACACAACACAAAGAAAACAAAAACTGAACGACATCAACATCGACAAAAGAAAGAAGACAACCAAATCTCGCGACACCGACAACAGAACAAGCAAAGGCGCTAAAGGCATGCCCCGACCGACCCCGAAAGTGACAAATGCACTACACCGACGCACCAGCAAGGCTGCCATTCACCGGCATCACGTCCACGATGCCCTCTTCAGTAAAACCGTAGGTTATCATCATTTTTTTCCCAATTTCAACCAAATCTTGTAAAAAATCCCAAACTTGTAAATTCTCATCTCTCTAGGTGATGGTCACAAAGACCCACCTAGAGGTTTTCCTTATAATATTTTCCAAGACAAAGCAAGGGTCAACCACCCAGAGCCCACCACCTTGCTTTGTCTCCCCTAATTAGAGTACCCTAATCAAGCTATATTACCCTAACCTAAAGTAGCCAACACCTATAAAAAGGCATTGAGAGGTCACTATTGGGGGGGGGGGGGGGGGGGAGGGGGGGGGGCAAGTTCATCAGAGGTTAGCACTTGGTAGTATTTTGGTGGGAGGATTGGCAACATTTACATCACAAGAGAGGGGACTTAGCGTAGTGATTTGCTTTGGCAATTGTACTTTGTAAAGGAACCTATGTACATATCTCGACTCCAACGGTCGATGCACACACACTCATGTTAGCAAGTTTTCATGTCAATGAGTCATCTCTAGAGAGCGCACCAAGTAGGTTCACTATCTATCCCTCTATCTCTCTATCCCCATGATGTGCCACCTTGCCAGAAATAAGGTTGCTGTAAATATGGCAAGAGAATAATTCTCCCTCACACCCCCGAGGTTTTTCATCACCTGTCTATTCTGTGTGTGTGTAGAGTTCGTGATATTTCAAATCACCGTTGTCTGCATCCTAGCCGCTCAAAGCTAGGTGGTGCCCCCTGTTTGCGTTACTATGATGACTGGCTTGCGGCGTGCATCGGCTCTCGGCGTTTTAGAGGCCGTCAGGGTCCGTGTGTCGCTTTGCACCCGTAACGAGCAAGCAGATGAAAATGTCGCAAAACCTTTTGTGGATTTTTTTGTCCGTGGATATCTACTCCATATCTCAGAATCACATTTCGGACACTTCTCCATGTCTATGTATTCCCCTTTGAAAAGAATGCAGTCGTTAGGACAAGCGTGAATTAAATTGTAATCCATCCCCAAGTTTTGCAAGATCTTTCTTGATTCCTCTTTGGAATCTGGCATCACATTATCAGCTAGCAGTATATGCTTTTTAAGAAATCTACATAGCGAAAAAAACGTGGTACACTAGTGTAAGTAATCTATCATATCAATATACATCTAGAGTTTTTTTTTGAAGTAAACACATCGTAATAGATCACGTGAAAAGCGTTGTGACGCTAGTGTCACTCCATCCAAACTTTTCCTCCATGTGAGAAGAACCAGGAGAGCCTACAATCTCGACACACGTGCTCCATCATACAATGGTGTATCCGCTTTAGTTTTCGTATCATCATAGTAGGTAAGGCTTTCTGAATCCATGATCATCTCGATCATTTCATTGATCTCGGGCTCAAACATAGCCTTGTTGGGAATGTGATATGCATGATCATCCTTCGAGCTGTCAGAGTCTACATATTGTGGCCTCACGTATGCTGCTTGACCAAAGCGCATGCAAATATGTCTATTGGGTTGCAAGATTGCTGCCTATTGGCCAGGGTCAAATTTCAACAAGCTATAATTGGCAACAACTCGATCTATAATAGATGGATCAAAATCGTCAAATCCACAAACGTGCTGCAAAGAAACCATCTTGTCTGTTGCACAACATGTTTGCATTGATTACAAGGATATAAGATCCTTGTTGAGAGATAGGTGTTTCGGTTGGACGGCCCCACATCGTGGTCACTACTCATAATGAATGTAAAAACCTTATAACCTGGACATAAATTTAATAACCTAATACCTCCATGGAAGCACCCCATAGTTCTATTTCCCGAAGAAACAAAGATAAATTTATTCTTCTATTGGCATACTCCGTCTTTTATCTCTCTCTCTCTCTCTCTCTCTCTCTCTTTGATCACACTGTAAACTACCTCACATTCTCTAGTCATGTCCGATCCGTGCACACCTTGGTCTAGAGGTGCATGGAAATCTATATTTGTGGATATGTGAAATCTACACACCCACGTCTATATGACAATGCGTGTATGGACAATACCCCTTTGCCTCTTCTTTAGCTATAGCAATTCACAACATCTTAACATCTCTTCACAGCACATCCTTGTTCAAGGGATTACTTAGCACATTACATGTTGGCCTCCAATCTAAGTA
The DNA here is from genome assembly GCF_014529385.1 of Adiantum capillus-veneris. Lineage (NCBI taxonomy): Eukaryota > Viridiplantae > Streptophyta > Polypodiopsida > Polypodiales > Pteridaceae > Adiantum > Adiantum capillus-veneris. The sequence continues at coordinate 71,598,791 of NC_140940.1, read as the reverse complement.
TCATGCCGTTGAAAGCTTTCCAACTTAAGGTCGCATCCATAGAGAGGAAGAGAGGGATCACCATTGGCCTAGCTCTAATTTTTTTCCATATTCTCAAAGGTAGAATTTAATATAAAATTTAAATCCAAAATCTAACCTAATTGAACATATGGTGATTCTAAGCTAACTAAACATGGGTAGTGGGTGAGTTAATAGGTGTCAGATTTGATGGGAATATACATATTGTTGTGTACCTAGTGTTTTCTCTTTAAACAAAGCCTTGAGTTTAGCTGGAACTCTCCCTTCATTGACATGCCCTAAAATCTAACCTAAATCTAAATCTAATCTAATCTTAAATCTAACGTAGCTAATCTAATCTTAAATCTAACGTAGCTAATCTTAAATCTTGCCCTAATCTTAAATCTAGCATAAATCTAAATTTAATCTAATCTTAAACTCAACATAAACCTAAATCTTATCTAATCTTAAATCTAACATAAACCTAAATGTAATCTAACTTAAATGTAATTTAACCTAATCTTAAGTCTAACCTAATTTTAAATGTAGCATAAATTTAAAATATAAGTAAATTGTAATCTAACCTAATCTTAAATGTAATTTTAAATCTAACCTAACCTTAAATCTTAATATAACATTTCATTTCATATTTTCTCTACTTTTTTTAATCTATCTCTCTCTCTCTCTCTCTCTCTCTCTCTTTGTTTTCTCCCCTTACCTCTCTCTTTTAGTCTTCTCCCCCCCCCCCCCCCTCCCCCCCCCCCCCCTCTCTCTCTCTCTCTCTCTCTCTCTCTCTTTGTTTTTTTCCTCTCTCCCTCTTTCTCTTTCTCTTTGTTTTCTCCTTTTATCTCTCTCTCTCTCTCTCTCTCTCAAAGACACAATGTGTGTGTGTGTGTGTGTAAGATTGAGAGGGAGAGAAAGAAAGAGGGGAAGGGATTAACATGAGAGGGAAGGAGCATACATGGCTCTCCTTCCTCTCCTTGTGTGTGTGTGTGGGGGGGTGGGGAGGGGGGAAGAGAGAGAGAGAGAGAGAGAGAGAGAGAGAGAGAGTGAAAGACGCGGGTTTACCCGTTTCGCTAGAGCACCGAAACTAAGATATGAGATCTGAGTTTTTGGTGCTTTTGGTTTATTTTTTACCCCTGTCGGCATCGCTATGATCGTCTCTATAAGCATAGCTATGAAACAAATAGTATAGAGACGTAGCAATGCTTATAGTGACGATCATAGCAACGTTGTGGATTTTAACATTTGAGCATCACACTGCTAGCGTTGCTAATATGAAGAACCTCTTGTAGTGGGCTAGAGTAACATTAGTCTAATCAATTTAAAAGTCCTTGATAAAAGAAACAATAGAAATTAAGCTCCCTAGAAGACTACCAAAGGGTCTAATGAGCATCCAACAGCCCAATGGATTGCCTGATTCCTATTGGCCAAAAGATTGAAAGGTCCAACAAGAGTTTACATGAATTATTTAATTACCTAAATCTGTCACAAAAGGGAAAGGGGGACACATGTCACAAGGCTATCAATTATGCTTCTAATTTGGGATTGGCTAATCTCTACAGGGTCTAATAGGATGCTAGCAAGAGCAAAAAACAAGAGGGGTCGACCAAGAGAGAGTGAAATTGGCATTTTGGTCTATCTTTTATGCTACACACACACACACACACACACACGCACACACACACATACACTCTCACACACAACTCATGTGTGCCAGAAGAACTCTATCTCCTTCTACGAGCATTGAGAAGTCGAGGTTTACACCAACAACTCTTGGCTATGGAATGCAAATCCAACTAAGAGCTAAATTTCAATGGTATGCTCATCTCCTCTACAATGATAATTACTAAGCTAAGCTATGATATTAGAGTGACTATGTGAGGAGAATACTTCTTTCTCATAAGATACATCTTCTTCCTCTCAATCTATCATCATTCCCTGCTAGCTCTCACCATTTTTGAAGGTGGGTGAGGTCTTGGGTCTGAGGCTAGGAACACTAGGTGTGTTTTTCAAGCACAATTAGGTGCATGAAGCTTCCATCTTCATTGCACCAACGATTTTTGTCAAGTAACACAAAAATTGTATTGTACAAAAGTCTCCTTTGATGGGAGAAGCTATAATACAAAGCGTTTATGGAGGGGGGACCGGCTCCATGTAAATCCGGTCCTCAACTGTTGTCAATTGTTTTATTTATCTCTCTTTTCAAGTATTGTCAATGTCAAATTATCTAAGTGTAAATTGCTATGTTGCTTTCTCAAATTAAGAACTCTCCCTGTGCTCATTGGGAACTTGTTCTTAATGAAATGCTCACTATGTTATCACTTTCTGACACACACAAGTTACTAGTACATTAAATGTTACATTGGTATTGATAGCCATTTTTCGGCTCTCCGTAATTGCCATAGTGAGTTACCTCACCCAAGAAAAATCACCTAAACATTGTGGCTATTCTTACCTTTCACTGTACATAAGCGTGCGTGAGTTAGGGGGCTTTTCCCATATCTTCTTAAAACCCTCAGCTAGCTAGTCGTTGGGCTATTTGATCCAGAAATATATATATATATATATTATGGCCTATTTGTGTGTATATATTTCATTGTACATAGGGCCTAAATAGAGGGATTTTTTGTAATTATTTTGGTATTTATTTAAATATTTCTACCTAGGTGTACATTATTTTCCTATGTATGCTATATACATTGATTCACAACTACCATAATCTTTCTGACCTGTGTATTCTACAGAAAAATATTTCATGCAAACTTCTTTTATTTTTGGGCGAGAATCAACTCCAAGGGAAAACCTCAAAAATACCTTTCACCATCAGTCATTGCCTTTCACTAAATTCCTATTTCCTAGAGGTATTTTTTTTAATCTCTTGTAAATAAATATACTTCAATAAAAACAAATGAGGGTCCCCTCATTTGATTCCTTATATTTCCTTATATCCCCTCTTGTAAATAAATATACTTCAATAAAAACAAATGAGGGTCCCCTCATTTGATTCCTTATATTTCCTTATATCCCCTCTTGTAAATAGATATACTTCAATAAAAACAGATGAGGGTCCCCTCATTTGATTCTTTATATTTTCATATATCTCTTTTTTCCAGTTTATATTTATATATAGGTGACACTATTCTAGATTCCACGAATTGTTTATACACTAACCTATTTTTTTCATCATATTCCATATATTATATTTATGCATAATCCACAACCATGCATATTTTCAAACCCCTAAAAATAAATAAGGTCATGCTCTCATGCAAGGAGGGGCTCACCTTTGGAGCCATATGCAAATTCAACAAAAGGGAGGCCACTGAAGACTTTCTTGTGAAGAAAAATAGGTATTTTGGTGGGATTTTTTATATCCATCTCCACTCCGAATTTAAATTGATGGTCAAAAGAGAAAATATGGACCTAGACCTAAATAATCACCTCAAAAATTTTGGGGATTCTTGGAGCAACCACGGGTGCGCTACGATTTTCTGAGTGGAACCCAGTCTGCCCACTTTTCTCACAAGTAGCCCATAGTCTTCTCTCACCTCTTTCCACACTTCTACACACACACACACACTCATTCCTCTCAATCCCTCACTCATATGAGTTCTCCATGTACATACACCATCTATATGCCTCTCTCTATTACTTCCAAAGTATAATTCCATCTTACCCCTTCTCTATATACATAAAATTCAGCATGTAAATCATGCTTAATCTCTGCAAATCGAGAGATCTCATCAACCGGATCGCCATAATCAACCTTGGCGGCAGTGGCGTAAAGGAGAAAAGACAAAGAAGAAGATCGATAGTCATTTTGAGAACTTACACAAGTAACTCAAAAACTTCTTCAAACTTCACCATCACAATGATTTCCTCACTTCATTCAACCATCCAACCCATTCTACCCATTTTAAATATATGATGAACTTTCTAGTGATTACTAACACTAACCACTAACATACTAACACAAAATAGCCATTGACCTGACCATAAAAGACACCTCACCTCAAGACATGTCATAGTAACTCTCTCTCTCTCTCTCTCTCTCTCTCTCTCTCTCTCTCTCTCTCTCCTTCCTTAAAACTCTACTTTCACCTTATCTACCATCAATAATGCTCTCTTTTGAGCCCACATCCATGACTCAAACAAACAAAGAAGGCGCGCAATGTTTTGATATTAAAAAAAAAACATAATCCTGATTTGTTAGCTTGTAAATTAGGATTTCCAATAATATTAATGAGGGGTGTTCAACCTATACATATGCCCCTCTCCTTCTTGTAAAACAACCTCCAATATCTCACAAAGCACCCCAACACTCTATGTGTGAGGAGAGACTTAGGCATAGCAACCACTTTGTGAGCTTTATGTTTGGTGTGAGAGAATTTTTTAAGCTACATGTTGCCAGTGAGAGTGTGAGTTCAAAATCTCAAAATATTATTGTATACGTTCCTACATCATCATTAAATTGAGGTTTGGTACATCAAAGGCCTGATTCGACGTTCAAATCTTCGTCCTTCCACTTGTGCAATACGGTTTGGTGAATTCAAGGTGACTTGTGTATTTTAAGTTTCTATCATTTGATCTTGTTTGAGAAAGTGTTTTAGTGTGTTTTTATTGTCAGTTTTGTGTCCATTGTAAGAGGGTATTGTGGTGAGAGGTCTCCCACACCCTAAGTCAACGTGTGTGTGTGTTGGAAATGTTTAGCATTCACTAAGCATTGAGTTAGGTTTGTACAAGCTCTGCGATAGCATCATAACAAACCATCTCCATTTGCAAGTCACAGACAAGGTATTATGCAAGTTCCATTCCTCTCTCTCTCTCTTCCCTTTGCTCTATCTCTCTCTGCTCCATTTGCTATGTCTCTTGGTGTGAGATTGCTTGTGTGTGTTTTGTGGCGTATCTGCTTGGTTGTGAGAAAATCTCTCTTGCATTCTAGTTCGCATACCATAACTAGGTGGTGCCCCTATCTTTTTTGGGTATGGTTGTGGGTTTTTTGTGTTGTCGTGCTTGTGGTTGCCCTAGCCCCGAGGAGTGTTTTGAGGTCGCCTCTCTTGCTGCCCGCCCCGGACCGCGTCAATTTTGGTGCCCCCACTAAGGAGGGCTTGTGTATATTTTTGTGTAGGTTCAACCTTTAGCATAGTCAAGTAGTTTGCATGAATCACAAGAGTTTGTATAATCCTTTCATTCCCATTGCAAGGCAAAAGGTACACATAATTGTTAGTACTCAGTTGCAATTTCAACGTGTAATTCCTAGAATTTTAGGTCCTCTTAGGTTGACCGAGATAAATGCTTTAGTAAATCCTTTTATTTTGCCTCTCATTGGGTACAACCGTAGTTCGGACGTCTATATTTTTGTTTTTGTTTAAGCATTAGTTCATGCATAGACAATGGATATAATGGCCAAGGAATAGAGATTTTCCCCTTCCATTTCACTCCACACATTAGAATAAACATTGCAATTAGTAGAAAACTCCATTTTCAACAACGTATGGTGTTCATGTTTGGTGCCCAAAGAGTAGGAGAAATTCTCGCGTCACCAAACCCTGTCATCCTGCCTCTGTTTGATTATCATTGGTCATTTGATGTGAATATTTTTATTTTGTTGTAGAATAAATTGCAATTTTTGTGTAGATCTTTTAAAGAAAGAAAAAAAAACGTGTTGTCACTTTGAAACTGATTCAATGGAGGCCCAACACCAAATGTCCGGATATCCTCTTTTCTTTGGAGAGCCTGGAGAGGATGCATAATTATTTGTAGCAAATTTCAAGATGTCTTGCCATATCAAGAGGATAGTAACTTATCAAGAACGTATAGAAATGTTTGAGGTGGTCCTTAGGAAAGATGCTAGCACTTGGTTTGACTCTTTGCCTGAGGAAGTTAAAGGGAATTGCACAAAAGTTGTGAATCATTTCAAGAGATACTTCTTTGATCCCCAAAACACTCAAAAGCTATGGCAAGACATTGTTTCTCACAAACAAAAAGACTTAGATGACTACTACATCTACTTCTTTGGGTTGTATGGGTGAGAAATGTTGCTAACCCTAGTGATGGTGCAGAGTTCCTAAAGAAGGAGAGGTTCGTAGCCGGTCTCTTTCCCACACTCAAGATAAAAGTTGAGGCTGGTGCACCTGCTACCTTTGATGCAACTAAAACTAGGGCTGTTGAGAAGTATAGGAAACTCAAGTGCCTAAGGGGAGAGGTTCCAACAGAGGGTCCTAAACCTAAGGGAAAATTGCAAGCATCAACATCTAGAGAGATTCCTGAGGTAACAGCGGAGGTAATTGAAAAGTTAAATGAATTCTTAAGTAGCTTGTCAATTCACCTTGCACAAGCTGTAGGTCCTAAGGGACAAGCAAAGAAGTCAGAAGAGCGAGAGCCACCACGACCTAGGAGAGTCTTGCAATGTTGGAATTGCAGAGAGTCTAGACATGGGATGTATAATTGTCCTTGCCCCCGTGGGGAGTCAGGGAGACCTAACTTGAATTACCCAGTGATGAATGTAGGTGAAGGAACTAGTCAACAACCACGGCTTCTACAAAGGCCAAATGGAGCAAGACCACCTCCACGAGGAGTGGAAGGAGTTCCGCCTTTGCCAGACCCAAATGTGCATGTGGTAGAGGTGACAAAGTCCAATGAGGTGGACATGGAAGCAAATGGAATTAAGCGTGTCCGTGGAAAAGGTAAGGAGAAAGAAGGAGTCACGTCACAAAGTGATCATGGATGAGAAAAGAAGGAAAAGGAGACCAAGGAAACCAAGTGTTGTGGGAGCGACTCACACACCCATGAAGTGCATGCAAACATTACCTAGATCAACATAATGTCAATCGAGGACACAAATGACATGATAGGCACACGGAGGAAATCTCTTTAGCTTGTCAGGCTGAGACCATCCTACACATACAACACTCTGGAAGGCCAACTATACCACAATCAAGAGCCTCACTGCTCTCAACTACACCACCTAGCCACATACACACATACGGAAGGTAACTCACCTAATCATGCCAGATTCGTACAAAACTTAAGGAACACCATCCCCTCACTAGGATACACCTGTCCCTAAGCTTCTACACTCAAAACCCTCACTCTAAACCCATCTGCGGAAAACGCATAGGATGACAGAGCAGAATTTTGAAAGTGCCCGAAACTGAAATTTATCAGCACCTATGCGTAGCTTATGTCGCCACAATTCTATAGACTACTAGCTCGTAGATGCGTCAGCGTGTGCACTTCGTCTCGCGTGGAATGCTTGGCGTTGTCGCATAGCTCTCCTCGAGCCTACAACAATGATGCAGTCAGATCTCCAATGTGTTGAGCGAGACGGGCATAGCTAGAGGATAAAGCTCACGCTCACTCTCTTTCTCTCTCACACACAGTAGACGACAGCGCTAAAGTTTTGATAATGAAAAATTCTCCTTTTACAAAATGACCTAGGTACCTTATATACTAAGGCTATCTTAGGTTTAACCAAAAATGGGGTTGAAAGGGTCAAATGGCTTTGTATTTACAATCTGGAAGTGCCATTGAACCCCGGCTTCTGAAACTAGAATAACTACTCATTACAAATCACGTTTATAGCCATAATCCGCAGCATTTCATAACTCGCAAAAGATAAGAATTTGGTACGAAACTTGAGTTATGTTGTGTTGTTGACCCAACAGTCAACACTCCCCCCTTCCGCGCTCATGTCCTCCCCAACATGACCTGATTGTCAATGGCGATGTGGTCTTTGCTGTCGTTTTGGCTTCATTTGTTGCACTGCTTGTAACTTTGTTGAACCACAACAAGAACTATGATTCATTAGAGCGGACATCTGTCATCATAACCATTCATCTTTTCAGATCCTCTGATTACTTTTATGTGTGCTCTTCTTCATTGGGGACTTCTTTGTTCCTGTGCAATCATGTTGTTAGTGTTGTCTGCAGCTTTGTATTGTAGGCCATTCTTCGACTCGCCATTGAGGAGAAGTATGCTATGATCTGAAAATGGTGCTCCAATTCATTTGTCGATTGATTTGAGTAGCATTTCCTTATTGTTGATGTAGAAGGAATATGTATAAGAGGATGGTGATAGGTGCCTTTAGATTAGGGTCTAAAACCTGGATGACCAAAGGGAAAAAACTCGGTGGGAAAAAAATGCCTTTGGTATACGCTCTTATTGGAGTTGAGTAGTTGAATGTGAAGTACATGTTCATGAAAGGTGAGTGCTTGGGTGAAACACGGAAAGAGTTCCTGATGCAAGTGCCAATTATGGGACACTCTGTATGCATATAAGAAATTTGTCAACAAAAGCATGCAATGTGAAAGAAGGAGATGATGGGTGTTTCGAGGAATAAATGTAGCACATGTGACATCAAAAGATGTCTCAATAGCTTCCATGTTTCCAAGAAGGGTTGTCAATGTAGAAGTTTCTCCACTCGTATCTCACTGTGCTCAGTACGTGAGTGTCTTTTGGACCTTCTCCTTCACTCCACTAGACTTAAGTACTTAGACTTCGACTCTTTTGCTAACCTATACCAGCATCAGCGACACAACGTTGTGAGAGGGATGGAAACACACACAAAGTCTCTATAATGACCCGACACACACTCTTGGGATGATACACACACACATTATGGGGCACCACTCGGCTTACACAACCAGCCTGGCCGAGACAGGAAACACACAGACGGAGTGAGAAGAGAGAGATTTCCCACTTGCCCACTCCACACTCACACATACACACTCTCAATTCAGCTCAAAGGAGGAAAATTTATGTTGTTGAGACTCAATGAAGCTCAGCCCAACACCAATGGGGAAAATAGTTTACATAGTATTGAGGAAATACACCAGATACAACCACAAAGTTAAGCAGAGGCTTCACTCACCGGAGAAGATTACACAAAAAAACAACAGAAAATCTGTGAGGAATTTGGCAAAATGGACAGCGCCATTATGTTTGGAACACCCAAAAACTCCACCCTACAATGTCTCAGTGCTCAAATCCGACCTCGGATGAGCAGTTTAGGGCCAAAAAATGCTCCAAAAATAGCAAAAACACATTTGCGGCTGTTCCTCCTCTCTTCTCCATGTTTTCTCTGGTCTTCTCTCTTTCTTTTCAGTCCCACACTTAGCTTTATTAGTTGGGCACCCGTGGCCTTTTAGATGACCTCAAACGGACCCTGAACAGGCCAAAAACTGACCTCGCAGTGCATAGTTGTCACCTTTTTGCATCATCCGCACACCTGGCACTTAGTTTTTCCCAATAATGCATCCCGAAACCACGTGAAGTGGCCCCAGAAAGTGGTCCTCATGATGAACTTTCTGCATAAGTATCACAAGAAAACACCCACGTCGTGTCCGTACTTCTCCGCGTGCAAGTATTCACCCCGTTCGACCTCGTGACGCCACTCGATGCCATCTGATGCACCTGCTTACCTCATGTTTTCGGCCCGCGGATAGCTTCCTTGAGAAGTTTTACATGCTACCAACTCCTCATTATTGTAGAAAAAACACACTGATACTAGTAACAATGAAAATCGATGCACCATGTACACCCTGTCCTACTTGTACACACGTGGGCCCCACGTAACCACCTGGCTATGGAAAATGGGCAATTCTTCATTTGATGCACCATACATGTGTATGTACATATGCGCAATCCCTTGCTTAAAAAAACTCCTGACATAATTTGCCCATCGACTAGCCTGCTAGATCATTCATGATCAGCAGCAGCAAAGAGAGATATGAGACTCGCCGCATCACAGGTCTAATTATCCTTCACCAACATTGCTTGCTCCACAGACAGCTCATCTTGCTCCACCATCATTAACCTGGCATGATATAATTTAAGACGCAATCCATTTACCCTTGACATTTGTAGAATCCCATCCAGGTTAGCCAACTGATATGTACCATTTGGAAAACACTCCACTACCTTGAAAGGGCCTTCCCACTTAATTTGAAACTTCTTTTGGAAGGTGTTGTCCAGCTTACTGTTGTAGCGCAAAACCAAGTCATGTTTCTTGATACCCTTACTTTTGACCTTTTCATTTATCTTTTCCAAAGCCTTATCCTGCATCTGCCCATAATGCTCCAATGCGCTCATCCTATCCAACTGGACCTCTTTTAACTGCAAGAGCCTCTCTTTGAATGCATCACTAGGCGGCCCAAGCAACTTCTCTAACATCTTGACCGCAGGCAACTCTACCTCCATAGGCAATAGTGCTTCCTTTCCATACACCAAATGAAATGGAGTAAACCATGTACCTGTCTTCACCGAAGTACGATAAGCCCGTAATGCACTAGGCAATTCCAAATCCCAATTCTTTCCTTGGTGCTCTGTCACTTTAGAAATAATTTGTACCAACTCACCATTGAATCTTTCATTTAAGCCATTAAACTGCGGGTAATAAGGAGTGGTATGCTGGTGCCTAATCTTCATCTTTGTGCATAAGAAGTCTAGCAGTTTAGCTCTAAATCCTTGCCCCTTATCTGAAAGTAGCTCTAATGGCACCACAAAATTGCAACATATTTCATCATACACAAATTTTGCCACATTCTTTGCAGTGATCTGTTTTACTGCTATACCCTCTTCCCATCTAGAGAGATAGTCCACTGCCGTCAAGATATAGCTTTTGCCCTTGCTTGTGATAGGTAACGGGCCTATTGCATCAATCCCCCACTTTTCAAACACATCAAACGCCATAATGGTTTTTCGTAGCTCTGGCTTCAACACTCTCTTCCCAAATGCTTGACACCTATTGCAAGACCTACACCAATGGTGAACATCCTTGTGCAAACTAGGCCATACATACCCCTCTTGCAAAATCTTATGCAAGGTGATCTTTAGAGCAAAATGGCCACCACATGTGCCTTCATGATTCTCTTCCAACACTCTGTAAAGCTCCTCCCGCCAAGGTACACGTCTCAACATGAGATCATCCCCTTTCATGTATAAGATATCACCAATCGATTTGTACCTGTATGCTCTACGCACAAATCCATACTTCTTAGACTTCTGAATCTCCTTTAGAATAATTCCTGTTAGCAAAAACTTCTCTTCTTGAGCCAAACTTTCCCGGCCATGATAAAGAGGTAAAGTGGTCCTCAACACAAATAGCTCGCCAATCATGCCTTGATCTACTTCATGTGCCTCTCCATTTAGAGCACGTTCAATGTGTCTGATGCTCCATGCTTCGAACTTTTTTAACAGGCCTTTAATTCTGAAGCACATTTCCTTCAATGAGGTGTTCTTGCTCTTCCACACATCCAGCACTTGCTTCACCACTAACAAGGCATCACCTTTTATGCTCAACCTTCGAACCCCATGCTTCAAACAAATCATATTCAGCCTCATTGTTACTATGAGCATCCAATTTGAACCCTCTCTTGCATACTAGCTTCCCCTCTGGATCATAAAGTGCTATACCCCCTGAAGCCGCATCATGGCTCTTTCTGTATGAACCATCAAAGAACAACACATGTGCATTGCTGATCTGTGGCACTTATTCAACTACCTTTCTCACCACCTCTTCCTTAACAATAAGGGGATTCTCCTTGTAGGTCAACAAATCAGCTAGGGTAGCCCTTGTACTATCTTCCACTAGAAAAGAGAACTCAAATTCTTGCAGCTCAATTACCCATTTCTTGACCACATTTGACATGTTAGTGCCATTAATTAACTGTGGCAAAAAGGCATAACTCTTCAAGAAAACAAAAGGTCGTGGTAGCAAGTAATGACGAAATCGTCGACAATCAAATATTACACTGGCCATCACTAGCTCTACTTCCGAGAATTTTCTCTCTGCTACCAGCTTCACACGGCTTGCACAATACAATGGCCTCATATAATGGCTGCCCTTCCCCTTTTGCAATAGCATGGCTCCAATGGCATCCTCCCCTACTCATGGATTTACATAAAACACTTGCTCCCAATCAGGAGCATGCATGGCTGACAACCCCCCTAACACCTCTTTCACCTCTTGAAACACTTCTTCACAGTTGTCATCCCATTGCAATGGATCATGCTTTGCCACTTGTTGTAATGGATAAAGAATCTGAGAAGACAATGGAATAAACCTTGCCATGTACTTCACTTTGTGTATAATGTAACATTTAATGGCCTAAAATCTTATGTGTAGCGGAAATTAGCATGAACATAGTGAGCATTTCATTAGAGTTGATTCCTAATGAGAATTACAAGAGTGCTTGGGTGGAGAGAGAGCAACAAAAAGCATAACACCTAGTTAGATAGCATCGACAATACTTTCAAAAGAGAGAGCAATTAAGCTATTGACAACAGTTGAGGACCGGATTTGCATGGAGCCGGTCCCCCCTCCAAAAGGCTTTGTATTATGGTTTCTCCCATCAAGAGAGACATTGTACAATACAATTCTTTGTGTTCCTTCAAGACGAGCTAGTGCAATGAAGATGGAAGCTTCATACACCAAGCAAAACACTTAATCAAACACAACTTGAATTATCCCCGTTCTCAGACCCAAGACCTCACACACCTTCGAAGATGGTGAGAGCTAGCAGGGTATGAGAGTAGATTGAGAGGAAAAAGAAGTATCTTACGAGAAAGAAGTACATCTCCTCACATAATCACTCATATTAGCATAGCTTAGCTTAGTAATTAGCTTGGTAGAGAAGATGAGCATGCATTGAAGCTTGGCTCTTGGTTGGATTTGCATCCACATGCCAAGAGAGTGTTGATGTAGGCTTCTATCTCACAAGCTTGGAGTAGGTGATGAGCTCTCCATTAAAGCTTGGGAGGAGATAGAGTATTTTCCCTTCACACATGGTCAAGTGTGAGAGTGTTGATGTATCAATGCCAAGCAAAAATCAGCCCCCTCTCTCTCTTGGGCGAGCCCTAGCTGCTAAGTTAGTCTGGATTTTGCCTCATTGGACCTCCCCAGGTCAAGCCAATAGCGATTAAGCAGCATAAGTGATAGCCTTCTGACATGTGTCCCCCTTTCCCCTTTTGTGAGAGCTTTAGATAATTAAATAATTAAACTAAACTCTCATTGGACCCCTTTGCCTCCTGGCCAATAGGAATTAGGCAAGCCATGGGGCTCCTGAATGCTCATTGGACCCCTTGGGAGACTGCCCAATAGTCTTCTAGGACACTTAATTCTTATTGGTTTCTTTTATTAAATGTTTTTAAATTAATTAAACTAGATTTACTCTAGCCTAATTCTCATTGGTCCACTTCAAGGGTCTTCCAATAGGAATTGGGCATACCTTGTGGGCATCTGGCCTAGGGAGCTGACATGTGTCCCTCATTCCCTTTGTGTAAAGGGAGCCTGTGTGTGTGTGTGTGGCTTTCTCTCTCATCCCCTAGCTTTGGGGCTCGCCCCCTCCCATGTAGGGATGTAGAAAGACTTTTTGGGCACACACTAAGCATCCAATTTTCCCTAAGGTTGACCTTTGGACACAACCTTTGAATTTTGGAACCTTAGCATTTTGGAAGTCTTAATGGGCTGAACCTTAGGGTCTTTTTAGCCCGTTGTTTCACATGGCTCTTTTGCAGATGGCCCCCCCTTTGGATCCCTATTTTCCCTCCTTTGGATCCCTACTGTGGCCGGTCTGCTAACTTAACCAATATTCTAGCTTTTTCTCCCTTGGCACTTCCCCACATTAAATGATCAGTTTAATATGAGAAAATCATTTAGGAGAATTAGATATTGATTATTATGACATATAAAGGCTACCAATTGCTTCGTACTCGTAGGTGATGGAAGAAGAATAATAGACTTAACCTTGTCTGGATCAGCCTCAATGCCATTTTCTGACACCATGTGGCCCAATAACTTCACCCTTGGCTGTGCTAGATGACATTTCTTTGGATTTAGTTGTCCTCCACATTCATCATATCGAGCCAATACCATCTGCAGCTTCTCATGGCTTTCAACCCTACTGCTATACACACAGAAGTCATCCATAAAAGCTTTAACACAACTACCAATGAATGGTTCCAACACCCAATTTGCTCTCTCTTGATAGAAGGAAGGTCCATTTGACAACCCAAATGGCAATACTGTGTAGCAATAGCAGCCCCATGGCATAATAAAAGTGGTCTTTGTGCGGTCTTTAAGAGCAATCCTCAATTGAAAATAGCCAGAAAAACCATCACACACATTGTACCTCTCATAACCTGCCATTGAATCTAAGATCTGATCGATGAATGGAAGAGGATGTGGGTTCTTCTTAGTGGCTACATTTAAGGGTTTAAAATCTACACAAATTCTCCACTTCCCATCCTTCTTTGGACTGACTACAACTGGACTCACCCATTCTGTGGTCTCCACAAGGACTATGAACCCTACCTTCAATAACTTGTCCACCTCTTCTCGCAAGGCTTCCATTTGCTCTTGATCCATCCTTCTTAGCCTTTTCTGCAGTGGCTTAGCACCTTCTTTCAGCTCTATATGCATCTCTTCGCCCTTGAACCCTCTGATCTCTTCATATGAAGTAATGAATAAATCAGGAAAACTAGCGAGCATGTGCAAATATATATCCTTCTCCATAGCTGAGAGGTCTCCACTGATCATTTGTGTCATCAATTCCTGCTTCTTTGACAACTCAACCTTGGTTTGCATCAGCCCTTCAATCACTTCATAAGGCCCTTCACTTTCATCTTCAACCTCATTCGCAAATGCAACTAAACCAAACTCCTGGATTTCTTTGTCCATCAAAAGAAATGCAACATCAGCATCCTCATCACTGCTGGCAGTGCTATCACTGTCCTCATCTGTCACCGTGGAAGAGTCTTCATCACTAGACTCATCCTCATCTTCATAAAGCTTCTCTAATCGTTTCCTTGTGTCCATATTATAAAGCTTCTTGGTACCTATCTTTCCATAGAGGCTAATCGTACCATGTCACCAATCTTGAACAGCTCCCACTGCACGTAACCATGGTCTGCCCAGTATAATAGGATATGCTCCCAACCCTGCTGGCATCACATGAAAATCAACCACTGCCTTTGCATCATATGCCTCCACTTTTAAGCTCTTTACAACACCCAAGCATTTTACTTTTTAATGGTTTGCCAATCTGATCCGAAAACCTGACACCCCAGCCACTGTGAGACCCATCTTCTCAACGCATGAGTGTGTTATGACGCATATTTGGGCTCCGCCATCCACATAACCTTGTCAACACCAAGAGGACTCGACGTCGTATCAACGTCCAAGACTTCCCTCTTGGACATGGTATGGCTCCGTACAACTTGTTGGAAGACATGAGAGGTAAGGGTCCTGATATCTCATGACCTCAATTTCTTGCATTATGTCCACAAGTTAGGAGGGATTTAACAAGGGTAGTTAGCACTAGGAGAAAGGTAAAAGAGATTGTGCCTATTGTAAAAACTGCACAAGCTAAAATGAATGAGGATATTACACATGTGCTAGATTGTTACATCAAAGGAAGATTGGTTAGGAAAGGTCTAGTGGATGGGGGTGCACAAATTTGCATCATGACAGAGGGACTTATGCAAAGACTAGGCATGCACATCCATGAGACACCTGAAATCAAAGTCAAAATGGCAAACAATAGCAAGGCTAGGTGTGTAGGCATTTGTAAAAATGTCTTTGTAGAGGCCTTTGGCATTAAAAAGGCAGTGGATTTTTATGTTATGTCGACCAAGGGAAGTGGCTATCCATTTATCCTTGGAAGACAGTGGGTAATGAAAATGCGAGCTTTGTAGGATTGGGAGAGTGGGAAGTTAATTTTTAGGAATGACAATCATAAGAAGGTTGTCTTTGACATGAAGGAGCAACACCAAGAGGAGCTCCATGAAGAATCATCTAAAAGTGAGACGGAAGAAGATTGGACTGATAACACTTCAGAAGAAGAAAGTAGCGGTAGCATTACTGAAGAGGAGTCTTCCATCGAAGTCATGGGGGTAAGGTTTAAGCCAACCAATAAAGAGACCTCTTGTAAAGGTTTGGAGGAGGTAGGTTCCCAAGAGAACCAAAATGTGGAAGATGAAGGAATGTTAGAAGGTATGTTGTCTACAACAGTTACAAAGGAATAAAGAGAGGAGTTCAATGTGTTAAGGAAATTTCCTAAGCTTTTTGCTAAATACTACACCGATGTGCGTGGAGTAGATGATGTTCAACACAAGATTGAGTTAAAGCCAGAGGCCAAACCTAAAGCTCAAAAGCTACGAAGGCTAGGAGTCATCAAGGAGCAGACTTTATTTAAGGAGGTAAGAAAGATTCTAGCAGCAAGTTTTATTTATCTAGTGGAGAATTCGGAGTGGGTCTCTCCCGTTGTTGTCACTCCCAAGAAGAACGGCAAGTGGACGGTGTGTGTGGATTACTGTCCCACTAAATGAGGCAACAAAAAGAGATCACTTTCCCCTCCCATTTCAGAATGAGGTAGCTGGTCATGATAAGTACATTGTGTGTGATGGCTACTCAAGTTACTTTCAAATAGGTATCGCATTGGAAGATCAGTTGAAAACCACCTTTATCACTCCTTGGGGTTGTTGTGCTTTTAGAGTCATGCCATTTGTCTTGACAAATGCTCCTGCAACTTTCCAACGTTTCATGAACATGGTGTTTCAAGAATTCTTTGGAAAGTCAATTAGGGTGTTCATTGATGATTTCCTCATTTATAGCTCAAAATCATTGCATCTACAAAGGGTAGAAGAAAGATTGAAGAAGCTTTACGAAATGGGAGGTCAACTCAAACTTGACAAGTGCCACATAGGTGAGGATGAATTGATCTTGGTTGGTCACAAAGTTTCTTACAAAGGCATCGAGGTGGATCCTTCAAAGTCAAAGGCTCTTATTGAGTTACCGTCACCGAAGAGTCTTAAGGAGGTCATCTCATTCATTCAAAAGGTGAAGTATATGTCATGCTTCATTCACTTAGCCTCGGAGTTACTTCACCCTTTGCAAAAGTTGACACAACAAGTCGAGTTTTTTTGGTCTAATGATCTTGAAGAATATTTTTGTAACATCAAAGTCATTCTGTCAGAGCTACCAACACTTATGCCTCCTTGTTGGGAGTACACATTCTTTGTTAGCTCTAGTGTTGGGAAAGAAACAATTGGTGTTTTTTTGCTACAACAAGATCCCCACAGTACCAGGATGCGACCCATCTACTTTTCTAGTAGGGTCATGAATGCTTTGGAGAGAGACTACACGGAGGTAGAACTCATGATGCTTTCTCTCATGTTTGCGGCGGTGAGAAAGTTTAGATCCTACTTGCTACCAAAACCTTTTGTAATTCTCAATGCAAATTTTTTTTTCCCTTGGGTGTCATCTCAAATGAATCTTAGTACTAGGATCTCTAAGTGGATTATGGAGTTGAAAGAGTTCCCATAATCTTCCAAGATAGAAGATAGTGTGCGTGCACAATTGGCAGGGATTGTCACTTATAGGGTACATGAGAAGGAGATTAAGGTGCCTGAAGTAAAAACCCTAATATTTCCACCACCTAAAAGTATTCCTAATT
Source organism: Adiantum capillus-veneris (assembly GCF_014529385.1). Classification (NCBI taxonomy): domain Eukaryota; kingdom Viridiplantae; phylum Streptophyta; class Polypodiopsida; order Polypodiales; family Pteridaceae; genus Adiantum; species Adiantum capillus-veneris. Next base: position 71,581,335 of record NC_140940.1, on the reverse strand, counting down.
ATTTTACCTTGTTCTTTGATGGAGATTTTTGACGAGTCATAGGAAAAGCAGGGGGAGGGCTAGTGTTGTTCAACCCAAGTGGAGAGGTGGTCATGAAAGAGAAGGTCAATCTACCAGGTTCAACTAGTAACAATGAAGCATAATATGACACACTACTTCATGGTTTGAAGATGTGCATTGACCAATGTATACAGTGTCTCATGGTAAAGGGGGTGGCACTTCTCATTGTGAAACTGATTTTAGGCATTTGGGCATGCAAAAATTAAATCTTAAGGACAAAAGTTCATGCCATTCGTAGGTTGTTTAATCAGTTTGGAGAAGTGCAACTATATCATATTCCTAGGAAACAAAATGAAGATGCAAGTTTACTTGCACAAAAAGCAGTTACATCTATTGAGAAAGTAGTGTAGGTCATCATGGTGGCAGCAGCTGTCAAGTAACCGAGGTGCCAAGGATTGCAATCATTGGCTACATTTTGGAGGGCGAGTTTCCACAAGACTTCCCAAAAGCTCAAAAGAGGAGAATCATGAAAAAGGAAAGTTTCTATCTCTTCCTAGAAGGCTCCCTCTATCAAAGAGGAAAGGATCAAATGTGCAGAAGAGTACCAACTATCGAGTAAATTCTAGCCATTCTAAAAGGTTTGCATGAAGAGGCATGTGGAAGTCATTTTGCCCAATAATTAACCGTGAAGAAAATTTTTCTTGCGGGATACGTTTGGCCAAGCTTGCATGTGGATGTCCAACATTGGTGTAAAAGTTGTCGCAATTGTCAGGTAAATGGAAATAAAATGCTGGTGCATGGTTCGAGGCAAATAGTGCTTGCAAATGGACCCTTTGTAGAGTGGGGCATTGATGCTATGGGTCCTTTGTCTAGAACAAAGAATGGTAAACTCTACATTCTAGTGGCTGTAGACTACATGACTAGGTGGCTAGAGGCTCAAAGTGTGGCAAGGGTAAATGGGAAACCAGTGAGCAGGTTTGTCTACACTAATAGTTGTTGTAGATTTGGCACACCTCTAGAGATTGTTTTGGATAATGGTCCGGGGTTCAAGAAGGGTTTACTCACAGAAGTTTGTGAAGAGCTTCACATTCTACATCGCCATAGCACACCCTACTACCCACAATCAAATGGTTTAGCGGAGAAGGCTAATTGTATCATTGTAGCCATCATTAGAAAGATGGTGCAAAACAAAGCAAAGTTATGGAATGACTTCTTGAATGGTACCTTGTGGGCATATCGAACCACATATAGGGAGGCAGCAAAGTTCACACCATTTTACTTGGTGTATGGTTAAGAGGCTTTGCAGCCTATCGAGCTCAAGATCCCAACAATACAACTTCATGGCAAAGGTGCACAAGATGATCAAGAGGTATGGATGGATCAAATTCTTACACTAGTGGAGCTTGAGTGGAAAAGAGAAGCAGCTTACGAGTGCTACAGAAGAAAAGCTACACAAGCAAAGGAGAAGCTTGAAAAGAAACTCAAGGAAAAAGGCATCAAGGAAGGAGAGCTTATGCTAAGGTATGACAGTCGCCTTGACAATCCTTTCACTACCAAGTTTGAAACTAGATGGCAAGGGCCATACATAGTCAAGAAGGCTTTCAATTCAAGTTACTATCAGCTTATGGGCTTGAATGGTAAAGAGCACTCCAGGAAGGTAAACAGGTATTGCCCGAAGCCCTATTTGAGTCGCCTTCTACCAAAGGATCTACTGAAGAACTGTCAAAGAGAGACAATCTTGTGTAAGTTTTGTTGCATGAAGCATGAGTGTGACAAGAAGCCACACAATGAAAATCCTATCAAGGAACCAGATATCATTGAGGACTCAAAAGCACTCTCTTTGCAAAAGATGCTCAATGATGGTACATGAATATATCATCATCCTAGGGGAGGGCTAATGATAGCCGTTTTTCGGCTCTCTGTAATTGCCATAGTGAGTTACCTCACCCTACCAAAATCACATAAACGTTGTGGCTATTCTTATCTTATATTGTACATAGGCGTGCGTGAGTTAGGGGGCTTTTTCCATATCTTCTTAAAACCCTCAGCTAGCTAGTCATTGGACTAGTTGAGCCAAAAAATAAATAAAATCAAAAAAATAAAATATATTATGGCCCATTTGTGTGTATATATTTCATTGTACATAGGGCCTAAATAGAGGGAATTTTCATAATTATTTTGGTATTTATTTAAATATTTCTACCTAGGTGTACGTTATTCTTCTATGTATGCTATGTACATTGGCTCACCATTACCATAATCTTTCTTACCTATGTATTCTATAAAAAATCATTTCATGCAACCTTCTCTTATTTTTGGGCTAGAATCCACTCCAAGGAAAAACCTCAAAAATACCTTTCACCATCAGTCAATTTCCTAGAGGTATTTGTTTTATCTCTTGTAGATAAATATACTTTAATTTTTTAAAAAATGAGGGTCCCCTCATTTGATTGCTTATATTTTCATATATCTCTTTTTTCCAGTTTATATTTATATATAGGTGACACTATTCTAGATTCCACGAATTGTTTATACACTAACCTGTTTTCTTCATCATAATCCATATATTATATTTATGCATAATCCATAACCACGCATATTTTCAAACCCCTAAAAATCAATAAGGTCATGCTCTCATGCAAGGAGGGGCTCACCTTTGGAGCCATATGCAAATTCAACAAAAGGGGGACCACTGAAGACTTTTTTGTGAAGAAAAATAGATATTTTTGAGGGATTTTTTACATCCATCTCCACTCCGAATTTGAAGTGGTGGTCAAAAGAGAAAATGTGAACCAGGACCTGAATAATCACCTCAAAACCTTTGGTGATTTTTGGAGCAACTATGGGTGAGCTACGATTTTTTGAGTGGACCCAGTTTGCCCACTTTTCTCACAAGTAGCCCAAAGTCTTCTCTCACCTCTTTCCACACTTCTACACACACACACACACTCATTCCTCTCAATACCTCACTCAAATCTGTACCTTTCATGGTTTCTCTCACCTCCTTCACCATTAACCAGCCCTCTTACTCCCATAGCTCTCATATGAGCTCTCCATGTACACACACCCTCTCTATGCCTCTCTCTATTACTTCCAAAGTACAATTCCATCTTACCCCTTCTCTATATACATAAAATTCAGCATGTAAACCATGCTTAACCTCTGCAAATCAAGGGATATCATCAACCGAATTTACATTTTCATCGCGATAGTCAACCTTGGCGGCGGTGGCATAAAGAAGAGAAGACAAAGAAGAAGATCGATAGTCATTTTGAGAACCTACACAAGTCAAAAACTTTTTCAAGCTTCACCATCACAACACTTCATTCAACCATCCACCCCATTCTACCCATTGTAAATATATCATTAACTTTCTAGTGATTACTAACACTAACCACTAACATACTAACACAAAATAGCCATTGACCTAACCAAGATATGTCACCTCAAGACATGTGCATAGTAACTCTCTCTCTCTCTCTCTCTCTCTCTCTCTCTCTCTCTCTCTCTCTCTCTCTCTCTCCCCTTCCTTAAAACTCTACTTTCACCTTATCTACCATCAATAATGCTCTCTTTTAAGCCCACATCCATGACTCAAACAAACAAAGAAGGCCCGCAATGTTTTGATATTCAGAAAAAATCATAATCCTGATTTGTTAGCTTGTAAATTAGGATTTCCAATAATATTAATGAGGGGTCTCCAACCTATAAATAGGCCCCTCTCCTTCTTGTAAAACAACCTCCAATATCTCACATAGCACCCCAACACTCTATGTGTGAGGAGAGATTTAGGCATAGCAATCACTTTGTGAGCTTCACGTTTGGTGTGAGAGAAGCTTTCAAGATACACATTGCAAGTGAGAGAGCGTGAGTTCAAAATCTCAAAATTAGTGTTGTATATGTTCCTCCATCATCAATAAATTGAGATTTGGTGCATCAAAGGCCTGATTCGACGTTCAAATCTTCGTCCTTCCACTTGTGCAATACGGTTTGGTGAATTCAAGGTGACTTGTGTATTTTAAGTTTCTATCATTTGAGAAAGTGTTTTAGTGTGTTTTCATTGCCAGTGTTGTGTCCATTGTAAGAGGGTGTTGTGGTGAGAGGTCTCCCACACCCTAAGACAATGTTTGCGTGTGTTGGCAATGTTTAGCATTCACTAAGCATTGAGTTAGCTTTGTACAAGCTCTACGATAGCATCATAATGAACCATCTCCATTTGCAAGTCACAGACAAGGTATTACGAAAGTTCCATTCCTTTCTCTCTCTCTTCCCTTTGATCTAGCTCTCTTTGCTGTGTCTCTTGGTGTGAGATTGCTTGTGTGTGTTTGTGGCACATCTTCTTGGTTGTGAGAAAATCTCTCTTGCATCCTAGTTCGCATACCATAACTAGGTGGTGCCCCTATCTTGTTTGGGTTTGGCTGTGGGTTTGTTGTGTTGTTGTGCTTGTGGTTGCCCCAGCCCCAATTGAGCAGCACGGGATCCTTGAGGGGGGTTTAGAGGTCTCCTCTCTTGTTGCCCGCCCCGGACCGCCTCAGTATCAGAGCTATTGGTTTTTCTTTTCTTGCTCAAGAAGAGAGGTCCTCAAGCTTGCTACAAATGGTTGTTGTTATTAATTGAAAAAACTTAAGTAGAATATGGATTTTTCATCCTTGAATCATGTCTACTTTATGCAGTTAATGGGGATATTGTCGAGAGTTATGGTCTTAATAATGGAGTCCTACGGGGCTTGCCTATGGCTTAACAATTATTGAGGTATTAGAAGCTTGACAAGAATCGGTGTTGTCTTGGCTCTCTTGAACCCTCTATTATATTCCTTGCAATTAATAATATTTGAGCCATGGGTATAGATGCTTGAGTGCTTATCTTTGAGGGTAAACAGGAGTAGCGACTAGGGCTTGAAGTGCCAAAGTACAAAAATTTACACCTATAGTTTGCTAGTATGGCTGACAAGGGAAAAGAGATCAAAATGAATGTTGTTGATAGGTTTGATTTTGCTAATGAAAGAGAAACTAATGATGCCCCTATGCTTCTAAACTTCAACAAGTCATAGGCAACCCATCCCTCGAAGGTGAAGTGCTACATCAATTGCACACCCATGGTATTCTCCAAACTCCTCACCAAAAAGAGAGAGTACCTAGGAAAGATCCTTGTGAGACTTCCAAAAGAGGACTCTCTCCAATAAGGGAAGAAGAGGAGGATCCATACGAAGGGCTCAAAACCTTACTACTTGATGAGGCATCTCCCTCCCAAAGGAGAATCCAAGTTTCAACGATAGAGACTCCACAAAAAGAATGAGAAATAAGTGAGTCTCCTACCAGCTTGGTAGAGATGGCTCCACAAAGACGGTGGGCAAAACGCTCTCCAACACCCCCTAAACGGAGAATACCATCGCATAATTTTCTACACCATAATTCAAAGAGGGAAGAGAGAAAACAAGAGATGAAAAAGGTGAGAAAGAGGTCACCCTATTCTCCATCTTCTTCATCCTCTTCCTCTTCTGAAGAAAGTGATGGTGCAGACAAGGAGGAACAAGGGATAAAAAGGTGAGAAAGAGGTCACCCTCTTCTCCATCCTCCTCATACTCTTCCTCTTCCAAAGAAAGTGATGGTGCAGCTCTCGAACTACCTAAAAGAAGAGGCCATAGGAAATCCTAAGCCTCCTAGAAGAGGTTTTCCAAGCTCAAAAAGTTCAAAGAGGAGGAAAGAACATCTCTTTTCTTACCTACAATGGCACTTTTGGTGCTTCAAACAAAGTCTTGGCCTTTATCCGACAATTTGATGTGGCATTTGGAGATGAGGGCTTCATGGAGTCCTCTAAGCTACGTCATGTAGTCATGCATTTTCAAAAGTTTTCCAGGCAATGGTGGTCTAGCCTACAAGAAAACGGTGAAGCTCCACAAACATGGAAAGCTTTAAGAGATTCCATCATGAATCACTTTTTGGCTACCAATGCCGAAGAAAAATTACTCACCAAATGGCGAAGCTTGAAGCAATTTCATATCCACAGAATGTTGGCCACAAAGCTAGGCATCTAGGTCTTTGAGATGAGAGATGTCCTACCTGTCGATGGTGCTTTCAAGCAGCAAAAAGCCTTACTCGCGGCTCCATGTCCAAAGCTATGTGCACAAGGATGATTTCTTCATCTCTCCTCTCAAGAATGAGGATATAATCCTAGGGGAACCATGGTTTGATCGCATGGCTGCCAATGTTAAATTCCCTAAAGGGTAAATCTACTTTAGGTTCAAGGAAAAAGATATGTACATAGATGCTAAGGAGTTGGCACCATACCCATTGTACATAGTCAATGTTAAATTCCCTAAAAGGTAAATCTACTTTAGGTTCAAGGAAAAAGATATGTACATAGATGCTAAGAAGTTGGCACCATACCCATTGTACATAGTCAAGCTTTCAATAAGTCAATAAAGAGCTCTATTTCTATGTACATGATTTTTGATAAAGATTCTCAAAATGAACTAATGTTTTAGCAAAAGGAAATATAAAAAATCAAAAGGAATTAGAGTTATCCACTTTTCTCAAGGGGTTCCAAGATGTTTTTATTGACGACATCCCTTGTGAACTACCTCCCAAATGAGACAATGACGACCATGCAATTGAACTTCTTCCAAGAAGCTCACCGACTAATAATATGCTTATTGAGATTCTCAAGCTCAACAAGATGAGGTTATGCGGAAAATGCATGAGTTGGTTGAGAAAGGCATGGTTAGGCCTATCTCATCTCCATTTTGCTCACCGGTGTTATTAGTGAAAAAGATAGATAGCACATATTGTATGTGTGTCGACTACAGAGCACTAAATAGGATCACTATCAAGAATAGGTTTCCCATTTCACGGGTAGAAGACCTATTTGATAAGCTACAAGTGTCGACCTACTTTAGTAGGATTGACCTAAAAAGTGGCTACCATCAAATAAGGATAATTGATCAAGACATTGTAAAGACCGCATTTCACACTAAGTTTGGTTTTTACGAGTACATTGTTATGTCTTTTGGCTTGACCAATGCACCAACCACATTTAACCGCTTGATGGAGAATCTATTGAGGCCTCACCGAACCTTTACTAGAGTGTTCTTTGATGATATAATCATCTAATCTTATTCATTAGATGAACACAAGCAACACCTCCAGGTAATATTTCAAGTTTTACGAGAGAATAAACTTTACATTAATTGAAAGAAAAGTGAATTTTTCTTACAAGAGATTCAGTATTTAGGTCACATTATCTCTCAAGATGGCATCCAAATGGATCCATCAAAACTACAGGTACTAAAAGGATGGCGTAAGCCAAGGAATCTGCATGAACCAAGAAGTTTTATCGGTATGTGTGCATACTATAGATGCTTCATGTAAAAGTTCTCACAAATCACAGGACCATTACATGACCTAACAAAGAAAACATTAGGTATATAGGGTCCACCAATGAGAAAAATGCTTTCAAAAAGCTTAAAGAGAAGCTTATCTCTCAACCTGTGCTTACACTGTCGGATCTCTCAAAGCCTTTTGAGGTCCAATGCAACACCTGTGGTGATTGCCTTGGAGTTTTTTTGCTTCAAGAAGGGCACTCCATAGCCTACAAAAGTCAAAGGCTCGACCTTGTTGAGAAATATTTAGGGGTATATGAGAAGAAACTCTTAGCAGTTCTACATGCTCTAGATTAGTGGAAGCACTATTTACTGTTGACTCCTTTCATTCTACGAACGTATCACCAAAGCCTTAAGTACTTCATGATGCAGGCCAAGCTCTTTGACAAACAAATGAGGTGGGGAAATTTCCTTTCGCAATTTAATTTTCATATTTCTCACATTGCTGGCAAGCATAACCAAGTGGCGGATGCACTCTCAAGACGATCGAGAGTGAATGAGGTATCCATAGTAACTCACAATGTTCTTTCTTCTATGATAGATGAGTACGTTATCGATCTCGATTTTAGAGATGTGATTTCAGCCCTTGCACTAGGGAAGAAGGAAGAACCATTTACCCTACAAGATTCTTATCCTCTCTATGGCAATAGATTATATGTTACTAACTTACTAAGTGAGAAAGTAATGTATGAATCTCATGCTCCTCCTTATGTGGGGCATAGAGGGATTCACTCTACCCAAAGGGATAGAAACATGTTTCTATTGGCCTACCATGAAAGCCAAAATACAAGAGTATGTTTCAAAACGTGTGGTATGCAAAAAGATGAAGTTTGATAGAGGGAAGCAACTTGGATTTCTTCAACCTTTTCCAATTCCTAATTCATCATGGTAGGGCATATCCATGGATTTTATCTTTGGATTTCCCAAGTCTATCCATGGGAATACAAGAATATGGACAATAGTAGATAGGTTTAGCAAACAAGCACATTTCATACCTATCAAAAAGACTATCAAGGCCCATCAAATGGCAACCCTTTTTTTATCTTCAAACACCATGGCTTGTCATTGTCTATAGTGTCAGATAGAGATCCTAAAATGACCAGTAATTTTTGGAAGGGTCTCTTTGAGAATTTATGCACAAGGATAAACTTCTCTTCATCCTATCATCCCCAAACGGATGGCCAAAGTGAAATAGCTAACCTAACAATTCTTGATCTAGTATAAGCTTATGTCACAGAGGTAGATCAAAACTCCCAATGGGAGAAGTAATTACCCTTAGTGGAGTATGCTTACAATAATAATGTACATACTTTCATGGGAAGAGTACCTTTTGAGGTGATAGAGGGAAGATAAAAAATTCCCCTGCTACTCAAGGCACATGGGAAGATCTTCGCTGCAGATGAATATAGCCGATACCTGCAAGAATCTTTTCAAAATATTAAGGATGCTATATCCATATCTTAGCAAAGGCAAAAGGATATTTTTAATAACCTCAAAATATCCCTAGCCTTTAACCAAAATGATTGGGTCTTGCTTAAATTTCCCAAGGCTCGATTAAGGCACACACTGGGAAAGAATCCTACAGGACACCAAAAGTACTATGCTAAGCTAGCAAAAAGGTACTATGGTCCCTTTCAAATTCTTAGTCCAATCAATGAGATGACCTATCAACTCAAGTTGGCGAACCATTGGCTCATACACAATGCTTTCCATGTGAGCCTACAAAAGACTTACAAAGGAGAGCCACCTCAAGAAGCACTCATTGAAGACCCACCGGAGATCGAGGACCAAGAAGAGGTGTTGCAGCCCGAGTTCATTCTTTGAGACAAAGAAAAGGTATTACAAGGTGGTAAGACTATCCAACAATACTTTATCAAGTTTACAAATTATCATTTTGAAGATGCTAGATGGATACAAGGCATGCAATTAAACAATAACCTAAACCTTGTCAATGCTTACAATGATTCCCTAAAGTAAGAAAATGTCAATATGTATAAATGAACAAAACTTTTTGTCTTATAAGAATCTCTTTTTCTTTATCGTGCACAAATGTTAATAGGTATGCATGCTTAGCATCATGTTTCTGGAAACGACGTCTCCTAAACACCAAGTAGAGCTTGTCACTCTACTATGGAAGATTGATACGGACTAAAGTCTAGACATTCTTGAGCTAGCTAAGGCTCTCAAGCACCAAATGGACTAGTCATCCATTCTAGAATGGTGTTGTAGGGTAAAATAGGGATCCTCTACCCGCTAGCACATGGACTAATCACTAGGATCTATCTTCTCTACCTCATAGTCAAGGAGGTCTATGATTTCAAGAGAGAGGTAATGTCATTTAAACTAATATCTAATTATACCAAATGATTTTCTCATGTTAAACTGATTATTTAATATGGGGAAGTACCAGGGGAGTAAAAGCGCAAAGATTAGTAAGGCTGCCAATCTGGTCTCTACAGGGATCCAAAGGAGGGAAAATAGGGATCCAAAGGGGGACAGTGTGCAAAAGAGCAATGTGCTTCAATGAAGCTTAAAAGGCCTAAGGTTCAGTTCCATTAAGAGGTTCATAGGGTAAAGTTCCTAAAATTAACTCAATTGGCCAATAGCCAAAAGAAGGAAAAATTGGATGGTCATGGGAAGACTTAAAAGTCTTCCCACATCCCTAGGAAGGAGGGGCAGATCTCTAATAGTAGCGGATAAGAGAGAAACACACACACACTCCAAAGCTCCCCCTTTACACAAAGAGAATACTCAACACATATCAATCTCCTAGGCTAGTTGCCCCCAATCTCCCCTCAGATCCTATAGCATGGTCATAGAGGTGGACCAATGAGAATTAGGCTAGAGTAATATTAGTCTAATCAGTTTAAAATTGCTTGCTAAAAGAACCAATAGAAATGAATCTCCCTAGACCATTGGGCAACAAAAGACCATACATCCCATGACCATGTCCATGTGTTATCATACATGTTAATGATACCTATAGTTGATATGCATTCACATAGTCTTTTGAGTTCACATAGAATCTAGGTATTGTTGTCATCTTTTGGTCCATTTTAGCATGTACAATTCATAAATACTTATCCTTTTGTAAATGTGACAACTTATGCCATGTGTAGCACACATTACGACAACTTTGTTGTTGCATCATGTGAATTCTACGTTCATCCTTCAAACGTGCAATCAGCTCATCATCCTTTGTTGACTCTAGTTGAGCCTTTATCCGACTACACTGAACAAGGTCACGTTAGAAAACTTTGTATTCCAAAGTGCTAGACATTTTCTTGAGACTGATACCCTCGAGCATTTTATTGAAATCATGTAAAATATCTATTTGCTTGTACGTGTTTGATATTGCAAGCAAGGTTTCCCTAGTACCATCCTCCACAGTTCGACTCTTTTGTGGCATTCTCTCTAAGTTTTCCTCAACAAAAGAGCGTATCAATGCCCTTACCATTTTTGTATGGTCCCATTCTTTTCTTATGACACTGTCATTACCATGCACTGAGCATCGAACCCCGTTCTCAAATTGTTCATGGTAACGATAGAAAGAAGTTTTTGGAATGAAATGAATTTTTTACCAAACTCTACTGCAAACCTCATTTCCACTAAAAGAATATACATAGCATCTCTTTGTAGTTGTTGTGTTCTCACACCAAGAAGTCAACATTGTATCATACACATAGTTGGTTCTATTTTGCAAACTCTCTCCCCAAAATTCATTGTGCATAGATATGAACTTATCTTGATTGGCAACACCGTCTAGAGCAACAATATATGGTTGAAATGAGGTGGATAGATGGTACGGATGCTTGATTAGATTTCTTGGAAGGTTTCACATATATTTTTGGATTCCTATTTATAAAGCAATACTTTCTCTTTTTTGAAATAGGCTCTACCAAACTCATTGGTTCAATGCATGTATCTTGCAACTTATCCATAGCATATACGTCCTCATACCGCAACAATTCTTTTCCATCCATAGTTGTCACTCTGTTGATAGGCCAACATACTAGATTGATGTTACATACATCAAATTCAACAGAAATAGTAGCCTCACCAGCATATGATGTTTCAATACCAATACTGATGTTATCTTCACCTAGCTCGCTAAAGTTTATACAGTCAAATGGACAGACATACATGACAACCCCTTCGGCTACTACATTTGTTTTAATTTCATCCCATAGTTGAATCCTCTTATCCTTCCAAACCTCCCTATAGCTCATCCCATCATATTGTGCCTCCAATGCTCCCATTGGTTTGTCAGCATCATGCATAGGAACCCCTTTGTACTACATCTCATTCATATTCTGCAAACAACCCTATACTCCATTTCACAATACTGCAAAAATAATTTTCCACTGTCAATGCATCCATTGTTGAAAATGGAATGAGTGCTTTTTTTTCAAAAAACAAATCAATTGACACTGATACATTTACTTCCCCAATAAGCATGCCAAAACAATATGCATTTGGGTCTACTCCACATACACTCCCAATGGCAACCTTTTGCATGGCTACAAACATGCACACTCTATCACCATTTTTGAAAACCATACTTGCAAGAAGGTTCACACAAATATTTGTTAAACAAACAAGCACAAGTATCTATAAATTTACATGATATTTAATGTTGTTTGTGTCACTGATGAAGAAGAAACACAAAGAAACTCGTGTGCATTCTATGGCCCTAGGGGCAAAGGGTTCTACATCTTGTTGTGAGAGGAGCCACACGTAGCTAAAGAGGTTTATGTCGGTGCATGGAAGCATCCCTATAAGACCAAGAATCATCACAAAGGAACAGCTTATGGCATAAGGGCCATATACTGATTTTTCTAGGTGTTTCAACATATTCATAATGGCATCTCTATGCAGTTAGATGAGAACAATTCTTGCCATCCAACACCAAACACTTACCCTCAACTGACTCTTCAAACTCTTTGAATTCCTCTTACAAAAAGTCCTTCAATTTGTGTAGAATAGCTTAAGGATCAAACAAAGGATTGAATATTTCATATGCTTTGGTGTACACTTCCATGTCACCACCATCCATGGTAGCAACCATGAGCTTCTCACTTGGGCTCTCCTCTAGAATCTCTTCACAACCTTCACTCATGATTTGGTTGCAAAACGTTTAGGGCAAGAAAGCAAGACCTGAACGAAGCGATAGAGGCACGAGCAAGATCATGCTAAACCCTCCTTTTGTGTCGTGCAAAGTGTTTAGGGCGTGGCAGGAAAACCCAAATGGAGCAATGGAGGCATGAGGCAGACTCTGTTGGCTGTCGCTATCACGTCGTGTAGGTGGTTAAGTGCATGGCAATAAAACTAGAACAGAGCAATAGTAGTATGACGCAAACTTTGCAAGCACCCAGTATCGCGTCGTGCAAGACCAGCATGAGAAGTGTATGGATAAGGAGGGAGGGCAGTGAAATGGAGTTGAGGTGCCAGAGTTAGAGTGCTTTGAAAAGGTTAGAGGAGGATGATGTATAAAGGTAACATTAGGGCATGGATAAAGGAGAGTTAAGCTTAAGGTTTTTTGCATCGTGCAGCCCAAACGAGTAATAAAGCAACAAAAAAGGCAGGGTCAAAGTTATATAAGGAGTCCAAAAATGACCGTTATTGACACGTGTCACTCATGCACACGTGCCACATGGCATATTTCTAACGGCTACTACACAGATGGTCGGATGTATAAAAGGCCCATGTCATGTGCTCATTTTTCACCTCTCCCAAACATTGAGCTCGTGTTGTTTCGTCCATCCATCATCCTCCACCATCACTTCTTTCACCTTCCTCCTATTACATTTTTCTCATCTACCCATATGACATGATATTGAAGAGTTAAAAGCTTTGAGAAAACCACCTTTCACGTTTTTTGTGTTATCTCATCTCATTTGCCCGAGCGACGCGATAGCGAGTAGTTTTAACCTTTGGAAATACCTACTATTGTGTTCTGTGCGATTTTCTCTTGAATTGACTACTTTATTCTTAGCTACCCGCACAATGCGATAGAGACCAATTCTAGACTTTGGGAGCACCTCTTATCGCGTCCTGTGTTATTTTTTTCCACACGACAGAATAGCGAGTTGTTCCATAATTTGGTAATACCTCTTATCACGTTGTTCGGGATATTGTTGAAGCATGTGATCTTTTCATTATGAGGAAATAGCATGTTTCTTGGAGAGTCTCTTGTGCCTCCTACAGCACTTTTCGACTATCAAATGGCAAGGACAAAGCAAACTGCAAGAAAAGTTTACCAAGCTCTGACGGATTCAGAGAAAGATGATGATGACAACCAAGAAGAATTAGTCAATCCAGAGGGTGGAGAGAAATAAGGGAGACCACCTACACAACCTTGCTAGAGACCTACTGCTAGGAAGAGAATGAGTTATCAAGTCAAATCTCTAAGGGAGATAAGGAAAGCATAGAAGTCTACTTGTCTTCTTATTCCAAGGCTACCCCTCATGAGAGTTGTCAAAGAGACATTAGATAGACTTGTGAGCATGATGAAAGTCAAAACTTTTGTTTCAGTAAGGTGGCAACCTCAAGCCTTGATGTGCCTTCAGGAGGTTGCTGAGGATTTACCAATACACTTCATGAATGATAGCTACATTGCAGCTGCATTTGCTCTTTGGGTCATACTGATGAGCAAAGATTTTGTGCTTGTGTCAAGGCTGAGGTACAAGTTGGATAAGGATCTTGAGCCTATTCCTAGTAAGGATCTTAGGGCCTTTCAAATTTTAAATATCCCCCCTTCCAAGCAGCAGAACAAGTCAAGGGTTGTCATTGAAGATGTTACACATCAGTATGAGACAAGAAAGGCCCAAGAAATCAAAGTAGGCAAGGAGGTTGAGAGGAAACAAGACATGATGTCAGAGGATGCTATCCTTACAAAGCAAGTAGAAATTTTAAGAGAATCCAACTCTCTCCTTTATGAAAAAATTACAAGACAAATGGTTGTGGATGTCTCCATGTGTGGGGATGATGAGGTGTATTGTGACATATTCCCTCAAGACACAAGTATTCTTGTAAACCCCAACATTGAGCTTGATGATACTATGCTCTTTATCTATCTCAGGTATGTGTTGCCCCTTTGCTAACTATTAGTGCATGTGCGCCTACAAGGACCTCATTGGGGGATGTGTTTTCTTTGACTTCAGGTGTGTTATGATGGATCTTCCAGAGACTATAGCTATGCAAATTTCCATACTTGATCGTCTAGTGACACAGTGCCTATTTAACAAGCAAAGAAGTCTTTCAAGTTTTTTTGAAGATTTTGACATGCTAACCTGCAATTACATAATATACCCCTATGTTGAAGAGTAATTCTTAACTCCTAACAAATTTTATATTATGTGGTATTCCTAGCTAATTGTTATTTTTCTGTAGAGGGCATTGGAGTCTTATTATATTCAATCTTTTGGAGAAAGATATTATATTTATGAATTCATTGTCAAGTATCCATGGGAGATGTAAACTGTAACTATGAAGTATGATCTATGCTTGATGGCCCATTGTTTTCTACTAGTAGCATTTTGATTGATGACTTCTCGTAGTGCTGCCTGCAGTGCTACCAAACTTATCGTTGGTCACCTTAGTACCACAAATAAGGATTACAATATAGAAGGTTTCAAGTATTACAATCAAAAAGTGCCTTTACAAACGAACTCAACATCTTGTGGATGGAGAGTGCTTGCCAATGCATGGAGATATCTTGAGTCAAGGTGCAGGATGACTACACTCACGTTAAGTGTGCATCTCATGTTCCATTGATTTGTTTTCACTTCTTAAATTATGTATGTACTTGTTGGTAGATACGCCGCAACGGATGTCATCACAGCGAGAACTCACCTAACAATAATTGTCAGCTAAGGATCAAGTTCGACTTGCAGGCGCGTGGAAGCAAGCATAGGGTGTCAACCTACACTCGACCAACTATTGACTACTTCCTACAGAGGTCTCTACCCAATGTCTAAGTTACAACCTACTATTATGCACAAGAGGAGATTTCCTACAACGCTTCCATGAGCCAAATACCCATTGGATGTTCTTGAAACGCTACAAAACTTGAGGGATATCCTATTAACACCAATAGGACACTCTCCCTAAGGTTCGTGACCCAAAACCCTATCCATAAACACCTAGTGCAAAATCACGTAGGATGTCTGATAGGTTTTTGTAGATCGACGTTTCTAAAAACTAAGGTGCCTAATGTGTAGCTCTACTCAATATGAATGTGTGGATATGATAAAAATACAAAAACAGGCACCGTTTGCTTACCAAATCCCTAGAAATAGCTCGCAGGTCAATCTCGCGAAGATGAGCCGTACACGCGCAGTTTGGGTATTGGCGCGTAGCTCTCTCCAGGGGCAACACACTGCATTTCTCTGTACTGGATTCCGACCACCAGTGTGTGTAGCGTCAAGATAAGCTCTCACTCTCTCTCGTACACAGAATATGCTTCTCACAAACACTTCATCGGATGAACAAAGGGGGGGGGGGGGGGGGGGGGGGGGGGGGGGGGGGGGGGGTTATTAATGTTAGAATTTGGTATATATACCTTCCAAATACAAAACCTCATGTTCCCAAGTGAAATCCTACTTATTCTAATGGCAAAAATAATATACAAAATTGGAAACTTCTACAAGCCCAAAGTATTCACAAGTGAAATTACGGGTTTTCTTAATCATGGAATGACTACATAGGATTTCCTTATTTTATCGTTTTGCCTGTCTTCAGTTGAGTGTGGCCATCCTTCTTCAGCTAACACTTTCCCCTTCTAGCTCATGTCGTCCCCGACATGACAGTAGAGCCGCTGCTTCTATGGAGGATGTCGCGCATTTTCAAAACGGACTCATACCGGCGTGCATGCTGGGCCACTAATGTTGGGTCGAATATATCTGTGTCGATGGTGAAGAAGCCGGTGTAGAAGGCTTCTTCAAAGGCTTGGAGATGGTATGAGCACAACAACATTATTCTTTGGTAGAGGGCATGTATCACCTCATGTGAAGGTTCAGCAGACAGGTCATAAGCACATCTATAAGTGTCATGGAAGAAGAATATGTTGTTTGTTGCTTGTCCAGGTTTGAAGACCTCAAAGACTGCCATAAGTGTTTTACATATCTTTCTAAGCATAATGCAAGAGACGTCAGGCAAGCCAATGAACAATTTAATGGTGCCCGTTACGGTTTTCACCATGTATTGCTCACTCATTCTCTTGCCTGGAAGCTTTGGGTAGTTGAGCCACATGGGGTGGCTTCTCTTCAACATTTCATGTTCCTTCCATGTTCTCATCCTTGGTAGAGGGCAAAAGCTAAGGTCATCTCAAATCTGATCATTTTAGGCGCCTCTATCAAATGTACTAAATAATGTGGGTATTTAGTGAGCCATGCCTTTCTCCATTTTGGTTGAGAGCCCACAATGAGCTTAACACATTCTGGTTTGGTGATGTCTTCATGGTACAGCGGCACTATAGGCTCCTCTTTAATCCTCTTGTTGAGTGTAGCAGCCTAGTATTTATAAGAGGGTAGGGGAGAAAGGGTTGCAGCCACTCATGTTGAAGGACATTTTCATCTAATGTCTGAATGGTCATGGACCTTAATACCCTCTGCTCCCACAGCATTGCTTCTTTGGCGGTGTCTTTTATGGCTGCTTCTATTTCTTTCTGTAGATTGTCTTCTTCTTCTTGTGTCAGATCCCGGGGCTCTTATAAGGGTCCCACAGGAATGTCCTCTTGTATTGTTGTGTCCACCAGATCTGACACATTCTCTATATCAATTCCTTCCATAGCAGCCGACCCATGACTTTGTTGAGGTTCTTCACTTGGTTGGCTCTTATGTTTGTCCAGCTGCTTCTATAAGTTGTCTTTTGCTAACTGAGCTTGTTCTATCATGCTATTAATATGTCATTAAGTTTTTCATTGACTCTATCAGCTTTCTCTAGCTTCTGCCTTAGCTCATCATTCTCTGTCTGCAGCATCTTTGTGTCATCTTCTAGTCTTTTCTAAAACCTATCCAATTCTGCTTTCAATGATTTGTTATCATCTTCTAACCTTACTTGTACCATCATTGATCCCTCTGCTAGCATTACTCTCTGCCTCTTTTCAAGTGTCATCTCTTTTTGAAGTTCTATCATTTGTTCTTCAAACACGTCTTTATCTTGGCTAGTACTAGTTGTAGTTGTAGCTCTTGCTCTGCCCAGAGACGCTCTCAACCTTTGAATCATTGAATCTTTCACTTTGATTTGATCCTTTAGTTCGATCACGTCATCTTGTCTAGCCTTATGTGATATTTCAGCTTGTCTTTGGCCTCCCTCAAGATCTCAACCTCTTTTGACTCTTCCGCCAGCTCTAGGGTGAGCCCATCCCTTTCCTTTTCGGCTTCAGTCAAAGCATTGCTGATTTTTTGGTACTCTTCTTCAGAGTTCATTAGCTTTTGAGTGGTTTCTCGGTTTTGACTTTCTAACTCTTGACATTTATTCAGTGCTACTTCTAGTTCAGCTTGCACCTGTGCTTGGCTGTGCATTTTCTCTTGACTTTGCTTCTAAAGTGTTTCCACTTCAGCTTTCACCTTTACTTCACTCAACTTCCGCCCTTCATATTCAATCTCTTTGGCCACTGATCAGGATCTTAATCCTTGCAATCTCTGCATCACTTCTTCCCAATCTTCGGCTTGTGATTTCAAATCCATTGTATCTGTTGAAATCTCCTTTAGCTCCACCAAACGAGGGCTCAGTGTGTATTCTTTTGGTTTAGGGGTTGACAATTGAAAAGTTGTATGAGTTGCCTCTTCTCGGGTGTATCTAGCAGCTAGTAGATCTAGGAATATTCTATAGTTTTTTGCTTCCGGATCTTGCTTCTTAGGCTTTGATTCAAACTCTTCCTTTTGCTCTTTCTCTTTGTCCTCTTCTTTCTTGGAGTCTTGCGACTTCTCAGATTTAATCAACTCCTCAGTCTATAGATGTTGAGGAAACTAGGAGGAGGTGGTGATGGTGGAGGACTAGACTCACGACTTGATGGTGGGGTTGATTGCTTCTTTTTGAAGTCCCGATCAGCCTTTGTTTTCCTCTCTCGCTCTACACTTTCCTGCTCTTCTAATAGCTCCCACCTCACATCATCAACTTCTTCTTCGGTAAAAGGTATAATTGGAATATTCTCAGCCGTCACATCTAGGATCTTGAAATTCTCTATATAATTTTTGAAGCGATCCCTATTAGTCCTTCAAGAAGATCCAGACATGGCCTTAAGTGAGGGCTTCCATAATTTGCTTAGATCTCCTTTAAGAATTCTTTCGGCTCTGAAACTCTCCATCAGCCTCTCTAGCCGAGGGGCCTTCTGGGATTTAGTCTCTTTTGCTGGCATTTGAATGGTAGCTTTCTTTCCTTTCTTTGGTTTAGGTGGCTCTTCCTCTACTGTCTCTAACCTTCTTTTCAGTCTGGTGGCCACCCTGGGAGCTGTAGGTTGCTCCTCTTCCTTGTCTTCTGTCAGCTTCAACCACTCATTCTATGATGGAGGAAGAGGCCACTGGCCTTTACCATTTAGAGATTCATATATTACCTTGGTGAGCATCTCCCCTACTGCAATATATCTGGGATTCTTGATTCCCATCCTCGCAATGTGGTAATGCAGGTATGCCGCATAATCTATCTCTCTTGGGAGGCTTGTCTTCATTGCCCATGTGAAATTTGTTCCAATTGTTGCAGGTGGTACAGTGTACTTCTGAGGCCTCTTGGTGCACATATGGAAATATTGGTTGTATAGTTGGCACATGGTTGCCTCCATTGAATCTGCAATATCCTCGAAGGTGTAGTTCTTCTTGGTTCCCTGTATACCTTCACCTCGTCTCGCCTCTTATTGACATTGTCTCCTGCATTAGATAGGTTCAAGACACTTGCAGCCACCTCTGGCGTGATCACAATCATTTTTTTATTTCCTTGCAGATCTGTCACCTAGGCTATGGCATTCTCCTTTATTGTTGTGACGAATTCCCAGACTCTCTGAATGTCAATTCCTGCTGGCAAAGCCTCAAAATAATTGTGTCTATCTAACTTTTCCAAGATAGACACTATATGTGGCCTTCTTGTAAACTTATTGAGTTCATGTGGTATCATTGGCAGCTCTATGGCATTGCCCTCTAGGTCTTTGAACATGCCTTGGTATATTCTGAGGTCATTTGCTTCAAGTAAGCTGCTTTGTACCCAAGTGGTAGTGGGCTTTATGGTTCTTGTTGGTAGTATAAATGGCTCCACCTCATCCAGGTAATCCTTGTTGGTCATTCTTTTATGCGGCCGTGGATCCTATTGCACTCAGTAGTCCAAAGTTAGCGTTTTGTTTTTTATAGATTAGCTAATAAACTGAGTTTTAACTATCCAATTGACTTGAAAATTGAAACATGAGCTCAAGAGGGACTAAGGATGCCTTGCAAGTGAAAACAATAGGATTTGTGCTGCAAAATAAGCCTAAAGACATTCTACGCGTAGTATGTGTTTTTGCTCAGAATTGCATGAAACTTTTCAGTATGATAGGGCATAGCCCGTGGACCATCACCATGCTCTTAGATTTGCATTTGGATGAGTTTTGAGGGTAGGAAGACCATTTTTGGTGTTTCAAAGTCTGAAAAGTCCATCTATGGAGCTATGAGGCCAAAAAGTGATATGTTTGGCTTGAAACTTGGTGGGTGGGATTGTATGAATGTGATAAAGATGTATGAAGATCAAAAAATCCACCTGGAGGTCATTTCAAGCTTGGAGACATACTACGCGTAGTATGTCTTTTTCATGATTTTGAAGTGATCTCACAATTAGCTTTGACATGTTATGAAGAGTGTGTGGTTCAAGTTTCACTTGATTTGGATCATTTCTAATAGGTTTATGACCATTTCTTGCCTCTATGCTCTGACTTTGCGTTTTTTGATGCATAAGAGGTCAAACTTGGTCCAACTGGAGTGAAACTTGAGGGATAAGATATAAATGACATGTAGAGGCTGTGTGTATGGCTGAATGATGAGTTGGGTGCCCAAAAGTGGCATTGAGACATCCTACGCGTAGGATGTCTCATGTGCATTTTTTAGGAGCAAGTCCTACTACTATGTGCATATGACCTCCCTAAGTCCCTTTTGTGCCTTATTTCAATCAAAAAATCAAATGGTTAGTTAGAAACTCCCTTCTTGGCTTTCAGAGCCTCAGAGGCGATTTTTGACTCTTGGAGCGCTTTTTCTTGATGATGACTAGCATAGCTTCATGAACCCTTGGGGAACCTTGCCATGTGGTTCTTGTTGGCTTTGGATTCACCTAAGCTTCATTTGGCGATTTGTCGCTCTGGAAGCGCCAATGATTGCGTTTGCATGCCCCCGTTAATTTGTAGTGGTCTACCAACATAGGACTTGGTTGTTGAAGGCCTTGGTAAGCCGCTCTTGAAGTTTGGTGGCAAACGGACGTCTTGCTTGGTTGTGAGAGCCAAGTGACGCTTTGTGTTTCCGATGCCGTTTCTGAAGCTTAGGCCTGCTTTGGGTTGCCTTATAGCCATGTGGCCTATGTAGCCTTGTACAGCTGGTCGAGAAGCTCCTACCCATGAGTTTTGGTATCATTTGGGCCACTTTTGCCGGATTTTCCTCTTTGTGGCCTCTTGTAGGGCTTGAGGTGCCAGGGTTTTCTCCGTTGCTTTCTTGCCTCCTATGGGCATCCAATATTGGTCTCCTAGGCTAGGGTAAACCCCCTATAAAGTCTTGTTGGTATTGGGTTAGCCGTTAGGTGGCTACCTATGCTCACAAGCCTCTACCCTCTCATATCTAGTGGCCGTCGGGTGCCTATGCACGGCATATTAGCTGCTGGAAGTCCTGTGCGCTCTAGGTGGCTAGAGCTCTCTCTCACAAGTGAAATAGTATAAATGAGCTCTAATTGGAGTGAAAAACGCGGTTTAGACTCGAAAAGTTCCGCATTTGGACTCCGTTTGCCCAGTTTTCTGAGAATTTTGACGATTCTATCAAAATCTGGCCACAACACGCCTCCCGCTTTATTCTCATAATTGCACCCACATTGTACCCTGGGTTGTCTTATAATCACTGATCATCCCCATCTTTTTTGTTTCTCATTACGTTCATATTTCACTTGCTTTTTGTATTTTTGAAGTTTTTCTGCCAATAAGTAGTAAAATTAAAAGGAAAATAGAAAAGTCAACCTGAAAAAATCCCAAAAATCAAAATAAATCAAAAACTTCACCCCGACACACTATGTACACTCACATGTAATTTTTATGGCCGGATTTCTTTGTTTTACCAATATTTTGCGTGAAAATTGGCTATTTTTACATATATACACACACCTATAGGCCTCAATTTGGCGTTTGACCTCATTGATCTGTAGGTTAATGCTTTATAAGGGCATATGTATTTAGGTTAGTCCAAAAAATTTCACAATCAAACGTAAACCCCTCAAAAATAGTCAAAACATACCCTTTTTGCTGCTTTTTACGGTCATCGGGTTCGCATGGAGAATGCCTGCCCCCCTCCTAATCGGAGTCCTCCCGGATGACAAGGTATCGCCTCGAGGTATGTGCAGTGCATGGGTTATCGTGCTAATGAGCGGCCTTGTAATGTGGCCCTACCTGATGCATACTCAGTCAATGCATGGTAAAATTAATGCGGTGCGAGAGGAGGGAATAAGCAAGATGCTTATTGGCATTCGACCTCTAAGTTTCCTATTTGTTCCTGGTTTGGTTGGCAGATTTTATTTGCAATTAAAATTTGTCATTCTGCCACTTGTTGTTAGATCCTCTTCTTTGCGAAAGTGGCTCGGTTTACCGCTACTGCAGATATGGCCGTTGTGGTCTCTATGGATGGGAGTGTCGTGTCCAATGTGGCCATAATCTTTTTCTCTTTTAATTGCCATTTGTAGCTTTGATTTGGAGGCGTTTGTAGGTTTATGGCCTCTTTTTTGGTCATTATTGTTGTTCTTTTGATCAGCACCCACATAGATCGGTTTGTCGATGTCCGATTTAGTGATTGTCTGGATGCTGGTGTTGCTTGTACTGAAGGGAGTTCATGTAGCGTCGCTTTGGGGATCCAAATGCGTGTCTCATGTAGTTGGAAATTGAGCATGTTTTTTGGTATCCATATCTTTTTTATGACCCTGTTCGGTGTTTGTTTAACATTGTTTTTTGGAGGTCGTCTGCTATTGCATTGTGGTTTGTAGGCTCGTTCACTTCCATCCTTTCATACCCATACCTATTGTTTGCGTATTGCTGACCTTGATCTATTCATTTTCGCCTGTGGTGTCTCATTTTTTGATTGAATACGGTGGGCGGTTTCTTGGTTATCCTTCATAGGTATCTTTTGCTAGCTAAGTGGCACCCATCTTTTTTGCTCTTTATCAAGTGATTGTGGCACCATTATCTGGTTCTTCCGGGTTGTCTGAGCAAAGGCTACCACCTGGTGTTCTTGTGCTTGTTGAATTTTGACGGTATTCGAACTCCAATCTATCTGCACATTATACTCTTTCTGTCATGGTTGTCCCAACAACATTGGATGTAGAGTGCTCGCATCCTCAACCACATAAAACTTGTGGGGATAGACATATTGATGTATTTGTACATGCAATATCGTCCAGCCCAACATGATTAATGAATGTAATGTACTGCTTTCTAGCGCTTGTTGAGTAGGATGGAGTTGTTCTTCAAGCTTGAGTTGTTTATATAATTTGCAAGAAATCAGATTTGCTTGAGATCTTGAATCAAGCAATGCCGTCGAGTCAACTTGGTTGCCACCCACTTTGACTGCAATTATTAGATCCAATGTGTCTTCATTAAAATTTGTTAATCGAATAGCATTTATTCGCAACGGTGATCCAATTTGTTGTTTTCGTTGAAGCCTTCTTTTTGCAATGCGTTCTTTTGCTTCTGCTTATGCTTCTTCTCTTATCCTCTGTTTCTCCTTTGTCCGTTGTTTTTCATGATGGATTTGTTGAAGCATATCCTGTGTTAGTGGTAAATGATACTTTTTTAACCAAGACCCACTAATCCAATTTGGCATTTCTTCACCTTCCAATGTCGCAAGTTTGACAACTCCGCTTTGTGATAAGTCATGAATCACAAAGGGTCCCATCCCTCGCTTTTTAAGTTTCTTGGCATGTTGCTTCAAAGTGTAAAAAAGTACGTAATCACCTGTTTTAAAATCTTTCGTGCGCACATGCTTGTTAACACTAGGTTGGTAACCTAACAGGACATAAAAGTGTCCTTTCAGGGTTTTGAAAAAAACCTCCAAAACCATAGTAGATCCACTCATTTTGTAAAATCCTTTCATGAGGTTATAGTTCAAGGCCTACTACACATGGAAAAAATAATAAACTTGTAAAATTTCTCATCTTTTGGTCAAACCAAGCCTCCAAAGTTGATGGACCAGTACATTTTCATCAAAACAGTCATTTCTTACGTTTTGTTGCATAA
Source organism: Adiantum capillus-veneris (assembly GCF_014529385.1). Taxonomy (NCBI): domain Eukaryota; kingdom Viridiplantae; phylum Streptophyta; class Polypodiopsida; order Polypodiales; family Pteridaceae; genus Adiantum; species Adiantum capillus-veneris. The sequence continues at coordinate 71,557,519 of NC_140940.1, read as the reverse complement.
AAATAAGATTAGGGATTTTTGTACGACTTGAGATAAATTCCCTAGTTAACTTCAATGGGTTGGTGATCAGAACATATGATTGCTTCTCACTCACTATTTTTTGTTTTGCCAAAAGAAATAGGTACAAAAAAGTTGAATTTTTACCATTCTGCAAACCTATCATCAAAGTTTCTATAGCCACGCTCAATACAAATAATATATGCATGTTTTCTTAGTTCCATATTGTCCTTTAGGTTCATAAGGAGCCATGGAGCATGTCAAAAGAATAATACATCTCTACCAAGGGGAATCTTGGGGACAAAGATGAAGTGCTAAATACAGCAAACATGAAAAAACTGGGTTCAACATTATGAGTTGTAGAATCCCATAGAAACTATTCAATATCTAGCCAAATTTGATCCTTATGACTAGATATGGTTACTACCTACAAAATGCATGTAGTTGTCACAAGAAACTAACAATATTGAAAAAGCTATACTTGATATACTAGAATGTTTCGTTTTCTTCTATAATTGTAAAAATCAACCATAGTTGTCTACTATGCAAAATAAGGTATTAGGTGCCCCAAAACTCAAGGAATATTAGCTTCATGTTACAATATGCGACATAGAAAATCAAAATTGCATTTGGATATCATGAAAGCTACCAAAAAAAACATAGAAGAGCTAAAATTGGCTAAAAAACAGGATTTGACAATTTTTGTAATTTGGTCATAACTTACAACTTTAACATTTATTTCTCCCTAGAAGCATCAGGACATGTTGAGGACTACTAAAGATAGTTCTCTAGCATTATAGACCTCACACACATGAATTCTAGAGTGGTATAGTTGCAAAAAGTTGAAAAAAGCCAAAAACAGGATCCGTTTTTTCATATAGTTTAGGTTGTGAAATGTTGTGCAAGGACAAGGTTAAAGATGGAATTGATATTCCAAAAAAATGTCGAGTTTTTTTCAGCTCATGAGACAACTTTTTAGACAGATAGCACCTCAAAATCCATTTTGAAACTCTTGACATAATTCAAGGAAAATGGCCACTTAACAAGACATAAAAGTGTCCCAGGACATAAAAGTGTCCCATTACCAACTTAGTGTTAAAAAACTCCTTTTGTCTTCTATTCTGAGCACAGATCAAAGCTACAGCTCTCAGTCGAAGTTCATCTAGATTTTCAAGATCTTATATTCTTCAAGAGAGTTCACGGCTTGTCCATTCTAAGCGTTTCGCCACTCGTAGAGTTTAAATCAAAAACTCTATGGGTAATATAGCGTTTAGACCAAACATCATGTTGTACGGTGTTGTTTCAATAGATATTTTATAAGCTACCTTGTATGCTTATAGTGTTGAGTGTAATTGTTGATCCTACTCTGCCCTTGATTCTAATACAATTTAAGTCAAAATAGTGCATAGGGTTTTATTTGTGGCCTGAGCTTGTCCATTTGCTTGTGGAAGATATGGAGCAGATTTTTTATGTATGACCATGAGTTCCTCTAGCAGGTATTCAATGACTTCATTAAGAAAATGTGTTCCTCGATCACTGACAATTTCTATTGGTAATCCGTATCTTACAAAGACATTCTCATACAAAAATTTTGCAGTGGTCCTTGCATCTGCTTTTAGTGTCGCTTTGGCTTCAGCCCATTTTGTGAGATAATCCGTAGCCACGATGATATATTGGGTATGGGTGCGATACACAAGGGGTGAAATAGGCCCCACAAAATCAATTCCCCATTTTGCAAATGCCCATGCTCCCATCATTGGCCGTAGTGGCATCTCATCTCTTTTTATCGGTACTTTAGTGCGTTGACATGTGTCACAATGCTTTACAAATTCCTCAGCATCCATGTGCAATGTAGGCCACCATATGCCCGCGATTAAGACAATTTTTGCCATCTTATCACCTGAAAAATGGCCTCCACTTATTCCTCCATGTGCGTGTTCTAGAATCAGCAGCAGGTATTCACTTTCACTTGCACAGATTCTAAGTTGATTGTCCTTTCCTCGCTTGTAGAGTTGATTTTCAATTAAATTAAAGTCTCGAGCCTCAAACTCTATAGCCCTTTGTCGTGCTTTTGTTATGTTTTCAAGAAATGTCCGACATATTGACTCCATGCAGGTGCAATGGTTACCTGAAACAATGTCGCATGATCCACCGGTCGTTTGGCAATACATATAATACATTTGTTAACATAAGCATGTGTGTCAACATACATAGTTGGCCAATATACTCCTAAGTGTTTCAATATTTGGTGTATTTTCATTGTTGAACAATGAAATGCACAGTTTTGGATGTGTGCTTCCTCAAGATAACACTCGAATTCCTCTAGATTTATGCATAATCGTAGAATTTTGTCCGAGCCTAGATGGTATAGTCGTCCCGCAATCAATTGAAAGTGTTTTTTTTGTCGAAATGTTTGATGTTTGGATCCCTCTTCCTTTTTATCAAATCTACCTCCAAAGGAAAGAATGCTAACAATTTTCTGAGACCATTTGGGTATCATTTCAATATTAAAAAGATAAGCATCATGTATGTCATCATCGACTCCTTCAGGAGCTTCCCCGTTTTGTAGCCTTGAAAGATGATCCGCTTGTAGATGCGTTTTAGCTTTTTTTACTACGATTGTGAAGTCAAACTCTAGCAATATGTAAGGTCTCTGAACCCAACCAAAAAGAGCACCCTTGTACCATGAAATGATCATAATGGAAAAAGTTACTATTTTTAGCATTTTTCCGAATTCTGTCAGTGCCATGATGTTTAGAATGTTATAAAGCTTTGAAATGTGAATTAAAATAATTTTTGTGAAAATTTTCCAAATATAGTAAGTTTTTGGTCACCCGATCCGTCTAGTTTTGACCGTCTTGAAAATCTGCACCCGTACCCCGAATTTGAAAAAAATGCATTTTCGAACCCTGGGGGGTTGCTAAATATGGCAGGTACTCGGTCCAGTACGACTTAGTTAGAGCTCAGTATAGAAATTTACGGCATCAAAATCAGACTCGTATGGCCCGTTTTAGCCTAAAACCAATTTTTCATAAAATTATCCGGGGAGGCACCGAGGGCCCGGGGCTGTGTGGGAACAGGTTCCAGGCCACTCCAGACAAGCTTTAGCAGCTAGGGGGTGACCTCTTGCCTTGTGGGAGTCTTTGGGAAGTTTCCAAGCTTGCAACTAAGTGTGAGAACCAGTTAACTAAACCAAACTGGACACTTGGTGGGTAGGTACCTAGACTTGCATTGCAAGGACTGAGTGCTCACTCAGATGCTTATAGCAGCACAAATCGATTTTCAGCTTGAGGAGGCCTATTTAAAGGCATGCACACACACACACACACACACACACCTGCTCACACACACACCCAGTACACACACACACACACCTACACACACCTTGGGGAGGTGCTGTCGATACACACACAGTTTTTGAAGGAGAAGCAAGGAGGGAGGTGCTGCCGAAATTCTCATCTTGAGGATTCATTGGATCAGAAAAATCAGAGGGTTCTCAGCCCCTAATCATAGTAATCATGGTTTAATTATTGCTCTTCTTAATTCTCATCTTTATTCTCCAAATTCCTTGGCTACTATGCTTAATCCTTGCTATAATTCCATATAGATGCTCTCTAAATATCCATAGCTATACTCCATTACATAATCATCATTCAATTAGCTAAATTATGCAGCCATTCATCATCCTTAACCAAGGATTAATGCATGATTAGGAAAGATTCTCTCTCTAGGCAGCATAGTAATAGTGTAGATTTGATGAAATTCATTCTTTTACCACTCAATAGTGTTGTAATTAAATTAGACTCAATCTTCTCCCACATTAAAATGTGATTAAGGCTGAAAATTAATCCGTCATTAGGCCATTAAGAAGAGAATTTAATGTCACACATACCTGCGGCAATTCTGCATCTTCATATTGCTCTAGGAAAATGAATGAGCTTGCTTACTTCATCTCTTTCGTGAATCAATTAGTAAAATTCTGAATTTCTTAATCATCTAAGCCAAGTAATTAACCTTAGAGCCATTTCCCATAGGGTAAGTAAGGAATTACCCATAAAACCTGGTATCAGAGCTTTAGGTTTACGAACTGGAAAATGATGTTATTTGAAATTTTAAAAACTAAGGGATTGTAGGATAGCTCGTACTCAAAGCTTGAGCATGATGTTTCCCAGAATAATGACATTGGATTTGTCTAGTGGATTGTCTCCTGAGTGATGTTAAAGAGTTTTACTCGTTGAGCTTGTTGGGATTCAGTGGGTTTCACATGATGTTTTTTGAAAAGTCGTTGGTGCAACTAGTGCTGCGGGCAGGTAGCCTGTTGATGCACATAAAGTTATAAGTATGGATCAAAGCTCTCGAGTAAAGTTTTTACCATTATTTATCGAACAATTTTGGATGTATTCAATGGAATTTAAATGGTGGAATGGTTAAAATCCTTTGTGATAGCTGTACAGATTAAGTAGGCTGGTTAAGCCCAAAAAGTTAAATTTCTTCTTGAGTATGGAAAAGCCTAGGTTCATTTGAGAAGAGTGCTATAGTAATGAGTTTTATACTATTGAATAGGTACCGTCTATTGTGCTATATACCGCCGTTCAAGAGAAAAAGCTTCTCCTTAACACTAGGTTGGTAATGGGACACTTTTATGTCCTTGGACACTTTTATGTCCTGTTAAGTGACCATTTTTCTTGAATTATGTCAAGAGTTTCAAAATGGATTTTGAGGTTATATCTGTCTAGAAATTTGTCTCATGAGCTGAAAAAAACTCGACATTTTTTTGGAAAATCAATTCCATCTTTAACCTTGTCCTTGCACAACATTTCCCAACCTAAACTGTGTAAAAAAATGGGTCCTGTTTTTGGCTTTTTTTCAACTATACCACTCTAGAATTCATGTTTGTGTGGTCTATAATGCTAGAGAACTATCTTTAGTAGTCCTCAACATGTCCTGATTCTTCTAGGGAGAAATAAATGTTAAAGTTGTAAGTTATGACCAAATTACAAAAATTGTCAAATCCCGTTTTTTAGCCAATTTTAGCTCTTCTATGATTTTTTTGGTGGCTTTCATGATATCCAAATATAGTTTTGATTTTCTATGTTGCATATTGTAACATAAAGATAATATTCCTTGAGTTTTGGGGCACCTAATACCCTATTTTGCATAGTAGACAACGATGGTTGATTTTTTCAATTATAGAAGAAAACGAAACATTCTAGTATATCAAGTATAGATTTTTCAATATTGTTAGTTTCTTGTGACAACTACATGCATTTTGTAGGTAGTAACCATATCTGGTCATAAGGATCAAGTTTGGCTAGATATTGCATAGTTTCTATGGGATCCTACAACTCATAATGTTGAACCGAGTTTTTTCATGTTTGCTGTATTTAGCACTTCATATTTGTCCCCAAGATTCCCCTTGGTAAGAGATGTATTATTCTTTTGACATGCTCCATGTCTCCTTATGAACCTAAAGGACAATAGGGAACTAAGAAAACATGCATATATTATTTGTATTGAGCGTGGTTATAGAAACTTTGATGATAGGTTTGCAGAATGGTAAAAATTCAACTTTTTTGTACCTATTTCTTTTGGCAAAACAAAAAATAGTGAGTGAGAAGCAATCATATGTTCTGATCACCAACCCATTGAAGTTAACTAGGGAATTTATCTCAAGTCCTACAACAATCCCTAATCTTCTTTTTATGCAACAAAATGTAAGAAATGACTGTTTTGATGAAAATGCACTGGTCTATCAACTTTGGAGGCTTGATGTGACCAAAAGATGAGAAATTTTACAAGTTTCTTATTTTTTCCATGTGTAGTAGGCCTTGAACTATAACCTCATGAAAGGATTTTACAAAATGAGTGGATCTACTATGGTCTTGAAGGTTTTTTTCAAAACCCTGAAAGGACACTTTTATGTCCTTTTAGGTTACCAACCTAGTGTTAAGCAAGCTCAGCCTCCAACCTTTAAAGGCGAAGGGGCAAATGTGGAAAGAGATACAGAAGTATGGATGGAGGCTATGGATGACTATTTCGAAGCTGTGAGAACTCAACCCGGGAACCAAACTATGCTTGCAATGTTCCGCTTGTCTGGTGATGCCAAGATCTAGTGGAAACAACATTGCAGGGACTTGGATATCAAGGGATCTTCCCAGTCATGGGAAGACATCAAGGCTGTTGTGATGGAGCGTTACTTACCACCCGCCTATAAAACCTTGAAGATGAACGAGTTCTTTTCCCTTCGGCAGCTGACTTCATCTGTCGAAGAATATTATTCAAAGTTTGTCACTCTTCGGAGATATGCTCCTAAGATGACATTGTAGCACGGTTCTGCTAAGGACTCATCGATCCCCTAAACAACCGACTAGAAGCTCTCAGGCCAGCAACTCTGCAAGATGCCTTGCTAAGGGCCAAACCGTTAGCTAAAGAGATTTAGAGGACTACCCAAGATACTGAATACTATTTGTCAAAGAGGGCCAGGCCAGACAACTGGAGTAACAGACCAATCAACCCTACATATGACCATCGTTCGATAGTAGCTACTACGGCAGCTACCGAGTTTTCCAATATAAGATGCTTTGAGTGCCAGGAGTATGGACATTACAAAAGTCGATGTCCAAAAAGGATTTCCCAAACATCTGGTGCTAATAATGTACCTCTGAACATCAATAGGCGAGGTCAACCAAACGGAAGAGGAGGCCGAGGAAGAGGATACATAGGACAAGGAAGCGGAACTTTCGCTAATGCCGCAGTGAGACAACCAACTCTGGGTGATGAAGCTGATGAGAGAGAAGCAATGTATGATGCAACTGCTAATCCTAGTGAGCAATAAATCAAGCACCAGAATATCATCAAAGTTTAGCAGAATAAGATGCATAAAGCTAAAGACTATTCTAATATCAAAGAATGTCTTTACTTTAGACAAAGGATATATGTATCTAAGTAGTTAGCATAGAGTTTATCCAGATGTATTCTTGAGATGAGGACATCTCAACTTTTTCACATTGGGGAGGTTGTAAGGTCTTTGACCCCAACCAAAAAGAGCACCCTTGTACCATGGAATGATCATAATGGAAAAAAGTTACTATTTTTAGCAGTTTTCCGAATTCTGTCAGTGCCATGATGTTTAGAATGTTATAAAGCTTCTAACTGTGAATTAAAATAATTTTTGTGAAAATTTTCCAAATATACTAAGGTTTTGGTCACCCGACCCGTCTAGTTTTGACCGTCTCGAAAATCTGCACCCGTACCCCGAATTTGAAAAAAATGCATTTTCGAACCCTGGGGGGCTGCTAAATATGGTAGGTACTCGGTCCAATACACCTTAGTTAAAACTCAGTATAGCAATTTACGGCATCAAAATCCGACTCGTATGGCCCGTTTTAGCCTAAAACCAATTTTTCATAAAATTGTCCGGGGAGGCACCAGGGGCCCAGGGCTGTGTGGGAACAGGTTCCAGGCCACTCCAGACCAGCTTTAGCAGCTAGGGGGCGCCCTCTTGCCTTGTGGGAGTCTTTGGGAAGTTTCCAAGCTTGCAACTAAGTGTGAGAACCAGTTAACTAAACCAACTGGACACTTGGTGGGTAGGTACCTAGACATGCCATGGAAGGACTGAGTGCTCACTCAGATGCTTATAGCAGCACAAATAGATTTTCAGCTTGAGGAGGCCTATTTAAAGGCATGGAAACACACACACACACACACACACACACCCAGTACACACACACACACACACCTACGCACACCTTGGGGAGGTGCAGCCGGTACACACAGTTTTTGAAGGAGAAGCAAGGAGGGAGATGCTGCTGAAATTCTCATCCTGAGGATTCATTGCATCAGAAAAATCAGAGGATTCTCAGCCCTTAATCACGGTAATCATGGTTTAATTACTGCTCTTCTTAATTCTCATCTTTATTCTCCAAATTCCTTAGCTACTATGCTTAATCCTGGCTATAATTCCCTATAGTTGCTCTCTAAATCTCCATAGCTATACTCCATTACATAATCATCCTTCAATTAGCTAAATTATGCAGCCATTCATCATCCTTAACCAAGGATTAATGCATGACTAGGAAAGATTCTCTCTCTAGGCAGCATAGTTAATAAATTGTCAGTCAGTAATAGTGTAGATTTGATGAAATTCATTCTTTTACCACTCAAAAGTGTTTTAATTAAATTAGAATCAATCTTCTTCCACATTAAAATGTGATTAAGGCTGAAAATTAACCCGTCATTAGGCCATTAAGAAGAGAATTTTATGTCACACATGCCTGCCGCAATTCTGCATCTTCATATTGCTCTAGGAAAAGGAATGAGCTTGATTACTTCATCTCTTTCGTGAATCAATTAGTAAAATTCTGAATTTCTTAATCATCTAAGCCAAGTAATTAACCTTAGAGCCATTTCCCATAGGGTAAGTAAGGAATTACCCATAAAACTGCTAAGTCTCAACGGAAAAATCTAATCTCTTGCCTAAGGAGGATTCTTTAATAATTCTAATCTGCCATTTGGTTGTTATGATGCTCTTGGACTTTATCTCTTTTCTTCAAGTTTATCATTTAAATTAGTGAGTAAAATGGTCCCAGTTAAGAGAACTCGCTTCGGTGGTGCCCACGACCACGAGGCGGGAACGAGCAATACAAATGGAAAAGAAAAAGCTCCCATGGTCGAACAAGCACCGGCCATTTCACGACCCAATGACGAAGAAATGGAAGAGGTAGATCACAATTTTATTCAAGTTGTTTAATTTAACATTGCATACGTTTAGCTAGGAATGAATATATCCCCAAACATGTTGGAGAAATCCGACAGAAACCTCGGCAATTGAATTCATTTGTATATTAAAGTCTAAAGTAGGAAAGAAATGATTGACGGATATATTGTTGCAATAGGAAAGAATGTCTGCTAGGGAAAATTTAGCTCGGCATGTTCATTCTATTTCTAATGTTGATTTAGTCATGAACCCCCTCCTGATCACAGGGGGTAGAGTTCCTGGTTAAGGGCTCTTGAATCCACGATTGCTGGTTAAGCGGTGGATACCCACGATTGCTGGTTAAGCGGTGGGAACCCACGTCTGCTGGTTAAGCGGTGGGAATGCTTTCTATGAGGTGGACATACCTAGTTGTATGGGCAGCTAGGCGACAACGGGAGGAGTAAACTCTCGCTGGAGGGGGGATGTTGTACCTCGAGAACATTGGAATTTTAATGAATAAGTTTGAGTAGACACCCTTCGAGGCTAATGAATAAATTTTAATGTTCTAAACACCCTTCGAGGCTCCCGTGCTGCTCAATTGGGGCTGGGGAAAGCACAATCAGAGACAACAACAACCCACAGCCAGAAACCAAACAAGAAAAGGGGCACCACCTAGTTGTAGATGCGAACTAGGACGCACATGATATCTCCTTGTACTCAAACGCACAAAGAGAGGGGAATGCAAGATAGCCATACACACCAAACACAAACATTCACCACGCCAGAGAGAGGTAAAGCGCACAAATCAACTTGAGCAACTCAGTCTTAGCCTTAAAGACTAGATGCACACAAAGCTTGATGAGAAATAGAGAGACAACACAAAACTTGACCTTGTTGCCAATACACAAATTGTCTTAGGGTCACGGGAGCCCTCTCACCGAGCACCCTCTTACAATTGACCTTTTAGGCAAACAATTCAACAAGCCCTCAAACCACCAAGCATGAAATGGCACAACAAACTTCAAGGACTATATACCTTCAACCACCTAATGAGCCAACTTATCAAGTCAATTTGGAGAGAAGAGTCGTAGTTGCAGTATACAAGAGTAGGCTACAAGTGTGATTACAGAGTATAGTATCACTCCACTCCTCTAGATGGCATAACTAACTTCAAGCTTCTCCATTCACCTATGTGTAGTGATGGAATAGAGCACTCACAATGCACACACTCTATACAACTAGGTTTGAAGAGTGGTGTGTTATGTGTTGAGAATGGTGTGGTGTAGTGTGATCATGGGATGATTTACAAGGGAGAGAAGGGTTCTATTTATAGGTTTCAGAAGCCTTGATTAGGATTAGGCCTAATCAAGTTTAGTTGAAGGAATAAAAGATTATGCATATTTTTAATTTTTTTTAATGAGGGTGGGTCTCTCTTGTCCTTTGAGTCACATGGATGTGGGCTCAAGGGAAGAGAATTATTGAGGATGAAAGGAGAGAGGGATTGAGTGAATAATTTGGGAGTGCCTACTCTAGTAGAGGGTGCATTTTACAATAAGGTTAGTGGTTAGTAGTTAGTAATTATCACTATAAAATATTTACAAAATCATTCACCAAATGGTGAGATATATGATGAGAAAAGTTAGAGAAGGGATGAGCTTGTAAAGAGAGGTTGAAGCTTTGGAGAAGTTGACATTCACCTCTATACAGCACCGGAAGAAGAAGTAGTCAGCATGGCGAAGTAGCGTGTGTCGATGAAGCTATGTTATCTTCAAACCTTGGAAAATTCATGATAAAAGCCTTCATTTGCAGAGGTTATCCTTGGATTTTTTCTGATTTTTTGAAGTTCTTTACAAAGTTGAAGAGAGTATGGTAATATGGATATATATGTAGAGAGAAAGGGGGACACAAAGGGTGTAGAAATGGAGGATGAAGGCTATGGAGGTGTGAGAGATGTGGAAATGGTGAAGAGGGTGAATTAGGACATGGGAGTTGCAGGTTTGGGAGTGGGAAGGAGAGGGAGGAGTGTGTGTGAAAGAGGAAAATGATAAAGTGGAAGAGGGAGTGGGGCTGCATAGCATGGGCAAACTAGGGTCCACCAATAAAATCATAGCTCACAGCTCGTAGCTCAAAAAAATATGAAAAAATTTGAGGTCAAATTTCATCTCACAAGCTACAACTTTTGTTTGTATCACCTTTTCAAATTCAGGGAGCATGTGATCTTTAAAAATTCAGCAAAATCGACTATTTTTTCCACTACACAAGGTCCTTGTGAGGTCCTTCTTTGGATGATTCTTTTGAATACCTCCAAGAGTGAGCTCCCCATGGTGCATGCATGCATGCCACATACCCTTGACCTTATTTGGTAGGTCTATAATTGAAGATATTGTTGAGATCATGATATAAGTGAATAGTACAACTAAGAAAATCAAATATTTAGGGGTCTAAAAAAATATGTACATGTCAAATATAAATAATATAGGTGGAAAAAATATAAAGGGGTCAAAATAAATCTCTCTCATTATAAGTCTACCATAAAAAGATGAATATTTTTGGTAGTCTAATTTATGAGAGTAATAGAGAATAGATGCAAGAAGGAAAAAATGACAATAGTGAAAAACTATACACATAAATAAACTAGTTTTTTTGGATTTTTGTTGGGATGGAGTTACACAAAAAATAAGAGAAGCTTGCATGAAATTATTTTTATATGGAATAAAGAGTATGCAAAATGGTAAGAAAAAATATGGTAATGGTGAGTCACTGTACATAGCATAAATAACACACCATAGGTAGAAATATTTAAATAAATACCAAAATAATTATGAAAAATCCTTTTTTTAGGCCCTATATACAATGAAATATTTACACACAAATGGGCCATAATATACTTATAATTTTTATTATTTGTTATTATTTTTTATTTTTTTGGCTCAACTAGCCTAGTGACTATCTAATTAAGGGTTTTTAAGAAGATATGGGAAAAGTCTCCTAACTCACACACACCTATATACAATGAAATGGTAGGGATAGCCACAGTTTTTGGATGATTTTGGTAGGGTGGGTTAACTCACTATTGCAATCACGGAGAGCCGAAAAACGGCTATCAATGGATCAACTCCCTTGAGGTCTTTGTAAGACCATGCAAACACATCTTTATACTTCTTCAAAAGTTGTGTTAGCATTTCTTCTTCTTCACGCCCTAAATCAGTTGCTATATAGACAGGCTGAGGCTCTTCGCCTGGCGCAGCGAGGTCAATTTGTTTTACATTTTCTTGCCCATCGTAAGATTCCTGGTTCATTCTTTCCCTTATTGGTGGTATCATTATAATTTTTCTATCTTGGATGGTGAATTTTCGATAGTGGGACGGTATATCAATGTTTTCTTTTTTTGAATCCTCCTTACCTTCATTTTCTACCTTAGTAGTCCATATCTCTCGTAGCGTTCATTTAAGTTCTTGGTATTTCTTTTTACGCTCCATTTTGATCTACTTTAGATCTTTTTTCTTTCCACGTTTTGATTGTTGATCTTTTCTTGAATTTGTTTCCGTTTTAGTTTTCCGTGCTTGTTATATGTCCTCATGTGCCCTTATCCCTCGAACTCTTGACAATCTCCTTGATATGTTGTCTTTTACACAATCCTCTGCCTTCACTAGCATTAGATAGTGCGTTTTGTCTTTTATCCTGGGCATTAGGTTTTCTTTAATCTTGTTTCCTGGTCTTTTTTGTCTATAGCGTTCCTGGCGTCTAGGGTGTTGATTTGCAAAATCATAAAACTTGATATCTGCGATTGTTTCTCTACTCTCACTTGAGCTATTCAAACACTCGTTATCTGCATCGTTACTTAATTCTAGATGCTCAGAGGAGTCATAAAACTCTTCTTGTTCTGGTGAGTCTACATTCTCATCTCCTACTGGTACAAGGTTTACCATGTAATATGGTAGCACATCATAGCCGTCCTTATCATAAAATTTTGTCATTGGACTATCTGTAATGGCACAGACGTCCGATGTTGCTAGTATGTGTTCCCATTCCATACGCTCTAATGCATCTTTGGGAAAAGGTTCCAAAATATAATCCTTGTCTTCAATAGCTGTTTCTAAGATGCATTCCTCTCTTTTCAAGCTCTCACAATGTGAAGCTCCACACTTACATAGCTCTTTTTTCTACCCTAACCATGTTGGGAGTTCGGACCTTGCCAACGTAGCCGAATCAAACTCTTCCATTGGTGTCTGGTTCACATCTTTGTAACTATGGTCTTTTTGGTATATTTTGGTTGTAGTCTCCCCACGCCTGAGATATATGTGGTCATAACCCCAATCCTATACCATCTTTAATTGTCTCATGAGTGGTCTTTCCAAGATGATCTCATAATTGTTCTTTTTGCCAAAATCAACTATTGCAAATGTATGCTCATATTTGATTCCGCAAGAGGTGACAATTACTTTCTCTAAAAGTCCTAGAGGCTTTTCCATGAACCCATAGACCAGTTGTAATTTCATTTTGGTTGCTCTCAAAGCCGGTTTTCCCCTTTTTTTTCCAGATTTCTTTGGTGGCAGTAGCAACTCCCGCTCCACTTTTGAGAATAGCCTTGGATACTACTCCCTGGAATTCTATTGGTAGTGTGGTATTTCCATCTTCTCCCTCACAATATTCTCCAACCTTGTTTAAAGGTACAGGCCTAGTGTTCAATTGAAGCTTGTCCAATTCTCTGATCCCTTTTTGAATCCTCGAGGTAGGGTCTTTTACTCCAAATTTTTCTAAGCATTTGCCTACGGTGGTTCACATGTTTGGTCGTAACCTCAGGAGTTTGGCTAACGTGATTGTGCATGCCACAGGGGTGGACAATAACTTAATCAACCCTTGTGAATCCATTACTCTGTTGGGAGAAAGTCTTTGAGATGGTATTGCTCTCACTTCAGACTTAGCTTCATACTCCCCTAGGTAAGAGGGTAGAGTTTATAGGGAGTCAGATTGGCTGTGCCCTGAGCTAATTGACCCTTGGTCCCCCCCTTGTGAATGCATATCAAAGTTCATTTGTGATCTTGCCTCAACATCTTCAATGGGAGGTAAGATCTCATTTTTCTCCTTCTCAACGCGATTTAGTTGGTAATTTGCCCCATTAGCTTCATTCTCTTTGCGGATTTGCTGCTTCCACGGGTCATCTAGACTGTCACACTCTTTACCCATCCCCACAGATGTTTTGGGTTGGAAACCATCAAATGTCTCATCTGTTGTATTTGACACTATGATAGGTTCCCGCTTAGACTCTAAGGAAGTCATGAGTCCCTCCTTTGTGTCTGCTTGTTTCTCTAGAGTTGGTGTGATAGGGGTTGGAGCTGGCACCTCGTGCGAAATTGCAGGTTTACTAGGCAAGTTTTCTATCAAGGATTGGGCTGTTTCAATCATCTTCAGACACATTTCCAACCTGTGGTTTTCTAGTTCCGCATATGGATAAGTCACCCATCTTTGCTCTTGGTTTTAGTTGTTTTTTAGTCTTGCTTCGTATGCTTTTAAAAGTGGGTCAAGCTGCTCATTTACTTTTTCTACCAGTACTTATCCTCCCGATCCTGCACTTTTGGGTTCCACTATTTCCTTGGGCCCTATGGTTACAGCAGTGTGTAAACTTAAACTAGTTAGATCCTCTAATCGCTCCAATCTATCCTTTGTGTGTTTTAGCTCCTTGGATAGAGCCGTTTGCTCTCGTTCCTTCTTGGCTTTCATATGAGCCTTTCTAGCTTTCCAAGTGCTTCGTTGATTTTTCATTTTTGCACTAAAAGCATCGGTCTTTGGCTCTTCAATTATGGGTTCATTTGTCCTTCTTTGAACTTGTGCCCGTGTGACTACCTGAATAGGTATTAGTGTTTAATTTTCTGACCCCCCACTGGATGGCACTGCTTCCAGCATGCTTAAATTAGTTTTTACTCCTTTTCTTGGGTTCTTAGGGCATTCAGGAATCAAGTGAGTAACTCCACATTTGGTGCAATACGCATTGACTCTAATGATTTCATCATGAGGACAGTCCCTTAGCCAGTGATCTCCACCACACTTGTAGCACGGTCCCTTAGGCTGTTCAGGTGCTCCTTGAGCTCCTCTTTGTTGGTAAGCATGTCTCTACCCACCCATGCCTCCGTTGGATACGAACAACAGTGTTCATTCGTCCAAGTTGTATCTTCCTTCTCCTACAGCCTGGGTAGTTGTTGGTGGTCTCGTACTTCCAATCATGCTCCAAGGTTCTTGTGTCTTAGGTTCTTCAGGTGGATAATAGACAGGATTTGCTGCATATCCATTGGGATCTTCATAATATGCATGCATGGGTACCAAAGCCTTATCTTCTCATTCCTTTATCATCGTTGTGTACCTTATGCCGGCCGGTCTTACTCTTGGTAGGGGTAGTTGTTGCCCCCCCAATACTGGTTGTGGTCTTTCAACTCCTACAGGTCCTGGTAGGTTACCTACTTGAAACCTAGGAATCGGTGGGATTTGAGGAGATGCTACTTGAGCTTGGGGAGCATAAGGTTTCTCTCTCACATATCCCTTGTTATAATAACATTCCTCCATCACATGGTTTGTCCATTTTTGTTCAATTTCACACCACTTCGGCTGCTTAGCCTGAGGCTTGGCATACATACTAATTTTTTCTAACACTTCTCTCCACCAGCTGCTCCTGGCTTACATCTACTTCTCCTTTTTGTGCTGACTTAGTGGACTTGCTTCCACTTTTTTGTGAGCATGAATCGTCATCAATATCCTTGAATTCACCCTCCTTGTAGACCACAGAATTGTCTACAAGGTAAAGAGCTTCTTTAGTGAACTCATTTAATGTTGTGCTTCTCTTCATATGTAATTCCTTCTAGAGATCTGTGTTTCTCAGTCCTTGAATAAATATAAGCATAAGTCTGAACTGGGTTGGTAGTTCTTCCACATGGAAAAAATTCACATATCTCTTTAGTCGTAGGGCTGCCTTTCGCACAGATTCTCCTTCCTTCTGTTTGAATTTATGGATTTGTGAGATTGTATTATGAGCTATCCCCCTTTGTGAGAATTCCTCAATAAACTCGTCAAAAACCTCCTCCATAGACTCAAAATCTTTACGCTCCTCAGAATCAAACCAAGTGGCTACATCCTCTTCTAGGGTAAGTCCAAACCCTGCAAATTGAGTAGGAAAACCCAAAACTTCTTCAGCTCTAATTACACGCACAAAGGCTGCTACATGATCCCTAGGATCTCTGTTTTCCGAGTATTTCTTGTTTACCCATTTTTGCACCTGAGAAGGTCTAGTTCTATGATGGTCTACAAATCTCATCATTGGTTCTCCTCGTCCTCCTCGACATGCCTCTTCTGGCCTTCGGTAGTGGGAGGGTTCCTCTCCCAGAGGTGCCCCTAAGACATAATTTCTGACGGTTCTTGCAAGAGGTGGTTCATCTCTCCGAACTCATTCTCTTTGTTCTCATTCTATGGGTTGTCTTCCGGGATCTACCGACTCTTGAGTTTTTGGCTTACTCTCACCTTGGTAATGTGAATGGAGTGGTGGTTCTTGTAAATATCTTATCCCTCGTATGGCTGTATAACCACCTCTGTCTAAGTCTTGTTTGGATGTTGCATTTTGTTGAAGCCATGCTTGCAATGATGGTTTGGTTGCCTGCTGGTTCTGATAGTTGAAAGTCTGCTACCAGTTAGAATGTAATGTTGCATCGTACTCTTTTGAAAATGGATTTTTAGACTTGCTAGGGGTATAGGTGGACCTTGGTACTTCTTTGGGGGCATATGTTGATGTTTTTGGAACTATTGCCTTATCTACCTCCTCTGGCAGAATTCGTTTGTATTCTCGCCCGTACCTGTCAACCAAAATGATATCCTTCCCAATAGCAATTTCATAAGAGAACAAGTAAAGAAGCTTGTCATCGCTTAATTCATTTGGGTAGGGTTCTTTTCATCAAAAATAAGAGACTGCTCCCTCGTTCTCATGCTTGTAAATTCCCACATTCTCATTATAGGTAGAGACTCTGGTTGTTCTTTTTATCATACATAAAAAGAGCTCCAGGTCGATCAATTTTAGGAGGCGGCTCTTGAGTTTATGAGACCATTTTTCCTTTTTCCACATTATCTCCATACGTGTTGTAATCCTTAGGGTTCCTAACTATCAGATAGTGGTTTCCCCTTTCATCTCGGAATCTATCTCCATCATCATAGACTTGAATTATCTCCAGTCTCTAAGAAGGACGTTCCTCTATACAAATACACTTGCATCCCCGATGGTCAGAATAAACTAGGGCTCCCCGAGAGTTAGTTCCTTCTAAGAAGATTATAGTGAACTTGGCCTTGTTCAAAGGGTCTTTGGGAGGTACTTCCTCCTAGCATTGGTCTTTCACTAGAGCAGCCTCTTGGCTGTTGACTAGCCATCATGAAGAAGGACTTGTCAGATGACGTGTCAGTATCACTACCTTCCTCAATGATTGGGTCTAATGGATTGAGCCTTGCCTGAGTTACACTCTCCTTAGTGGTGGATACTAAGCTATCCTGATCACATGCCACTTTTTGGTCTCTTAGAATGTGTCTTCTTGATCTTAAATTCATCAAAATTAGCAATTCAATTTATCACAAATCCAACCACTCACCTGACAAGGGATTAGTTTTTGTACAACTTCTTGCTTTGCGGTTGAATATACCTATACACAAGCATTTAATTTCAGTAATCGAATCAAAGAATTTAACCACTAGAGGGGGTCTTAGTAAACATTGGTATAATTGGAGGGTTAATCCCAACCACTACTATACTCTATACACTTCTGATGTTCTTGATTAGGTCCACTAATCTTGAATTGTACACCACCTACGTGTTTGTCAATCTAGAGGTAACGTCTTAATTCTCGTCTTTGCTCCATAAATAGGTCAAACAAAGTCCAATTTCACTTCTAAAAGAAGTTCTGGAACCCTTAAGTCAACTAGAACCTCCTTCTATGTCCACAGTATAATATTGTCCTAAAAATGATCCTGTAGACATCCTACACGTAGGTGTTAGGAAATAAGACGTAGCTAAATAGATAATTGAGTAGATTACTTAATGGAGCGAGACAAATTTATATACACGAGATTATAGAGTAGAGACAGAGAGAGAGTACACACGATATACGTGGTTCACCCAATGTGGGCTACGTCCACGGGAAAGCAGCCACTCAATGGCTTTAGTACTTCAAAACAAGAAGTAGTTTACAAAGGGATTATACCCTTAATTAATGGAGCTCCCGCCATGCTTCACTCTCACCACCTCACACTCACCTTGTTGCATCAACTTCACACTATGAAATGTGTTGAGGCAGTCCGGGGCGGGCAACAAGAAGAGCAACCTCTAGAAACCCTTCAAGGCTCCTTTGCTGCTCAATGGGGCTGGGGCACAACACAACACAAACCAAAACAACAAACCCACAGCCAAATCCCAACTACACAAGGGGCACCACCTAGTTTAAGAGCGAACTAGGATGCAAAAGACGAAAATCGTTAGAGCAACCCACAAACCAGCAAGGAATTTACACTAACCCTAACACCAATGGAACACTCTCACACACTAAAACGAGAGAGAGAGAGAGAGAGAGAGAGAGAGAGAGAGAGAGAGAGAGAGAGAGAGAGAGAGAGAGAGAGAGAGGTGATGTACAACTTAGCTTCAACTTTATATTTTGCACAAAAAAGGAACTTAGAGCTTGCGGAATCAAGTGACAAGATTTGGTTATAGCATCACTAGCACATTCTCTTAGGGTTATGGGAGCCCTCTCACCATCCACCCTCTTACAATGGTAGCCAAACAATAGCCAATGAATCACAAGCAACAAAACAACAACCTTCAATGAAACAAGTCACCTTATGAAGCTGAATGAGTTTGCCAAGCCAAATTGGAGGAGAAGCGTGAGCCTTTGGACATGAATTGCACCCAAAACTACCAATTCATTGATGTTGGGGGTAGATACAACAATGGTAGGAAGAATATATTCTACTCGCACTCACTCAAACTAGCTCAAGCTTTTCTATGCACCAAGGTGATGGTGTATAGAAAGCTTACTCTCTCTTTACAACCAAGATAGAATTGGCGTGTGGTACGCTCAATCTAGTGTGCAATGGTATAGGGATATCTTTTACAAGGAGGAATGGGTTCTATCTATAGATTTTAGAAGCCTTGATTAGGATTAAGCCTAATCAATTTTATTAGGAAAGATCAAGGATTATGAATTTTTATGAATTTCAAATGAGAATGGGGTCTCTCTTTTCTCTTGAGTCGCATGGATGTGGGCTCAATTAAAAGAATTATTGATGTTGTGAAAGGAGAGAAACTTCCATGGGAGTGAGTGAATTTGGTTTACTTGTGCGGTTGCCTACTCCATATGTTGATAGTGTGGGTGCATTTTTACAAGAGAAGTTAGTTGTTAGTGGTAATAATCACTAGAATTGTTAGTGATACATTTACAATGGGTAGGATGAGTTGATTTGATGAAGGAAGAGGGGTGAATTAAAAGAGAATCATTGAGATGGTGAAGCTTTGAAGAAGCTTGAACTCACCCTTGTGTAGATTGTGGAAAAATAGACCGTTGGTCTTCTTCTTCTTCTTTGCTTCTTTAGGCCGCCGCCACGGTTGACCACCACGATGAAAAGAGGATTTGTTGATGAAAAATCCTCAATTTGCAAAAGTTATCATGGTTAAGATGCTGAATTTTAGATATTTTTAGGAGAGGTAAATGAAATTGTAACATAGAAGCAATAGAGAGAGACATGGAGCGGGTGTATGTATGTAGAGGTTCATAAAAGAACTATAGGGATGAGAGAGAAGGGTAATGGTGAAGAGGGTGGGAGAAGCCATGGAAATTTCAGGTTTGAGTGAGGGAAGGAGAGGGAGGGATGTGTAAGAGTGAGTAGGTGTGTGGAAGGGTGAGAGAAGACTAAGGGCTACTTGTGAGAAAAGTGGGCAAACTGGGGTCCACTCAAAAACTCATAGCTCACCTCTGGTAGCTCCAAAAATCATGAAAAAAATTTGAGGTGATTCTTCATAGCCAGGGATACATTTTCTCTTTAAACCACCGCTCCAAATTCGGAGTGGAGATAGGTGCCTAAATTCTCACCAAAAAGCCTGTTTTTATGTCTGCAAAAGTCTTTTAGTGGCCCCCTCCTTTGTTGAATTTGTACAATGCATCCAAGAGTTAGCCCCTCCTTTGTCATATTATAATACAAAGCATCCTATTGCCCTTGACCCATGCATTGAGGAGATTTATTGGTGAATAAAGAAATATATACATGGTGGGACTAGTGTATGGACTATTCATGGACTTTAACTCAATGAGCACATGGTGTTAGAATAATGAGTAAAAATAATTAAAAAAATATGGAGGAGTTATGGATATGAAAAGATATTAGAATCATATGATATGGTCCCTCCTTGAATTATTTTGGGTGAAAGAGGAAAAGGTATGCAAGTAAATAATATAATAAACGTAACCAATGAGTAGAAATCAATTTTTTGTTTTCAGGAAGGTGAGGGTGAAAATGTGGGAGTGATTTGTATAAAGGAAAAATATGAGGTTAGAGTATGTACATATTGGCAAAAAATATCATTATGGTGTAAGAGGATGAAAGAAGGTGTACATTGGTTTAATAAAACACACACCTAAGTAGAAATATTTAAATAAAATACCAAAATAATTATAAAAAATCCCTATATTTAGGCCATATATACAATGAAATATTTACACACAAAAAGGCCATAATATACTTTTATTTTTTTATTTTTTTGATTTTTTTTGGCTCAACTAGCCCAGTGACTAGCTAGCTGAGGGTTTTTTAAGAAGATATGGGAAAAGCCCCCTAACTCACACACGCCTATGTACAGTGAAATGGTAGGGATAGCCATAGCGTTTGGGTGAATTTGGTAGGGTGGAGTAACTTACTATGGCAATTATGGAGAGCCGAAAAACGGCTATCATTAGCCCTCCCCGAGGATGATGGTATATTCATGTACCATCATAGAGCATCTTTTCCAAAGAGAGTGCTTTAGAGTCCTTGACGAGATCTTCATTGTTTGGCCCCTTAGATTTTTGGCTGGAGTTACACTCATGCTTCATGTAGCAATACTTACATGAGACAGCGGCCTTTGGAAAGATCTTTGGTAGATCCTTTGGTAGAAGGAGACTCAAATAGGGCTTCAAGCGATACCCGTTCACCTTCCTGGAGTGCTCTTTACCATTCAAGTCCATAAGTTGATAGTAACTAGAATTGAAAGCCTTCTTGACTATGTATGGCCCTTGCCATCTAGTTTCAAACTTGGCATCAAAACGATTGTCAAGTCGATTTTCATACCTTACCACAAGCTCTCCTTCCTTGATGCCTTTGTCCTTCAGTTTCTTGTCGTGCGTTTCTTTCGCTTGTGTGGCTTTCCTCTTGTAGCACTCATATGCTGCTTCTCTTTTCCACTCAAGCTCCACTAACGTAAGAAGTCGATCCATCCATACCTCTTGATCATCTTGTGCTCCTTTGCCATGAAGTCGCATTGTTGGAATGTTGAGCTTGATAGGCTGCAAAGCCTCTTGACCATAGACCAAGTGAAATGGTGTGAACTCCGTGGCTTCCCTATATGTGGTTCGATATGCCCACAAGGCACCATCCAAGAAGTCATCCCATAATTTTGTCTTGTTTTGCACCATCTTTCTAATGATTCCTGCAATGACACCATTAGCCTTCTCCACCAAACCATTTGACTGTGGGTAGTATGGAGTGCTATGACGATGTAGAATGTGAAGCTCTTCACAAGCTTCTGTGAGCAAGCCCTTCCTAAACCCTGGACCATTATCAGAAACAATCTCCAAAGGTGTGCCAAATCTGCAACAAATGTGATTGTACACAAACTTGCTAACTGTCCTCTCATTCACTCTTTCCACACTTTGAGCTTCCACCCACCTAGTCATATAGTCTACAGCCACTAGAATGTAGAGTTTACCATTTTTTGTCCTAGACAGAGGACCCATAGCATCAATGCCCCACTTTTCAAAGGGTCCATTTGCAAGCACTATTTGCCTCGGGCCATGCACCAACCTTCTATTTCCATTTATCTGACAATTGTGACAGCTTTTACACCAATGTTGAACATCCACATGCAAGCTTGGCCAAACATACCCCGCAAGCAAAATCTTCTTCACAGTTGATTCTTGGGAAAAATGACCACCACATGCCTCTTCATGCAAACCTTTTAGAATGGCTGGAATTTCCTCGATAGTTGGTACTCTTCTGCACACTTGATCCTTCCCTCTTTGATAGAGGGAGCCTTCTAGGAAGAGATAGAAACTTGCCTTCTTCATGAGTCTCTTCTTCTGAGCCTTCGTGAAATCTTGTGGAAACTCACCCTCCAAAATGTAGCCAATAATGGGATCCAATGACTCCAATCCCTGGTATCTCGGTTGCTTAACAGCTGCTGCCACCATGATGACCTTCACTTCTCTCTCAACACATGTAACTGCTTGTTGTGCAAGTAAATCGGCATCTTCATTTTGTTTCCTCGGAATATGATATAGTTGCACTTCTTCAAATTGATTAAACATCCTACGAATGGCATGAACTTTTGTCCTTAAGCTTTCATTCTTGCATGCCCAAATGCCTAGAATCTGTTTAACAATGAGAAGTGCATCTCCCTTTACCATCAGACGTTTTATCCCTTGGCCAATGCATATCTTCAAACCATGAAGTAGTATGTTCTATTCTGCTTCATTGTTGCTAATTGAACCTGGTAGATTGACCTTCTCTTTCATGACCACCTCTCCACTTGGGTTGAGCAACACTAGCCCTCCCCCTGCTTTCCCTGTGGCTCGTCGAAAAGCTCCATCAAAGAACAAGGTAAAAGCATTGGGAATACTTTTTGGTGGTGGCAATGGTAGGGTCTTTACTCGAGGAACCTTAATTTCCTTCTCATGTACCCTATAAGTGAGAATCCCTGCCAATTGTGCACGCACACTATCTTCTACCTTGAAAGAGTATTGGAACTCTTGCAACTCCATAATCCACTTTGAGATCCTAGTACTAAGATTCATTTGAGATGACACCCAAGGGAACAAATTTTCTGCAGTGAGAATTACAAAAGGTTTTGGTAGCAGGTAGAGTCTAAACTTTCTCACCGCAAACATGAGAGAAAGCATCATGAGTTCTGCTGCTGTGTAGTCTCTCTCCAAAGCATTCATGACCCTACTAGCAAAGTAGATGGGTCGCATCCTTGTACTGTGGGGATCTTGTTGTAGCAACACAGCACCAATTGTTTCCCTTCCAACACTAGAGCTAACAAAGAATGTGTACTCCCAACAAGGAGGCATGAGTGTTGGTAGCTCTGACAAAATCACTTTAATGTTACAAAAATACTCTTCAAGGTCATCAAACCATGCAAATTCTACTTGTTGTGTCAACTTTTGCAAAGGATGAAGTAACTCCGAGGCTAAGTGAATGAAGCGTGACATATACTTCACCTTCTGAATGAAAGAGATGACCTCCTTAAGACTCTTCGGTGATGGGAGCTCAATTAGAGCCTTTGCCTTTGAAGGATCCACCTCAATGCCTTTATAGGAAACCTTGTGACCGAGCAAGATCACTTCATCCTCACCTATGTGGCACTTGTCGGGGTTGAGTTGACCTCCCATGTCATAGAGCTTCTTTAAACCTTCTTCCACGCTTTGTAGATGCAATGATTTTGAGTTATAAATGCAGAAATCATCAATGAGCACCCTAATTGACTTTCCAAAGAATGCTTGAAACACCATGTTCATGAAACATTGGAATGTTGCAGGAGCATTTGTCAGACCAAATGGCATGACTCTAAAAGCATAACAACCCCAAGGAGTGATAAATGTTGTTTTCAATTGATCTTCCAATGCGATACCTATTTGAAAGTAGCCTGAGTAGCCATCACACACAGTGTACTTCTCATGACCAGCTACCTCATTTAGTATCTCATCCTGAAATGGGAGGGGAAAGTGATCTCTTTTTGTTGCCTCATTGAGTGGACGGTAATCCACACACACCCTCCACTTTCTGTTTTTCTTAGGAGTGACAACAACGGGAGAGACCCACTCTGAATTCTCCACTGGATAAATGAAACCTGCGGCTAGAAGCTTTCTTACCTCCATGAGTAAAGCCTGCTCCTTGATGACTCCTAGCCTTCATAGCTTCTGAGCCTTAGGTGTGGCCTCTGACTTCAACTCAATTTTGTGTTGAACAGCATCTACTCCACGCACATCGGTGTAGTCTTTAGCAAAAAGCCTAGGAAATTTCCTTAGCACACATTTGAACTCCTCTCTTTCATCCTTTGTAAGTGTTGTAGATAGCATACCTTCTAGCATTCTTTCATCTTCCACTTTTTGGTTCTCTTGGGAACCTACCTCCTCCAAACCTTGACAAGAGGTCTCTTGGTTGGTTGGCTTAAACCTTACCCCCATGACTTCGATGGAAGACTCCTCTTCAGTAATGTTGCCACTACTTTCTTCTTCTGAAGTGTTATCGGTCCAACCTTCTTCCGTCTCACTTTGAGATGATTCTTCATGGAGCTTCTCTTGGCGTTGCTCCTTTATGTCAAAGACAACCTTCTTATGATTGTCGTTCCTGCAAATTAGATTTCCACTCTCCCAATCCTGCAAAGCTCGCATTTTCATTAGCCATGGTCTCCCTAGGATAAATGGGTAACCATTTCCTTTGGTAGACATGACATAGAAATCCACTGCCTTCTTAATGCCAAAGGCCTCCACAAAAACATTTTTACAAATGCCTACGCACCTAGCCTTGCTATTGTTTGCCATCTTGACCTTAATTTCAGGTGTCTCATGGATGTGCATGCCTAGTTTTTGCATGAGTCCCTCTGTCATGATGCAAATTTGTGCACCCCCATCCACTAGACCTTTCCTAACCAATCTCCCTTTTATGTAACAATATAGCACATGTGTAATGTCCTCATTCATTTCAGCTTGTGCAATTTTTACAACAGGCACACTCTCTTTTACCTTTCTCCTAGTGCTAACTGCCCTTGTTAAATCCCTCCTAACTTGTGGACATAATGCAAGAAATTGAGGCCATGAGATATCAGAACCCTTACCTCTCATGTCTTCCAACAGGTTGTATGGATCCATTCCATTTCCAAGAGGAAAGTCTTGGAGGTTGATACGATGTCGAGTCCTCTTAGATTCCTTGGTCTCCTTTGCCTTCTTTTCTCGTCCATAGTCACTTTGTGATGTAACTCCTTCTTTCTCCTTACCTTTCCCTCGGCCACGCTTAATGCCATTTGCTTCCATGTCAACCTCTCTTGAATTTGTCACCTCTACCACATGCACGTTTGGGTCTGACAAAGGTGGAACTAGTTTCTCAGCAGCCCTAGTTTCAGCTGCATCAAAGGTAGCAGGTGCACCCGCCTCAACTTTTAGCTTAAGGTCAAGAAAGAGTCCGGCTATGAACCTCTCCTTCTTTAGAAATTCTGCACCATCACCAGGGTTAGCAACATTTCGTATCCATAGAGCCCAAAGACATAGGAACTCTTGCTTGTACAAGTAGTAGTCATCTAAGTCTTTTTGCTTATGAGAAACAATGTCTTGCCATAATTTCTGAGTGTTTTGGGGATCAAAGAAGTATTTCTTGAAACGATTCAAAACTTCCGTGTAATTCCCTTTAACTTCCTCAGGCAAAGAGTCAAACCAAGTGCTAGCATCTTTCCTAAGGACCACCTCAAACATTTCTACACGTTCTTGATCAGTTACTATCCTCTTGATACGTCAAGAAATCTTGAAATTCGCTAGAAATAATTCTGCATCCTCTCCAGGCTCTCCAAAGAAAAGAGGATATCCAGACATTTGGCGTTGGCTCTCCATTGAATTGATTTCAAAGTGACGCGTTTTTGTTTTTTCTTTCTTTAAAAGATTTACACAATAATATTTTCTAAATTGCAATCTAATCTACAACAAAATAAAAATATTCACATCAAATGACCTATGATAATCAATAAGAGGTAGAATGACAGGGTTTGGTGACGCGAGAATTTCTCCTACTTTTTGGGCACCAAACATGAATACCATACGTTGTTGAAAATGGATTTTTCTACTAATTGCAATGTTTACTCTAATGTGTGGAGTGAAATGAAAGGGAAAAACCTGTATTCCTGGGCCATTATCCATGGTCTATGCATGACCTAATTCTTAAAGCAAAACAAAAATATAGACGTCCAAACTAAGGTCGTACCTAATGAGAGGCAAAATAAAAGGATTTACT
The DNA here is from genome assembly GCF_014529385.1 of Adiantum capillus-veneris. Taxonomy (NCBI): domain Eukaryota; kingdom Viridiplantae; phylum Streptophyta; class Polypodiopsida; order Polypodiales; family Pteridaceae; genus Adiantum; species Adiantum capillus-veneris. The sequence goes on along the minus strand of NC_140940.1, from coordinate 71,531,568 downwards.
GGTGCGTTTATCTCTACCAACCTAAGAGGACCTAAAATTCTACGAATTACTCGCTGAAATTGCAACTTAGTACTAACAATTATGTGTACCTTTTGCCTTGCAATGGGAATCAAGGGATCATACAAATTCTCGTGATTCATGCAAGCTACTTGATTATGCTAAAGCTTGAGCCTTCTCAAAACATACACAAGCCTATCCTCAGTGGGGGCACCAAAATTGAGGCGGTCCGGGGCGGGCAACAAGAAGAGAAACCTCTAGACACCCTTCAAGGCTCCCGTGCTGCTCAATGGGGCTGGGGCACAACACAACACAAACCAAAACAACAAACCCACAGCCAAATCCCAACTAGACAAGGGGCACCACCTAGTTTAAGAGCGAAGTAGGACGCAAAAGACGAAAATCGTTAGAGCAACCCACAAACAAGCAAGGAATTTACACTAACCCTAACACCAATGGAACACTCTCACACACTAAAACAAGAGAGAGAGAGAGAGAGAGAGAGAGAGAGAGAGAGAGAGAGAGAGAGAGAGAGAGGGAGAGAGGTGATGTACAACTTAGCTTCAACTTTATATTTTGCACAAAAAAGGAACTTAGAGCTTGCGGAATCAAGTGACAAGATTTGGTTATAGCATCACTAGCACATTGTCTTAGGGTTATGGGAGCCCTTTCACCATCCACCCTCTTACAATGGTAGCCAAACAATAGCCAATGAATCACAAGCAACAAAACAACAACCTTCAATGAAACAAGTCACCTTATGAAGCTGAATGAGTTTGCCAAGCCAAATTGGAGGAGAAGCGTGAGCCTTTGGACATGAATTGCACCCAAAACTACCAATTCATTGATGTTGGGGTAGATACAACAATGGTAGGAAGAATATCTTCTACTCGCACTCACTCAAACTAGCTCAAGCTTTTCTATGCACCAAGGTGATGGTGTATAGAAAGCTTACTCTCTCTTTACAACCAATATAGAACTGGCGTGTGGTACGCTCAATCTAGTGTGCAATGGTATAGTGATATCATTTACAAGGAGGAATGGGTTCTATTTATAGGTTTTAGAAGCCTTGATTAGGATTAAGCCTAATCAATTTTAATAGGAAAGATCAAGGATTATGAATTTTTATGAATTTCAAATGAGAATGGGGTCTCTCTTTTCTCTTGAGTCACATGGATGTGGGCTCAAGTAAGAGAATTATTGATGTGGTGAAAGGAGAGAAACTTCCATGGGAGTGAGTGAATTTGGTTTACTTGTGCGTTTGCCTACTCCATATGTTGATAGTGTGGGTGCATTTTTACAAGAGAAGTTAGTTGTTAGTGGTAATAATCACTAGAATTGTTAGTGATACATTTACAATGGGTAGGATGAGTTGATTTGATGAAGGAAGAGGGGTGAATTAAAAGAGAATCATTGAGATGGTGAAGCTTTGAAGAAGCTTGAACTCACCCTTGTGTAGATTGTGGAAAAATAGACCGCTGGTCTTCTTCTTCTTCTTCGCTTCTTTACGCCGCCGCCACGGTTGACCACCACGATGAAAAGAGGATTTGTTGATGAAAAATCCTCAATTTGCAGAAGTTATCATGGTTAAGATGCTGAATTTTAGATATTTTTAGGAGAGGTAAATGAAATTGTAACATAGAAGCAATAGAGAGAGACATGGAGCGAGTGTATGTATGTAGAGGTTCATAAAAGAACTATAGGGATGAGAGAGAAGGGTAATGGCGAAGAGGGTGGGAGAATCCATGGAAATTGTAGGTTTGAGTGAGGGAAGGAGAGGGAGGGATGTGTAAGAGTGAGTAGGTGTGTGGAAGGGTGAGAGAAAACTAAGGGCTATTTGTGAGAAAAGTGGGCAGACTGGGGTCCACTCAAAAATTCATAGCTCACCGCGTGATTATTTGAGGTGATTATTCAGAGCGTGGGCTACATTTTCTCTTTTGACCACCTCTCCAAATTCGGAGTGGAGATAGGTGCAAAAATTCTCACCAAAAAGCCTGGTTTTATGTCTGCAAAAGTCTTTTAGTGGCCCCCTCCTTTGTTGAATTTGTACAATGCATCCAAGAGTGAGCCCCTCCTTTGTCATATTATAATACAAAGCATCCAAGTTGCCCTTGACCCATGCATGGAGGAGGATTATTGGTGAATAAAGAAATATATACATGGTGGGACTAGTGTATGGACTATTCATGGACTTTAGCTCAATGAGCACATGGTGTTAGAATAATGAGTAAAAATAATTAAAAAAATATGGAGGAGTTATGGATATGGAAAGATATTGGAATCATATGATATGGTCCCTCCTTGAATTATTTTGGGTGAAAGAGGAAAAGATATGCAAGTAAATAATATAATAAACGTAACCAATGAGTAGAAATCAATTTTTTGTTTTCAGGAAGGTGAGGGTGAAAATGTGGGAGTGATTTGTATAAAGGAAAAATATGAGGTTAGAGTATGTACATATTGGCAAAAAATATCATTATGGTGTAAGAGGATGAAAGAAGGTGTACATAGGTTTAATAAAACACACACCTAAGTAGAAATATTTAAATAAAATACCAAAATAATTATAAAAAATCCCTATATTTAGGCCATATATACAATAAAATATTTACACACAAGATGCCATAATATACTTTTATTTTTTTGATTTTTTTTATTTTTTTGGCTCAACTAGCCCAGTGACTAGCTAGCTGAGGGTTTTTTAAGAAGATATGGGAAAAGCCCCCTAACTCACACACGCCTATGTACAATGAAATGGTAGGGATAGCCATAGCGTTTGGGTGGATTTGGTAGGGGGGAGTAACTTACTATGGCAATTATGGAGAGCCGAAAAACGACTATCAGTGTGTAGAAACGGCCTCCTTTTATAGGCCAAAAGGGCTGCTTTCTCTTATGAGAGACAGCCATGTGTAGCGGCCCTTGTGCGAATAAGTCCAAATCGGACCCTCCAATCTGCCCATGTGTGGCCGCCCTTGAGAAGACAAGTCCGCTTTTAAATTCCGCCACCGGCCATTGAATTCGGCCACCGGCCAACCGACCGGTTGTTTTCCGACCACTTTCTGGCCGCCGTCCGGCCATAATATTTCGACGAAAAAGAATATTCCGGCGGAAAAAAAAAAGTCTCGGGAGCCTCCGTCCCCGAGGCCTTTAAAGTTGCCCCTAATTCTTGTCCGTGAAAATTTTGGTTTCCGATGAGTGATTTTCCTTCACGCACGATGGCTTCTCCTCATAATGGGGGCCTTACAAATGTGCGCTTTTACCACAGAAAATTACAAGGGTAAATCAGGCTCCATACTTAACAATCTCCCACTTGGAGACTGATCTCCAAACCAAACCTGTGACTGCTTTCCATTCTGGCTTCTTATCCTTGAATGCCAATTGAAGATGAGCAAAAGCTCAACTTCTCCTTGTTGACCACCTTTGTAAACATGTCTGCAGGATTTTCACTTGTATGCACCTTTCCTAGCTTTAGTTGTCCCTCTTCCAAAAGAGTGCGTATGAAGTGATATCTCACCTCAATGTGCTTTGTCCTTGAATGAAAGGCTGAGTTCTTCGCAAGATGGATAGCGCTTTGGCTATCACTGTACAAGACACAATTGTCTTGTTTGAATCCAAGCTCTTCTAAGAATCTGTGAAGCCACAGAATTTCTTTGCTTGCCTCCGTCATTGCTACATACTCTGCTTCCGTGGTAGAAGGTGAAACCACTTTCCGCAGTTTTGAAGCCCAGCTTACTGCTGTGCCTCCAACCGTGAACACATAGCCAGTAGTGCTCCTTCGAGTATCTTTGTCACCTGCCATATCTGCATCAGCATACCCTTCTAGAAAAATATCAGTTCCTCCAAAATACAAAGCATTTGTTGTTGTCCCTTTTAGATACCTAAGTATCCACTTCACAGCTTGCCAATGCTCTTTACTTGGGTTGTCCATGAACCTACTCACAACTCCCACTGCATGTGCAATGTCTGGGCTTGTCCAGACCATAGCATACATTAGAGAACCTACCGCTGCAGCATATGGAACTTTAGACATATAGGCTATCTCCTCTTGTGTCTTTGGACACATATCCGTCGTTAATTTAAAATGACTAGCCAAAGGTGTAGAAACTGGTTTTGCATTTTGCATTGCAAACCTTTCTAGTACCTTCTTGATGTAATCTTCTTGAGATAGCTTTATTGTCTTCTTCGTCCTGTCCCTTGATATTTTCATACCAAGTATCCTCTTTGCAGCACCTAAATCTTTCATTGAAAAATATTTGGACACCTCCTCTTTTAGGTCTTTGATGTCCTGCATGTTAGCACTTGCAATCAACATGTCATCAACATACAACATTAGGATGATGAATTTCCCATCTCCCAAATTCTCCGTGTAGACGCAGTGATCCGAGTTGCCTCTTGTGAATCCATGATCCAACATCCATCGATCAAACTTCAAGTACCATTGTCTTGATGCTTGCTTTAAACCATACAAGCTCTTCTTTAATCTGCAAACCATTTTCTCCTTACCTTTTACTTCATACCCCTTTGGTTGAAGCATGTAGATTTCCTCCTCTAAGTCACCATGAGGGAATGCCATATTTACATCCATTTGCTCGAGATTTAGATCATGAGAATCCACAAGGCTTAAGAAAAGCCTAATTGAGTTCATTTTTACAACAAAAGAAAATATTTCATTGAAGTCAATACCTTTCTTTTGAGAAAAACCATTTACCACAAGCCTAGACTTGTACCTTTTCTTCCCACCTTCTTCTTCCTTTAGCTTGTACACCCATTTGTTTTGAAGTGCCCGCTTACCTTTAGGAAACTCAACCAACTCCCATGTTTGGTTGCAATGTAGTGAGTCCATCTCCACTTGCAAGCTCTTCGTCCATTCTTCTTTGGATTCATGTTGCATAGCTTCTTCATATGATTCCGGCTCTCCAGAATCTGAGATCAAGAGATGGTTGAAGGAAGGAACAAAACTTTCTGGAGGTCTACTTGCTCTTGTAGATCTTCGGGGAATAGGTTGAGGCTCCTCATTTGGTTGACGTTGTTGCACATTGTCACCGTTTGCAGTCCTTGAGTCTTCACCGTCCTCAAGCTCCATGTACTCATCACCTGTTTCTTTTGTTTGTTTTCTTTCCAAGTAATCTTTGTACATATTTTGTTCATTAAAAATTACATCCCTACTGCTTAAGATTTTACCATCTTCAGGATTCCATAGGCGATACCCAAAGTCTCCTTCTCCATAGCCAATGAAGCAACACTTTTTGGACTTTGCATCTAGCTTTGATCTTAGGCTTCTATCTATGTGCATGAAAGCCTCACACCCAAACACTTTGAGAAATGCATAATTCACCGGTTTACCTGTCCATGCCTCTTCTGGAACTCCCCCATTCAATGCCGTTGAGGGTGACCGATTGAATAAGTACACAGACGTACTTACAGCTTCCGCCCAAAGCTCAAGCGGTAGGCCTGCATGTAGCCGCATGCTTTGTGCTCGTTCCATGATTTTCCTGTTCATCCTTTCCAAAATCCCATTTTTTTGAGGTGTCCTTGGGGTTGTCCTTTGCCTCCGAATGCCATTGCTAGCACAAAAGCTTTCAAAAGATTGGCTGCAATATTCACCTCCATTGTCGGATCTGAGGCATTTAACCTTGGTACCTGTTTCATTTTCCACAAAGGCTTTCCACCTTTGAAATATGGAAAATACATCGTATTTATTCTTCATGACATAAACCCATGTTTTTCTACTCGCATCGTCTATGAATGTTACATAGTACAATGAACCACCAAGTGATGGTGTACTTGCAGGACCCCAAACATCAGAATGAACCAACTCAAGTTTTTTATTTTTTCTTTCATTTCCTGATTTTTGAAATTTTATCCTCTTTTGTTTACCATAAACACAATCTTCACAGAACTCTAAGTCCACTTCTTTCAAACCTGGTAGAAGCTTCTTTGTTTGAAGGATTTGCATTCCTTTGGCACTCATATGCCCAAGTCGGTAGTGCCACACCGCACTGTCAACTTCTGTAGTTGTTGCACAAGTTGAAGGTTGCGTGCTAACAGTACACAAGTAAAGTGTACCGACTTTTTATCCCTTGGAAACCACCAAAGATCCCTTTGAGATCTTCCACCGTTTGTTTCCGAATGCAATGTTGTGACCTTCATCGTCCAATTGTCCTGTAGAGATCAAATTTTTGCGAAGAGAAGGAACATGCCTAACATCTTTAAGCTTCCATTCATTTCCATTAGCAGTTTTGACAGAAACTGTACCTTTGCCGACAATCTCACAAGCTTCATCATCTCCCAAGTATACATACCCAAAATTACCTTTGGTGTAGTCTTGGAAATGTTGCTTGTGTGGTGTCGCATGGAATGAAGCCCCGGAATCTACTATCCAGGAATTAGACACATTGTCTAATGAGAGAATTAGAGCATCTTGCTCTACTTTACCTGCCACATTGGCCTCCGATGTTGGCTTGTTGTCTTGAGACTCTGTCTCCTTCTTCTTCTTGGACCAGCAATCCTTATTGACGTGGCCCTTCTTGCCGCAGTTCCAACATTCAAGAACTGACTTTGTGCGTGACTTGCTCCGCCTTGAGCGATCACGACCCTTTTGGTTTTTGAACCTCTCCTTAAGCCTTCCTCTTGTTTCCACTGATAGTGCATCACTTGATGATTCTCCTGTGCTTCTCCTTCACATTTCCTCGCTTAGGAGAACACCCACAACATCATCAAACTTAAGAGTATTTGTGCAAGAGATAGAATTACTTACAGCCATCACAAGGCTATCCCAACTATTCGGTAGAGATGATAGTATAAGGAGAGCTCGCACTTCGTCATCGAAATTGATTTTCACTGATCGAAGTTGACTTATGTTTGTGTTAAAGTCATTTAGGTGTTCTGCAATTGAACCATTCTCTGCCATCTTTAGATTGAACAAGCGCTTCATAAGAAATACCTTATTGGATGCCGATGATTTCTCGTAGAAGTCGTCAAGTGACTTCATCAAGTCCTCCGTGGTCTTCATCTCCGAAACATTGAAGGCCACCGTTGACTCCAAGCTTAACCGGATTGTTCCCAGTGCCTTTCGATCAAGGACAATCCATGATTCATCTGCCATTGTTGCGGGCTTCTTCGCAAGACCGCCTAGTGGCAAATAGAGTTCCTTCTGGTAGAGATAGTCTTCAATCTGCATCTTCCAATTATGTTGGTAGTTTTTGCCGTTGAACTTCTCAATCTTGAGCTTCCCTTCCTTCGCCATAACTCCCACTCAATTCAAGGAATCCTTTCCTTGAGATAATCTAGCTACGAGCAAACCTTGCTCTGATACCAGTTGTTAGGAAATAAGACGTAGCTAAATAGATAATTGAGTAGATTACTTAATGGAGAGAGACAGATTTATATACACGAGATTATAGAGTATAGAGAGAGAGAGAGAGAGAGTACACACGATATACGTGGTTCACCCAATGTGGTCTACGTCCACGGGAAAGCAGCCACTCAATGGCTTTAGTACTTCAAAACAAGAAGTAGTTTACAAAGGGATTATACCCTTAATGGAGCTCCCGCCGTGCTTCACTCTCACCACCTCACACTCACCTTGTTGCATCAACTTCACACTATGAAACGAGTGTAGAAATGGCCTCCTTTTATAGGCCAAAAGGGCTGCCCTCTCTTATGAGAGACTGCCATGTGTAGCCGCCCTTGTGCGAATAAGTCCAAATCGGACCCTCCAATCTGCCCATGTGTGGCCACCCTTGAGAAGACAAGTCCGCTTTTGAATTTGGCCACCGGCCACCGGCCATTGACTTCCGACCACCGGCCATCGTCCATTGACTACCGGCCACCGGCCAACCGACCGGTTGTTTTCCGACCACTTTCCGGCCGCCGTCCGGACATAATATTCTGGCGGAAAAAAAAGTCTCGGGGGGCTCCGCCCCCGAGGCCTTTAAAGTTGCCCTTGATTCTTGTCCGTGAAAATTTTGGTTTCCGGTGAGTGATTTTCCTTCACGCACGATGGCTTCTCCTCATAATGGGGGCCTTACAAATGTGCGCTTTTACCACAGAAAATTACAAGGGTAAATCAGGCTCCATACTTAACAGTAGGATGTCTAGTTGCTCTATTTCAGATAAAATTTGCACTTTAGCTTTCCCTTGATGTGCTAAGCTCACAGTTGTTCTCACTTTTTGGTTTGGACACCTATAAGCTGGTCAACTGATCAAAAATCTGTTCCAAAAGCCTAATGTCCGTTCTGATCAATTCACCAATCAAATCAACTCCAAATTGGCCCAAACTTGACTAGGAGGTTTATCTAAGGCTATATGAGAGCCTGGTATGTCTTAAATATAATTTTGGCCTTTTAATCATGCATTAGACATCCTATACGTAGGATGTCTTCTGCATCAAGAATTTAACCCAACTTGGCCCACAGCTTTTTCTTGATGTGCTGATCACCCTGGTGTGTTTAGATTTATGTTTGAATGTCAAAAGACCCCAAACTTAGCTATTCTGGCCTTTTTTTTGTCAAAAACGCTAAAGTCTGCTTAAACCCCAATTTTCTCACCCAATTGAGATGAAACTTTTCACATGCACTCAATAAATCATGTAGATCATGCACATGAAGACATCCTATGGTTTTGGTCTCAAAATTATGCCTTGGCACAATTTGGGTAGGATGTCTGGCAATTCCTGTCTTTTGGCCACAATCTGTCAAGATATGGTCAATCTTCCACTTTCCAGGTGAAAATAGGGTAAAACTTGTAAAGTGTGAGCTTTGTCCTAAGGTGTGAGTCAAGGAGACAAGAGTGGATTTATCCCACATAGTGTGGAGCAAGGCTATAGAGCTACTTAAAGCTCATTTCTTGAAGAATAAACAACAACTTCATTTTGCACTACATGCTTGTCTATGGTGATCTTGTGCTAAGCTAAGTCAATACTCAAGATTTTGTAAATGAGTCCAAGCTAATTCTATCTTGGAACCTAATTCACTTGAGTGATAACCTTGCTTACACACGCTCACACACTTGCACCATGTTTCTCTTTCATCCACCATAGCTAGCACGATCCAATTCCTAACATTTGGTATCAGAGCCATGGTGTGCTAGGTAGGATTTTCATTATGCATTAGTGTGTGTTAATCATTAGCATCTCCATTAGCTTCGATTAGCACTTCTTAGTCTTTTTTTTTGAGTCCTTAATCTATCATCACCTCTAATAATCATCACTTAGTAATCACTAGACTAATTAGTTGTGAGCAAGCGCATGGGTTTGATTCCTATTAACCACTAATCTCACTAGTTAATCTTGGTGGTCAATTAAGCGATCTTTACATTCAACCTCTTCAATTTGTGTACATTAAGTGTTATTTCCCCCCAATTTGCACTTGCAATTAATTTCTTTAGCTTCACCATTAAGCTTCATCACCCTCGTCATCTCAAAGAACTCCTCAAAACCTATCTATAGAGTCCCTAAGTGCCCCATTCTGACAAGGGAAGCCCGTTCAATTTTTTTTTTCTAAAAATAGGTGTGTGTGTTATGTGTGTGTGGAAAGCCTGCTGAGTTTTGGTCAAGAATCAAATTTTTGGAGGCATTTCAGAAGGAAGCACTTTGGCTTGTTGGCTAGCCCAATATAAACACACTATTCTTGGCATTAAGGTCGTGAGGTCAAAATCCCTTGCCTAAATTGGGGGGAGAGTGGGAGGATCTCAAAATTCAACAAAAAAAGGCCCTTTTGAGCCTGGCGCGTTCGTTGGAGAGCGCTCATGCGCGGATCCTTTTTCTTCTCGGTGCTGCTCACTGCCCGGAGGTTGATCGCATTGCCCCCGCCTACCCGGCAAAGTGCCCTGCTACCCGCGCCTTGCCCGGCCTGCCCGACATCCCCGAAAAGTGTATGCCTGGCCCACTAGCATTAGCCATCCTTCACACGTTTGCCCGAGCTCCAGCCCTTGGCATTTCCCTTTTCCCTTAAATCCCATTCCCGCACTGCTGCACTCACCTCCCCCCGGGCCTCAAGAGCTCCAACTCAAGAGCTCCCCCATTCCCATGGCCCACTCAAGACCTCTTTCCGTGGCACTCCGACCCGCATCTAGGTATTTCATAGGGCATGGTCCCACTCAGTTGCAACGAGAAAAAGTAAACCAACACAAAATAAAAGAATCTTTGAGGCACATAAATAAAGATTCAACATGGGATTTCAAGAGCGGCCATCAAACAAGCATCCGAAAGCTTCCGCACCAAGCATTCAAAAAGGGATCACTCCTCGCCGGCTTGGCTAAATATCAAAGAAAAGCAAAGAATCATTTTCCCTATCTGTAAGAGGGGCTTCACCGACAGTGAAGAGGAGCTTCACATTGAAGGGAAAATCCAAAGTACAAATTCAAATCTTCTAGCCAAGCACAACAATTTCTTGCAATGTATGTAATTGTATTTGTCTACATGGATGACATTATATGCTTTTGTAATGGGATAGACATTGGCATTGGAGAGTCTCCAAATTGCTAAAATCTCTCCATGTGTGAAGAATTTGTGACAAATTGTATGAGAAATTCCGCATGCTTGGGCTCTCGGAGTATGACCAAAATGGAAGAGAGAATTAATAATTTTTGGCATCAACCTTTTCATAGGATATTTTAGCATATTGTTGCATGTCATTATGACACATGGAATAAAGCCTGATTGTACCAAAAAAAGGGGGACAGGAGTACTCATTTGAGGGGAGGATACGAAGTCAGACCATGAAGCAGGCTTGAAAGCAGCAACAGAAGAGGCAAAAGACCTGACAGATGATCATCTCACATAGTAGAAGACAAAAAGGAAGAAGACGAGAGCAGCGTTGTCTTTTATGAAGACCCATTTTGAAGATGCAGACTCTCTACTTGTAGGGGAGGACTTTTCCTGTGTGGATACCAGCTTATCATTCTGTGTGGACATCACCATCCTTTGTGGATCTTTCTTGTGTGGATTTTACCATCCTGTGTGTATATCACCATCCTTTGTGGACTTTATTTTCCTATGTGGATACCACCATCCTATGTGGATTTTGTTAGCCTGTGTGGATCATGCATCTTTAGTATCTTGTCTTAGTACAAACGTCAAGGCGAGGATTGTAAAGTGTGAGCTTTGTCCTAAGGTGTGAGTCAAGGAGAGGAGAGTGGATTTATCCCACATACTGTGGAGTGAGGCTCTAGAGCTACTTAAAGCTCATTTCTTGAATGAATAAACAACAACTTCATTTTGCACTACATGCTTGTCTATGGTGATCTTGTGCTAAGCTAAGTCAATACTCAAGATTTTGTTTTTGAGTCCAAGCTAATTCTATCTTGGAACCTAATTCACTTGAGTGATAACCTTGCTTACACACACTCACACACTTGCACCATGTTTCTCTTTCATCCACCATAGCTAGCACGATCCAATTTCTAACAAAACCTACCTTCTAAACACTCTGGTCAACTCAGATTCTCAAATTTCTTGCCAGATCACCTTGTAGACATCCTACACGTAGGATGTCTACTATCTTAGAATTTAATTTTTTTCTGCCAATGGACTTCCCTATGCTCTGTAGACCTCTCAGCAATAATCACAGAAACTTTTGGACTTCAATTCAGCTTCTAAACACAATTTACCGTCTTTTATATTTCTTCGATGAGCCTAACATCAAATATAACAAGAATGAAGTGCTCCAGATAAATCATGATGTCCTACTTACCCTACTCCTACTCATCATGTGAGATGGTGATTTTGGTGCCTCGGTGACTTGGTAGGGGACTTTGGACAATTTTCCTAAGAGTCAAGAGGAACCCAACTACCTAATTTTCTTCTCCATCTCCTATAGTCATAGCCCAAAACTAATGATTGACGCCATAGTTGATATGAGATAAAATTTGGGCTTACTCTACAACTAATATTAGCGCCAATATGGAAAGTTTCTTTGGTATTCCATCCGTCTCCAAGTACATTATCCATTTTAGTCATAGAAAGTCTTTTATTAAGCCACATCGTCTTTGTCCTCTAGAAGTGAGTCCATTGTTTTGAAACATGAAACAAAGACATGTATAGGCAAGAACCATTGAACTTTAATCCTTCTTGATACCCTTCCCGGAGACATAGCTTTAAGGATGTCTTCTCTAATATTGAATTTGAAGCTTGATATAGTACATGCATCAGGAGCTTCCCAATCAAGTGAACTTATGGTGGGAACGGGTAAGTGATGTAGTTCTCCATATGCACCTTCTCGTGATGGAACCTTGTATTTTGAAAAATAGACAAACAAATCCATTGTTTTGTAAAAAGAAGGTGGCTTGTCAGCATACATATCATCTGCAATCCCTTTATGCATTGCTTTGAACGTCCCACTTAGACTCTCCACAGGATACCATTCCATAGCTGTTGAAGGAAACATATATGGAATGGAATCAAAAAATGAGGAAAAACAATGGGAGAATGAAAAATTCATTGTATCAAATAGATAAGTTTTTTTTGCAATACTTACACTAAGAACACAGTGTGGGATGTTCATCCAAGTCTAACACCATATCCTTGGCCATATACACATGTTGAACCTTAGCTAGCCAGCCATTGTCGGTCACTTTGAATGCAAGAACACGACCTTTCCAATGGTTTTTACTTTATCACATTTGGTTCTCTTCACTCTGTGTACACCTTTACATGAAGGAAGCATTGTTACCCAGTCATTCACACGAAAAGACATGGGTTTCCAAAGACCATCCTCTCTAACGTTATGAAAGTCACAAGAAGTTATGTTATGTGAAGGGCAAGGTGCAAAAGACGCCATGGAAACTCAGAGATTAGAGAAGAAGAAGGAAAATACAGAGACGAAAAGACTTAAAACTCTCACAAAATAGAGGGGAAGTGAAAAAGGTATACGTTTAAAAAAAGTTGGTGATTTGTCATTAATAGCCTTGTTTTTAGAGCCTTGTTACATAGATTTTGTATCTTTTGACAACGATTTTGTGAAATATAAAAAAGAATGAAAGATGAGCTTACTCACTGAAAGCACCTAAATATAGCTGTTTCAGCCTTACGATCAAGACATTTAGCTGCTCTCTGTCAAAATAGGACTACCAAAACTCAAGATAGAGGAGACAAAAGTGCCAATTTTTGTATATGTGTCAAATGACTATTGGACTTTTCCTTAATCCTTAGATTAACAAACAACCCTTTTCTAGTCGTTTTTGGCCGTAATGGGTTGCCTTTGTAGAAAATTTGAGCTGTAGACCACATTCGTGAACTGTGAACACATCACGTTCAAAATATAATACTCAAAAATACTGGGCTGTGGAACACATGCTGTTCATGATCTAACCATCAAGAATGGATTGGTGCAATCATCTGTAGTGTTCTAGATACACCTGATTGGTTCCCTGTTAGATGCATGTGCCTTGAACTCCAACCTACGGGTCCAAACATTGATAACTTGAACTCCAACACAAGGGTCTAGATTACTTATATGGAGCATTGTTTGCCCCTCTCTGCCACTCACAAGTCACTCTTTGGATGAAGCTAGTGGCAAAAACACCCTCTAACTAGAAATATATCATCAAGGCCACTGTGGCTACCGCCACATGTGCTTAGTCAATATCCTCTGTCAAATCTTAAATATCGTAACCTCTTTCTATCTTGCCTTTGTCTTTTTCTATCTATGAATTTTTGCTTTTGCCTTTGGCATCAAACTCCCAAGCTAAGAAAAGCATCGTGTCACATTTATGGGAGAGTTGTACGACCTCGTGGGTACCGATGCAGCTATTTGAGTACTGGTACTTCCATCCTTGTCAAGCCTAAGTGTGCATGTTTCCTCGAGAAAACTCGTCCATTTACTTTTGGCTTAACAATTTTTCAGTTTCCTTGAGAACTTTTTCAATGCATAGGATGCTAACTGGATGGTGGATGTGCTATCCATAGCCACCATTAGGGAAACGTTGGACTCTCAAAGGAACCCTATAAGGACTTTGAATTTCTCTCCCTTGTCCAAAATGGGTGTACAATAAATTTTTTACAAATGATATCAAAACTTGTTGAACCTTGTGGATTTAGAATGTACTCATCAAGATCTATCCATTGATATATAGCATGCCATCGGATTCCTTATATTCTAGAAAATTCCATTTTTTGATGTGACATATCCGTCTTATAAATGGAATCTTTCCTCACATTTCAGCTTCAACGGGGAGGCTATAACTTCTACAAATAAACTCCAAATTTTTTGAGGTTTGGAGATTAGAACTTACTTTCGAAGATATTTCCAATGATAGGTTGGTTGATAGAGCATTTATGTACTTCACCGGGTTGCCCACTTTGGACAAGAGAGGACAAGTTAAACCTCTTTATAAGGCCTCTTTAATAGTCCAAATTTTCCCTAATGTTTTTTGTTTTGGTAGATATCTTCAGCATTCGAGCAAGGGGGAGACCATTATGAAGATGCAAGATCTGGAACTCCTAGACATTCTTCTTGTGCCGTACAAACCAAGCCTAAAAAAATATCCAAGCTCTTCCCTATGTCTTCAATGCCCAAGCCACTACTCACCCTTTGCTTCTCCCAAGCTACTTCTTGAAAGAAACTTTGACACCTTTCTTTGGGCTTCAATCTTGCAAGGGTTTGTCACTTCAATTCTCTTTGTAGTGCAATTGTCCCAAAGACCTCAAGTATACAACATTTCAAATGGAAAAGGAGGGGGGGGGGGAGGAAGGGGTGGTGGATGAGGGGAGGGAGGGTGGGTAGATTCCCAAAAGACGGTGGAAAAAGAATTTTGTAACACTGTAGTGGGAGAAGGGCTGAAACTATTGATTAACTGAATTTTAAAATGTCGAAGGGTACTAGGGGGTCCTCGTCACGCCAAGCAGGGGAAGACTTCCAAAAAGAGTTTTAAAAGGCAAGGGGAGTGTGGGTGCATTGCTACTTCATCACCAAGGGGCTACCAAGTAGCATCCCAGAGTGATGGCATGGGAGTGGTGTACAATGCCAACCATGGAGAACACAATGGTGCCAACACTAGCGTTTTAGAATGCTAGCGACAATGGATTTTTTAAGGATGGGCAATGATAGAGAGGGTGTGGAGAAAATGTCAAGAGCGAGGGACCTTCTTGACTTGGTCCTCTTCTCAAGATGCAGCTCAGCGTCTACCAAGGGTCTTCAAGTAGAACACAACTCTGATACCATGTCAAAGTTGACAATGCAAAAGCGTAGAGACCAGGAGAGAGAGAGAGTCTTTTGAACAATTAAACATTGGCAATGAAGAACTGAATGTGTATACAATGGAGGCAAGGGGTTGCTTATACAGTAACCTTAGTAAATTTCTCTACCCAAACGTTTACAAGTAAGTATAATAAATACCTAAAAGAAAAAATAAATAATGGGATCACATTGGGCAGTTTACTTGAGATGCCAACATATCCACCATGGTTCTTCTTTGCTATGGGCAGCCATCTCTTCCAAAGATAACAAGATGTATCCTCTTGAAAGCAATGTGAGCTTCCTTCTCCATATTCTCCATCCATATGATTTGTTGATTTCCCCTTCCAATTAGCTTGGTTACTCCTACAATCCTTAGCAAGATTCCCATACCTTGAGCATTGGAAGCATTGTAATGAATGGTTGCTACCTTTACCGCTTCCTCTTGCTCTATGTTTAAAAGAATGGACTCATGTACCATATGAAAATGAGTTACCTCCCTGGGATTGTTGATCTTGGTTGTTGTTGGACTGATTTCTTCCTCTTCCTCTTTGTGTGAAGGCTCTATCATTGGTGTTTGGAGGTGGTGCTCTTCCTCCATCATGTATTGTCATTATGGTTACTTTCCTTTGATCTTGATTTCTAAGAATTCACTCCTATCTCATCAAGTGATGGCTTCTCCCTCAAGAGAAATAGCCCTTGAACTAGACCATCATATCCATGTCTCATGATCATAGAGAATTCATTGTTTGACATCTTCAGCTATTAGTTGATGATGTAGATCCTTCACCCTCTTGATGAAGATTGTAGCATACTCTCCTTGATTCCTCTTGGTCTTTGTAAGTTCATCTCTCAAAGCCACTTGCATTGAGATCCTATTGGACTCATAGATGTTCTTTAATGTGTCCCAAGCCTTCTTGGGAGTCTTCACATCCGTTAGATGGCTGAGAATATCATCATTGACAATCAACTTCATCATGTGGAATAAAAAATTAGCCTTCTTGTCCCATTTCTCCATCTTCTCTTTACTATAATCTTATACTCTTAGTCTCTACATAGAAATCATCTCCTAGAATTCTTAGTAGAGACTATATCTTCACCATCTCTATTGCGCAGTTGTTGCCATTGACATTTTCAGCTCCCTCTAAGTGTAGATTTTCTAAACTCAGTGCCATGATCAACTTATCACAAGTGATGTGACAAGTGGGCATTTTTACACTTACTCAAACTCTCTCTATCTAGGCACTAAAATCTGCTCTGATACCATAGAGTAAGTGTGTATGGATATTTGTGCCAAGAGATATGACATAGGATAACCAATATATAATTATATGTTCAAGAGAGACAATGGTATAATGACAGGAATTACTTTATGTTAGGAAATAAGACGTAGCTAAATAGATAATTGAGTAGATTACTTAATGGAGAGAGATAGATTTCACACACAAGAGATTATAGAGTAGAGAGAGAGAGAGAGTACACACGATATACGTGGTTCACCCAATGTGGGCTACGTCCACGGGAAAGCAGCCACTCAATGGCTTTAGCACTTCAAAAGAATAAGTAGTTTACAAAGGGATTAAACCCTTGATAGAGCTCCCGCCTTGCTTCACTCTCACCAACTCACACTCAGCTTGTTGCATCAACTTCACACTATGAAATGTGTGTAGAAATGGCCTCCTTTTAAAGGCCAAAAGGGCTGCCCTCTCTAATGAGAGACAGCCATGTGTAGCAGCCCTTGTGCGAATAAGTCCAAATCGGACCCTCCAATCCGCCCATGTGTGGCCGCCCTTGAGAAGACAAGTCCGCTTTTGAATTCGGCCACCGGCCACCGGCCATTGACTTCCGACCACAGGCAGCCGGCGATTGACATCCGACCACCGGCCATCGGCCATTGACTACTGGCCACCGGCCAACCGACCGGTTGTTTTCCGACCACTTTCCGGCCGCCGTCCGGCCATAATATTCCGGCGAAAAAGAATATTCCGACGGGAAAAAAAAGTCTCGGGGGGCTCCGCCCAGAGGCCTTTAAAGTTGCCCCTAATTCTTGTCCATGAAAATTTTGGTTTCCGGTGAGTGATTTTCCTTCACGCACGATGGCTTCTCCTCATAATGGGGGCCTTACAAATGTGCGCTTTTACCACAGAAAATTACAAGGGTAAATCAGGCTCCATCTTAACAATCTTCCACTTGGAGACTGATCTCCAAACCAAACCTGTGACTGCTTTCCATTCTAGCTTCTTATCCTTGAATGCCGATTGAAGATGAGCAAAAGCTCAACTTCTCCTTGTTGACCACCTTTGTAAACATGTCTGCAGGATTTTCACTTGTATGCACCTTTCCTAGCTTTAGCTGTCCCTCTTCCAAAAGAGTGCGTATGAAGTGATATCTCACCTCAATGTGCTTTGTCCTTGAATGAAAGGCTGAGTTCTTCGCAAGATGGATAGCGCTTTGGCTATCACTGTACAAGAAACAATTGTCTTGTTTGAATCCAAGCTCTTCTAAGAATCTGTGAAGCCACATAATTTCTTTGCTTGCCTCCGTCATTGCTACATACTCTACTTCCGTGGTAGAAAGTGAAACCACTTTCTGCAGTTTTGAAGCTCAGCTTACTGCTGTGCCTCCAACCGTGAACACATATCCAGTAGTGCTCCTTCGAGTATCTTTGTCACCTGCCATATCTGCATCAGCATACCCTTCTAGAAAAATATCAGTTCCTCCAAAATACAAAGCATTTGTTGTTGTCCCTTTTAGATACCTAAGTATCCACTTCACAGCTTGCCAATGCTCTTTACCTGGGTTGTCCATGAACCTACTCACAACTCCCACTGCATGTGCAATGTCTGGCCTTGTCCAAACCATAGCATACATTAGAGAACCTACCGCTGCAACATATGGAACTTTAGACATATAGGCTATCTCCTCTTGTGTCCTTGGACACATATCCTTCGTTAGTTTTAAATGAACAGCCAAAGGTGTAGAAACTGGTTTTGCATTTTGCATTGCAAACCTTTCTAGTACCTTCTTGATGTAATCTTCTTGAGATAGCTTTATTGTCTTCTTCGTCCTGTCCCTTGATATTTTCATACCAAGTATCCTCTTTGCAGCACCTAAATCTTTCATTGAAAAAGATTTGGACACCTCCTCTTTTAGGTCTTTGATGTCTTGCATGTTAGGACTTGCAATCAACATGTCATCAACATACAACATTAGGATGATGAATTTCCCATCTCCCAAATTCTCCGTGTAGACGCAGTGATCCGAGTTGCATCTTGTGAATCCATGATCCAACATCCATCGATCAAACTTCAAGTACCATTGTCTTGATGCTTGCTTTAAACCATACAAGCTCTTCTTTAATTTGCAAACCATTTTCTCCTTACCTTTTACTTCATGCCCCTTTGGTTGAAGCATGTAGATTTCCTCCTCTAAGTCATCGTGAGGGAATGCCGTATTTACATCCATTTGCTCGAGATTTAGATCATGAGCAGCCACAAGGCTTCAGACAAGCCTAATTGAGCTCATTTTTACAACATGAGAAAATATTTCATTGAAGTCAATACCTTTCTTTTGAGAAAAACCTTTTACAACAAGCCTAGACTTGTACCTTTTCTTCCCACCTTCTTCTTCCTTTAGCCTGTACACCCATTTGTTTTGAAGTGCCCGCTTACCTTTAGGCAACTCAACCAACTCCCATGTTTGGATGCGATGTAGTGAGTCCATCTCTACTTGCATGCTCTTCGTCCATTCTTCTTTGGATTCATGTTGCATAGCTTCTTCATATGATTCCGGCACTCCAGAATCTGAGATCAAGAGATGGTTGAAGGAAGGAACAAACCTTTCTGGAGGTCTACTTGCTCTTGTAGATCTTCGGGGAATAGGTTGAGGCTCCTCATTTGGTTGACGTTGTTGCACATTGTCACCGTTTGCAGTCCTTGAGTCTTCACCGTCCTCAAGCTCCATGTACTCATCACCTGTTTCTTTTGTTTGTTTTCTTTCCAAGTAATCTTTGTACATATTTTGTTCATTAAAAATTACATCCCTACTGCTTAAGATTTTACCATCTTCAGGATTCCATAGGCGATACCCAAAGTCTCCTTCTCCATAGCCAATGAAGCAACACTTTTTGGACTTTGCATCTAGCTTTGATCTTAGGCTTCTATCTATGTGCATGAAAGCCTCACACCCAAACACTTTGAGAAATGCATAATTCACCGGTTTACCTGTCCATGCCTCTTCTGGAACTCCCCCATTCAATGCCGTTGAGGGTGACCGATTGATTAAGTACACAGACGTACTTACAGCTTCCGCCCAAAGCTCAAGCAGTAGGCCTGCATGTAGCCGCATGCTTTGTGCTCGTTCCATGATTTTCCTGTTCATCCTTTCCGAAATCCCATTTTTTTGAGGTGTCCTTGGGGTTGTCCTTTGCCTCCGAATGCCATTGCTAGCACAAAAGCTTTCAAAAGATTGGCTGCAATATTCGCCTCCATTGTCGGATCTGAGGCATTTAACCTTGGTACCTGTTTCATTTTCGACAAAGTCTTTCCACCTTTGAAATATGGAAAATACATCGGATTTATTCTTCATGACATAAACCCATGTTTTTCTACTCGCATCGTCTATGAATGTTACATAGTACAATGAACCACCAAGTGATGGTGTACTTGCAGGACCCCAAACATCAGAATGAACCAACTCAAGTTTTTTATTTTTTCTTTCATTTCCTGATTTTTGAAATTTTATCCTCTTTTGTTTACCATAAACACAATCTTCACAGAACTCTAAGTCCACTTCTTTCAAACCTGGTAGAAGCTTCTTTGTTTGAAGGATTTGCATTCCTTTGGCACTCATATGCCCAAGTCGGTAGTGCCACACCGCACTGTCAACTTCTGTAGTTGTTGCACAAGTTGAAGGTTGCGTGCTAACAGTACACAAGTAAAGTGTACCGACTTTTTATCTCTTGGCAACCACCAAAGATCCCTTTGAGATCTTCCACCGTTTGTTTCCGAATGCAATGTTGTGACCTTCATCGTCCAATTGTCCTGTAGAGATCAAATTTTTGCGAAGAGAAGGAACATGCCTAACATCTTTAAGCTTCCATTCATTTCCATTAGCAGTTTTGACAGAAACTGTACCTTTTCCGACAATCTCACAAGCTTCATCATCTTCCAAGTATACATACCCAAAATTACCTTTGGTGTAGTCTTGGAAATGTTGCTTGTGTGGTGTCGCATGGAATGAAGCCCCGGAATCTACTATCCAGGAATTAGACACATTGTCTAATGAGAGAATTAGAGCATCTTGCTCTACTTTACCTGCCACATTGGCCTCCGATGTTGGCTTGTTGTCTTGAGACTCTGTCTCCTTCTTCTTCTTGGACCAGCAATCCTTATTGACGTGGCCCTTCTTGCCGCAGTTCCAACATTCAAGAACTGACTTTGTGTGTGACTTGCTCCGCCTTGAGCGATCACGACCCTTTTGGTTTTTGAACCTCTCCTTAAGCCTTCCTCTTGTTTCCACTGATAGTGCATCACTTGATGATTCTCCTGTGCTTCTCCTTCACATTTCCTCGCTTAGGAGAACACCCACAACATCATCAAACTTAAGAGTATTTGTGCAAGAGATAGAATTACTTACAGCCATCACAAGGCTGTCCCAACTATCCGGTAGAGATGATAGTATAAGGAGAGCTCGCACTTCGTCATCGAAATTGATTTTCACTGATCGAAGTTGACTTATGTTTGTGTTAAAGTCATTTAGGTGTTCTGCAATTGAACCATTCTCTGCCATCTTTAGATTGAACAAGCGCTTCATAAGAAATACCTTATTGGATGCCGATGATTTCTCGTAGAAGTCGTCAAGTGACTTCATCAAGTCCTCCGTGGTCTTCATCTCCGAAACATTGAAGGCCACCGTTGACTCCAAGCTTAACCGGATTGTTCCCAGTGCCTTTCGATCAAGGACAATCCATGATTCATCTGCCATTGTTGCGGGCTTCTTCGCAAGACCGCCTAGTGGCAAATAGAGTTCCTTCTGGTAGAGATAGTCTTCAATCTGCATCTTCCAATTATGTTGGTAGTTTTTGCCGTTGAACTTCTCAATCTTGAGCTTCCCTTCCTTCGCCATAACTCCCACTCAATTCAAGGAATCCTTTCCTTGAGATAATTTAGCTACGAGCAAACCTTGCTCTGATACCAGTTGTTAGGAAATAAGACGTAGTTCAATAGGTAATTGAGTAGATTACTTAATGGGGAGAGATAGATTTCACACACAAGAGATTATAGAGTAGAGAGAGAGAGAGAGAGTACACACGATATACGTGGTTCACCCAATGTGGGCTACGTCCACGGGAAAGCAGCCACTCAATGGCTTTAGCACTTCAAAAGAATAAGTAGTTTACAAAGGGATTAAACCCTTGATAGAGCTCCCGCCTTGCTTCACTCTCACCACCTCACACTCAGCTTGTTGCATCAACTTCACACTATGAAATGTGTGTAGAAATGGCCTCCTTTTATAGGCCAAAAGGGCTGCCCTCTCTAATGAGAGACAGCCATGTGTAGCGGCCCTTGTGCGAATAAGTCCAAATCGGACCCTCCAATCCGCCCATGTGTGGCCGCCCTTGAGAAGACAAGTCCGCTTTTGAATTCAGCCACCGGCCTTTGACTTCCGACCACCGGCCATCGGCCATTGACTACCGGCCACCGATTGTTTTCCGACCACTTTCCGGCCGCCGTCCGGCCATAATATTCCGGCGAAAAATAAAAGTCTCGAGGGCCTCCGCCCCCGAGGCCTGTAAAGTTGCCCCTGATTCTTGTCCATGAAAATTTTGGTTTCTGGTGAGTGATTTTCCTTCACGCACGATGACTTCTCCTTATAATGGGGGCCCTACAAATGTGCGCTTTTACCACAGAAAATTACAAGGGTAAATCAGGCTCCATACTTAACACTTTATTCATATGAGAATCACTTTAAAAGGAATGCTGGTACTTTCGGGTACCAAAAGTGGTACTACAAACCATCAAACTTGGTACTATAACACACTCTTAGTAATACAAATAACAGAGAGCTAATAGTACCAAACAAAAAATCTAGCACACTAAAAGAACCAAAGCAGTTACTCTAAACCACCTAGAGAGAGAGAGAGAGAGACTCATGGGTTGATGCCCAAACCCAATGCTAAGGCTACAAAACCAACTACAAGTAGTGTATATCCTAGCTACAACACTGTATACAAGATGTTCTAATGTCTTACAATTTCTCTCAGCTATCTACTCTCTATTTTTTATCAATGCCTCTATATACAACTAGTGTAGTGGTACATCTCTATATGGATCTACTCTCTTCATCTCAATCATAAATCATGGATCCCTTGGATATGTAGTTTCTTCATGATGTGGGGAACATTTCTTCTTCATTGTTCATCAAGACATTTTTGACCTATTTTTGGTGAACCATCAATGAAGCAGTCTAGGGTGAGGGTTCAAAAGATTCATTGAAGATCTCAACACAAAGCTTCAAATATATGGAGCAATAGGGGATACAATTTGATACAGCTACAATGCAGATAATTCAAGTCTTTGTTGTGTTTATGCTTCAATAGCATGTTGCACTAAAAGAAGGGAACTTTATTAATCTAAATCCCTTCAACCAATAGTGATGGTAAATATGTAGCAAAGTACCTTGTGGGTATGTAAAGGAAATGGAACTACAGCGAGTACCTGAAGCAGAGATGGTACAAAGTTGTGAGCTAGTTGTGGTTTCTAAGATTCGAGAGCATATAAGGGAAATTGGGAATGAACATGGGGGGATTTGAGAAGCATTTAAATTAGCCTTTGTGGTTCCAAAGAGTCGTATATCCATCTTAGATGATTTTGTTAAAGTAATGCAAGAAATGAAGTTCAACCTTGCAAGGCTAGAAGAGAAGGAGCAGCCATTAGGACAACCTATAAGACAAAGACATCAGAACAGAGAAGGATTTGTACACAAATGCATATGGTGTGACAATAATGACCATGAATTGATGTATTGCGAAAGCTCCAAAGCTTCTTTGATGAAGGAGCTTGTTTTCTTTAAAGCTGGAAGGATTCACTTAAGTGAAACAAGTAAGGCCCTCGGTACAAATGTTGGTAAAGAAGAAATGAAGAAGCTAGTAGAGGATATGGCTACTAGTGATGCCATCTCAATGGTTGAGGCAGCCACCTACTCGGGGGGTTCACCATTCAATACCCCCTTATATGACGTCGCAGGGTATTTAAAAAAACCCCTTTTAACATGTCTGAAAGAGTAAAATGAACACTTATTTTAGTTTTTTTTTTCAAAACTGAATATAAAAATTTGTTATTTTAATGTATCCTTGTTAAATTGCCTAAAATTTTATCATTTTGAAACTCCTTCTTTCGAACTCATGTTATACATTACTATGATTACATAGTGCACCCCCCAAGACTACCTATGGGTTGAAGGTAGGGCTCATTAACCCGAAAGGAGTCGAGGTTGAAGAAGAGGTACATAATGAGATTGGATAATTATGGCCATGCACAAAAGAAGCTTCTATGAAGGGTAAAATGAGTAAATAGAATTTGATGAAGCTAGTGATCGCATTGGATCTAAAAAGGTTGGAATTATCTTGTGAATTCTTTGTTAGCTCATGCATACATTACCAAATGTCAAACCAATGAAGCCATTGTTGAAGAGAAATGCAGGTGTGAGAATGAGGATGAAGGATCTTCAAAAACTAGGGCCACAAGCAGTGGAAGGAGAAATGATACAATTCCTCCTAGACCAACTTCTCCACAAGAGATGCTTACACCTATACTACCTATGCACGAAGATTCTCATTAAGAAAAGAAGAAGGAAACGACAAAAGGTAAAGCAAAGTCCCCAGCTTACAAACTCCAACCCAATATACATGTAGCAAAAAACCTCAAAAAGGTTTTGGAATAGAGTATTTTTAATAGTAAAGTTGAATTTGTCTTGGGTGATGTCCTTGGCATAGCAAAGTGGGAGTTCCATGAACAAATCATTAACATTATCAAGAGAAAGTGACAATCCCTTACTGAATCTATCCATGTACAAGTCAAAGGAGAAACATTAAATGCACAAGGTGTACAAGTTTATGGTAAAGAGAGCGATGATAATGTCATTAGATGTTACAAGTCTACAAGAGGAGTAAAACAAGTTCACCTCTTGGAGGATGAAGATGAAGAAGATATGTGCGCACAAGAGATATTACTACAAAGGTCAGTGGGCAAGAGCAACTACTGAGACCCTAGTAAAGGTGGGAGAGTTAGAAGAGCCATACATTGCATTATAGATCCTAGGTCAAAGATTCACCTCATGTCAAAGAGTTTATACCAAAAAGGCAAGTAGCCATTAGATATAAATCATGGGTGGATGGTTCGTGTAGCAAATAACTCATCAAGGGCGCTATATGGAGCTTGTTCAAATGTGAAGGTGACTATAGGGGATGCGAAAGATGACGAATACTTCTTTGTACAATAGATGTCTACATATCCTATTGTCCTTGCAAAGCCATACATCATAGATACTCCTACAGAAACAAAGGTGATGTCGGCTTATACCAAGATAAGTAGTAGGTATGGGAAGAATGTGGTTAAATTCCTTATTGTTTGTATGGACCAAGAAAGGAATCCTAGCACTCAACCCTTTTCAAAGACAAGCAAAGAATTCAAGGACTACAGGTATATGAGGGGTTTTGGCCATGTACCATAGAAGAGTGGGATTGTAGTGGTACATGATATATATGTAAAGGAGGTATTTTTTACAGGCTTTGTAGGGTTCACAAACTATAGATCTATTTCTTTTAGCACAATGTGAGGACTTGAAGTAGGGTGAATGAAAACATCTAAATATTGAATAAAAAAGTTTGATGAACATTGGTTTGTTAGAAGATTATAGGTGTGTTTGACAAATTTTCATTTGTGGATACGATGCAAGCCTTGAAGTCTTTAGTAACTTGTGACTTGCATGTTCAAAATGAGGTTGTGAAAGTATGATCCATAGAAATATACAATTAGTAAGGATTTTGGATAAAATGCTCAAGGTGTTGAAGTATAGTGAGAGTACGATTGGAGAAAAGTATATGTCGATGGAAAACTAAGTGAAACCAACAGCATTATCTCTACCAAAAGACTACAAGGATAAAATGGAGCAAGATGTTTAACAACCTCTAGTATTCACAAATGATCAAGATTGGGCATAATCTCACACTTGATTCCTTGAAAAAGTTCAAGGTTGGTTGTGAGCATAGTTTGACAGAAGTTGAAAATATATGTTATGAAAAAATTCTTACCAAAAATGTGAAGGCTTTTTCATTTGATCTGCATTCATGAGCTAGGGTGTGTTTATCCTTCCATTGTTGCTCCTATGGTTCATCATCCCTCGTGTACCTTGGAACTTGCAACCAATTCCAATTCCAAAAGCTCATTTGTCAAAACTCATTGATTTGCTTAATGAAAATATTAAGATGAGTAGTTTGAATCCTTATTGTGCTCCATATTCAAAGAGGTGGTTCATAATGTCAAAGAAAAATGGTTCTTTATGCTTTATCTATGATTTACAACCCATGAGCAAGGTTACATTTAAGAATGTGGATATAGGAACAAATGTAGATGAGTTTGTAGAGGCATTTGCAAGAAGGACGATATATTCTATGGGGGATTTGTACTCAAGGTATCATCAGATCAACTAGCTATGGAAAGTAGGGACTTGAATACCATAAGGACACCTTTAGGTTTGGTAAGGATGTGCACCTTACCTCAAAGAGCAACTAATTCAATAGCATATATGGTATGAATTAAGTGTTATGTGACTTCAGACCTCAAATTATGAGATGATGTGCCAATCAAAGGATGTGATGTAAGTGACATAGATGTGGCTTAGAGCTTGAGGAGGTTTTGCAAGTATGTGAATATTCATATCAATGATTGTGATAAGACCTTGTCAAGGTTGAAAGAAGTGAAAATTACCTTGTATTGGCAAAATGATTGTTTGGAGTGACTGAAATCCCTATTGTAGGAAATATGTGCAAGCCATTTAGTAGAAGACCTTGTCCAACAAAGATTGATGTAATTCAAAGAATGAAAGAAACATGTATAAATATGAGTGATGCTTGAAGCTTCTTGAATCTTGGTGCATGTGTGTTTTATGTTATCTAGATTCTACATTATGTGCATGTAGTAGAACCTTTGTATTAACTCTTAAAAAGAATCAAAAAGTTCAATGGGAAGAAATGCATACACATCATATTCACGAGATGGAACTTTTACTTTGTGAGATCGAGCTGGATGAGACAGAACTAAAGATCCCATTCTAGGAAGAAGAATCAATTTGTTCAAGAGAAGGGGTGAAGGAGATCGTCAAAATGACGATCATGATGGAAATGCTATTGCTGAGGATGAAGGAAGAGAGAATGATGGGATAGAGTTTGCTGAGGATGAAAATGAAATTGACATCATGTATTTTGACTTATATGAAGATTGAACCTACAAAGAGGTTTGCATGGCACATATCAAAGGACGTGCAAGTATTGAGGGGGTGAATGTCATGCCATGGCACATGATGAATAATCTAAAAGCTAATATATATGCCTAACCCTCAACTCTTTTTGGTATGTGAGGCCAAATGCTACAATATACATGTTGTCATGTGTGTGAAAACAATTACCACGATTGCAGTCATATACATACCTTATCAAGGAGGCGAGGCCTCAAATGTGAAAATGTTGTGTATTTTATCATCATAAAACATAATGAAATTAGTTTAGGAATGTAGACATTTCAGTTGTGTCAAAGTGGTGTGCTCGTCTTACATAGAAAACCCAATGCATATTATCTTGTCCTAGAATAACAAGTTTCATGTGTAGCCATTGATGGAGCAAAAGACACCGTGTGCACACTCACATGCCCGGACACCTTAACACAACCCAAGCAATTTACTTAAGTTACACACCACCACTCAAGAGCTGAATGAAAATCCTCCCCACCATCCCTATTCAAACTCCAAACACCTCGACCTACAAGCCCTTCCCTGCCTGCAGACACTACAAGGTGAGTCAAGTTGATCAACTCTTGAAATCACACTCGATTGGTGACCAAAAGATACAATAAAGACAAAAACAAAACTCAAAAAATCCAGCCACAAAAGGCCTATTTTAAACCATTGCAAAAGCTTGACCAAACTCCACTCTGTTAGACCTGTTAAAGTAGCCTCAACCCTCCCTTAACCCTAATGGTATCGACACAGGGTCACATAGTCTTGCACATTTGCACCATCTTTCCTCAGTTACTCGCATACACACATCCATGGAAATATCAAAACTCCCATAGCACTACAAGAGGTTGTGTGCTCTTGTGACACTGTTAGCGACGGAAATACACTGGGTTTTCATAACCCCCGGCGTCGCTAAAACCGTTGCTAATAGCGTCTCTACGAGAGCGTCGCTATATGCGTCGCTATATACCGACGCTCATAGCGACGGTCATAGCGATAGTTACACAGAAGTCTATAGCGACGCTCCAGAGCCATAAATAGCGACGCCCGAGAGAAATTTTTTTTGGTGACAGGGCATTGAATGCCCTGCCACCCATCAACCATATTGTACTTGATTCACTTTTTAAAACAAGTGCAAGGGTAGATAATAGACCCAAAATAGTCACCCACAAGACGCATTGTTTGCAAAATTGACAAGCGTAAAATTGACAATTGTACACATCATAGGCAAAATGAATTGATTGGCAAATGTAATAATGACAATTGTACAACATCATAGGCATAAAGAATTGATTGGCAAAATGAACTGCGGTGACAAATGTAATAATATACATGGTTCAAAAAGACGTATAAAATCCGTCTCATGATACATAAGCTATGAGAAACCCTAAACTAATGCTATCTAGCTACGGCTAAACTGACGTCGTCTAGTCAGACGTCTCATCGCGTCCAAGCGGCGTATCTGTCGGATTCTGCAAAAAAAGACAATAAGACAGCTTTCAGTGAGTATAAACATATAACGACATTTATAAAACAATACAAAAAATAGAAAAGAGTAAACCCTAATACTAACCATGCCGCCGCGAGAACTGAGAATGTCCATCAAGGCGTTTAAGCCCTTCCTGCCTGCGTACTCGCGCTCGTACGGTGTGGGATCACGTCCTGTCATCGACCACTGTCAAAACATACAAAGATTTCATTATGTTAGAATTAAAAAACTCATAAACCCTAAACTATCAAACATAAAGAGCAATGCGAAAACACTTACAAAATCGGCCTCAAATGATGCCCATCCACCTCTCCCCAAGTGGTGCGAGCTCCCTGCCTCTACTCGCGCTCTGGCTGCATCCTTTTGTGGCTTCCACTTGTCGGGATTCTCGCGCGCTGCTTTCTTCGCATTCTTCCAATCTTCTTTGGCCAGCCAATCTGGCCTGATCCACCCATGCTTGATTGCTTTTTGCACTTCGATACGCTTGTGTTTGCAGTATTCGCGCATTCGAATCTTCATCACGTCTTCATTGAAGCGCTGATCCTGTGTTGGAACGGGAAACTCATCATGAAGTATGCTGATGACTCTGTTTTTTAAATCACTTGGTACTTCACTCCATTTGTTTAGTATGTAGTGTCTAAATAGCTGAGAGCAAAGACCACGCATGCACGAGATCACCTTCTTGCCGTCATCATCCTCGCATACAATATTTGTGGCTTTAAGAGATCTCTCTCTCATCCTCGCATAACTCAGCATAACTTCCTATATCTATATAGAGCTCTCCGTTTAAACACATATCCTCTATTTCATTTTGTAGCTCCTCTGCATGCACCCCATATAGAGTAGTAGCATCTTGATGCTCGTCTGGCACCACCGCAGCGGCTTCTGATTGAGCATCTTCTCTGATCTCCTCCATTGATGCCGTTGTGATTGGCACATGGTAGCCTTCATACGTCCTTGCACTACGAGGGGCTACCTCTATGACGTACCACCAGTTTGATGTAGACTTTGTAGGATGAAATATTACCTGCCAGAGCCACATAACTTACATGAGAGCTTTCAAGCACATAACTTGTAAAAGGGGGATGTTAACTATTTACATACTTACTTATTCACAATGCTCGGGTAGTACGAAAGTGTCTCTTAGGTCAGTCCATTTCTTAGTAGAATCCACCTCAAGAAAACCAGACTCTCCTCTACGCATAGTAGCGTTGCGACCCTCCATGATTATCTTGAACCATTGTACGTCGAACAAGTCGACAAAAAATCCTCTGTAATCGATCCTCAAAATCTCTTGTAGCGTGCCGAAGTAAGTGAGTTCCGCCACCACAGGATCTGCATCAGAGGAACGTCGTCAACTAGACTGTTCAAATTTTTCCATGATTCCACAATCTTGAGTAAAACGCTTTTTGTCGATCCATTCCACCCTAAAATGTCGACCTTTACACCATGCTGCTGTGTATGACTTATACTACAACGAACAAAGATTATGAGTGGCCGTTCAAACGTTTAGAAATAAAGTCACTAGCTAGTCGTACATTGCAAACTTACCTTGGTCACGCAACCCCGAGAGTACTCCCACTCTTCCTCAGTCACTTTGTCACCGCATTGTTGTGCGCTTTTCAATTGGTTGTGCAACCATCTTAAGCTCATGAATGTTGGTAGGCTCTCCAAAACCGTCGGATAGTGCATCGGTGGTCATCTTCCCCGTCTCCACTCGATTCGTGCCCTTTGTCGCTCTTGCTTTGCATCCTCATATTGTGAAATCCACTTTTGCATCACTGGATTGTGAAGCATGCAAAATCGGTTGATTTTAGCCTCTAGATCTTTCGTCATCTTCTTCTCAACACCGAGATTGCACATGACAATCCCAGATATGCGCTCATCATCTATGGTTCGCCATAGCGTGTACCGGGCTTTATCAAATCCGTCTAGCCACCCTCCAATGTACACTAGGGACTCTGATACCAACCAACCTTCTACCATGCTACCCTCCGGACGTGCCTTTTGACGCACATATCCCTTAAGCGTTTTCATGAAACGTTCTAAGAAGAACATCCATCTGGAGCACACCATCCGAAGATTTATTCTCCTCATGCCATGATGCTAGGGCGGCCATGGACTTACATTCGAAGAAATGCTTGATGCGAGGAAGCAGAGGAAAATGTCGCAAAACCTTTTGTGGAATTTTTGTCCCGTGGAGATCTACTCGATATCTTTCGGAAACACATTTCGGACACTTCTCCATGTCTATGTATTCCCCTCTGAAAAGAATGCAGTCATTAGGACAAGCGTGGATAGAATTGTAATCCATCCCCAAGTTTCGCAAAATCTTTCTTGCTTCATCTTGCGAATCTGGCATCACATTGTCAGCTGGTAGTATGTGCTCTTTAAGCAAACTACACAACATAAAAATACGATACAGTCGTGTAAAAATCTATCAGATCATTATACATTTAGAGTTTTTTTAAAGTAAACTAATTGTAATAGATCACCTGAAAAGCGCTGTGACGCTAGTGTCACTCCATCCAAACTTTGCCTGCATGTTGAGAAGAATGAGGAGTGCTTTCAATCTAGAGATACGTGCTCCATTATACAATGGCGTATCGGTTTCACTTTTCATATCATCATAGATAAGCCTTTTTGAATCCATGATCGTCTCGATCATTTCATCAATCTTGGGCTCAAACATTGCCTCGTTGGGAATGTGCTCTGCATGATCATCCCCTGAGCTGTTAGAGGCTACATCTTGTGGCCTCACATATGCTGCTTGACCAAAGCGCCTGCGAACACGTCTATTGGGTTGCAAGATTGCTGCTTGTTGGCCAACGTCAGAGTCCGACGAGTTATAATTGGCAACAACTCGATCTATAATAGATGGATCGAACTCGCCAAATTCGCGAACGTGCTGCAAAGAAACACGTCTTGTCCGTCGCACAGCATGCTTGCATTGATTACAAGGACATAAGACCCTCGTTGAGAGATAGGTGTTTCGGTTGGACGGTCCCACATCCTTGTCACTACTCATAATGAGGATAAAAATCTTATAACCTGGACAACAAATTTAATATTCTATTGGCATTCTTCGTCTTATCTCTCTCTCTCTCTCTCTCTCTCTCTATCTCTCTCTCTCTCTCTCTCTCTCTCTCTCTCTCTCTCTCTCTCTCTCTCTCTCTCTACCTCGCATTCTCTAGTCATGTCCAATCCCCGCACACCTCGGTCTAGAGGTGCACGGAGATCAGAACCACCGGGTTATAATCTCGTCTTTATTGGTCAATACTGATGCATGGTTTTTAGGACCCCTTATGAAGATGCAATAAAGGCACAGTCAGTTGTTGGGGAGATGAGGATACTCTAGTCCAAGGGATCTCGAAAGCGAAGAAAAATCTACTTCACAAGCACCAAAGAGTAAAAAGTGCCATGGACAGAAGATACGTGGGAACGAGCTCTTATGCATGTCTACAACCTATGTCTTACAGAATAGCCCATTCTAGGTGTGAATTTCTAGTGAAATTTACACAAGGATGTTCGTGTGGACTCACAGCACAGCATACTCCGTTTTCACTTTTTACCGACAGTAAATATTTTTTACCACAGTAAATATTTTTTACCTACAGTAAATATTTTTCGCCTACATGGTAAATACAAATCACTTTTTACCTACAGTAACTTTTTTTACCCATGGTAAATATTTTTTACTGCACCATAAGTATTTGGTAGGTAACAATTCACTGTTACTAGAAGCAGTGATTGGGCATCAACAATGCAGTTACAGGAGGAGAAAAAGGGAAAATCTTATGGTAAAGGTGAGTCAACAGGGATAAAGACTTTTGAGTTGAAAAGAGACATGCTGATTTTTTCAAAGAACACATGTCAAAAGAAGCCATGGTTGAGGATTTTTTGAGAATTTGATATTCAGGAGGACCCAGCAGGTCCCCCCCTGACATGTGCAGAACCTCTAGTTTCAACAGCCACCTACCTGCTCTTAAATGCTGGTCAAGGCCTTATCCCCATGTGTCACAATCAGAAAAATCAGCATTTACCCTCCCCTCTCACATCACTCTAGAGAATATCTTGATGGTGACATATCAGGTGACCTCAATCTGTTGACCACTCTAAGCAAAAAGTAACCCCAATCGGCGGATTTAAGCATGTTTATCCCTAATCCTAAACCCTCTCAGAAACCTATATAAGGAGGCCTTCTCTCACTCAAAACCAACACTTCACCCCCTTCACCAAGCAATGAAGCTATGACGACATTGCTCACAACGAGGAGCTATGGATGGAGCTCTACTCTCTCTCCCTCTCTCTCTCTCCCTCTAGTATGCTACATTACTAGCCCTAAAACCTAAATAAAGAGTCTTCTCTTATGTTCCATGGCCACCATCCTCGCCATCATTCTCTAAGGTATTGATGTGTTGCTAGTAGGATCATACCTACTTGTTGGGTTGATTGTTTTTGACAAGGGATTATGCCATCCTTGGCTTGCTTCTCTATATCCTTGTTATGTATGATCAGATGCCGTTGTATTGTTAAGCTGATGTCTTGTGTATATATATGCTACATAAGGTCCCTAAGCTTCGTTTCTATGTGTTTTGCCATATGTTTTGATGCCATCATAATGCCAGAAGTCTCACTTGCCTATGTGCACTATGTGTGAGGTCTCTAAACCTCTTAATTTAGGGTGGTGCCCCCTTTGTTTTGTTCTTTGCTTGTTTGCATGAGGCGTGGTTTGTGGAGTGTGCACGAGTACAGAGGCCACCCGATTGCACTGCTCTTTTTCCCGCTCTCAAATACCTATATTTGTGGGTACAAGAAATCTACAGACCCACGTCTACATGATACTGCATGTAGTGGACAAAACCCCTTTGCCTCTTCTCTAGTTGTAGCACTTCACAGCATCTTAACATCTTTTCACAGTAGATCTTTTCACTGTTCGTCTAACTCTAAACCCTAAATGGTAAGTAATTCTTGCGTGGACTCGATCTAACGTAAATAAGCGTAAATCTAAATAAACGTAAATCTAACTAAAAATAAACCTAAATCTAATTTAACGTAAGTCTACATCTAACCTAATCTTTAACGTTTTTTGGGATAGTGTCCTACGACGTTAAAACTCTCTTCTTCTTGTGTGTGTGTGTGTGTGTGTGGGTAAACCTAAATAAACCTAAGTCTAATCTAATATAACATAAATCTAGATCTAGCGTAAATTATGTTATATTAAAAACAAAGAACTAAACTAACAGGGATTATAAGAACCTTAAAACTGATTTAACACATAATTTTTCACATAACTCGGCAAGAGTTGGCATTCTCATCACTAAAGATGTGAGAGTTAACTTCCGGCGGTGACGTTGCCTCATCTCCATTCACATCTGACGACAGCAATTGGCCCTTTGGACCGTTCTTGCTCTTGTTACTAACTTTGAAGTTGCTGTTGAATGACTAGAGGTTGTCTAGATGGTCATTGTCGGGGATGTAGTGACTCTTGCCGCCCTGAAGATCCACCTTCTTCCCTATCTTCTGAAGACATTTCACCAATACTTTTGGATCGACGGAGCCCACCATGAGTGAAGGCAGCAATACCCTATATTCCATTGAGGGCTTTCTTCACCCGCTTCATGCAGGCATCGCAGTCTATGGAGACCTAAATCTAATCTAATATAACGTAAATCTAAATCTAGCGTAAATAAACGTAAATCTAACTAAAAATAAACCTAAATCTAATCTAATTTAACTTAAATAAACCTAAATCTAATTTAACGTAAGTCTACATCTAACCTAATCTTTAACGTCTTTTAGGATAGTTTCCTACGACGTTATAACTCTCTTCTTCTTGTGTGTGTGCGCGTGTGTGGATGTGTGTGCCAATAAAAAGAGATAAATGGTATAACCTTTCTATCACCCATGCCAAGTATGATAGATTGGTTATGCCATTTCCCTCTTGAATAATAGGTCTTGAGTTCAACTCCTCGTCGGCTAGATCTTTAGGTCTTTTAATTTTAATTAGTTTCCTACGACGTTAAATTAGTTTCTCTCTCTTTCTCTCTCAATGTGTGTGTGTTTTTTTGTTTATGCATGTTTTCTCTCTCTTTTCCTCTCTCAATGTGTGCGTTTTTTGTTTATGCATGTTCTCTCTCTCTTTTCCTCTCTCAATGTGTGCGTTTTTTGTTTATGCATGCTCTCTCTCTCTCTTTTCCTCTCTCAATGTGTGTGTGCATTCTTTGTTTATGTATGTGTGTGTGCGTTTTTGTTTATGTTTGTACTCTTTCTTTCTCTCTCTCTCTCTCTCTCTCTCTCTCTCTCTCTCTCAAAAACACTATGTGTGTGTGTGTGTGTGTGTGTGTGTGAGTGTGAGAGAGAGAGAGAGAGAGAGAGAGAGAGAGAGAGAGAGAGAGAGAGAGAGAGAGAGAAAGAGGGGAAGGGAACATGAGAGTGAGGAGAGGGAAGGAGCATACCTGGCTCTCCTTCCTCTCCTCATGTGTGTGTGTGTGTGTATGTGTGGAGAAGAAAGAGAGAGAGAGAGAGAGAGGGAGAGCATTACCTGCTCCTTGCTTGAGGGCGCCGAAAAACTCAGATCTGAGATCTGAGTTTTTGGGCGCTCTCTGTTATTTTTTTTAGCCGAGTCGGCGTCGCTATGAGCGTCGCAAATTTACTTGTAAATTTGCGATGGTCATAGCGACGCCGGGATTTTTTTTTTTGAGCGTCGCTAATATGAATAGCCTCTTGTAGTGTAGACACTCGCAATTGCAAAATTGAAGAGAAGAAACTCTCCTCCACACACTCGAAAACAAGACACAACCAAGACGGGACTGCATAGGACCACCTCTGAAAGCCTTGCTTTCTCCCACACACAAAGAGGTGAAAGTGCTGATATTGCACTTCAAAAGTACTCCTTCACACCATTTTTGACCTTTTTTGGGCCATTTTTTACCAGTTTTGACACCCCACGGGCATTTTCTGCCGGCAAAATCCCAAACGGACTCCAAAATTCACCAAATTTTGTATGCTTGATCCATGATACCCAGAATCGATTGCCATATATCCACATTTTACTTCTAATCACTTCTAGGGTAGTTTGAGCATCGCTATATATCAGGCATCGCAAATAGACAATTACCACATGTGTTAGACTTGCCAGGCGGCATGAGAGTGTCCACACTTTTGCTTGCATAACTTACATTTTAAAAAGCTCAAACACATTCCCTAGAGCCAAAAGAAGTAACTTGAGACCACATCAAAGCCTTCGATACCCTAACCCGGCATCTATGTGTGCCCGACTGCCGACACACAAGCATGACTATTTATAGTGTGTACCCATTGCATCATTTTTGAAACTTAATACCACTTTGCCATGCTCCCAAACGCATGTATTTATATCATTTTTGTATATATGCCTATGCATATACATGCTACTCCGTACACACCAAAAGCACTCTATCAATGCCTCACTAGGCGAAAATTGGATATTTCGCATGGACGTTTTACCCAACGTAATTTTTCCACAAATTAGGGAACTTTTCCCAGCTCATTTTGGGCTTTTACAAGAAAAAAGATCATTTTGGGCTTAAAATGGTAAACAAACGACCATAAATTTGTTTTTAAAAATCCAAAAGTAGCCACATACGGGTCAAATTTCCACATCAACAATGGTGGGAAAGGTTTCTAAAGCTGGGGGGTTGATTATAGAGCAAAGAATTATCCGTTTTGGCCATCTAAGGATGGAGATACAAGTGATCAAAGGAGGTGACCTAGTGCAATGCTATGTTGTTCATACCTCATGTTCGAACTTGTGAGGTCACCAATTAGGGTTTTCCCTCTTCAAATAAGAAATTGGGTATATATATCTGATTAAGTGTTTAAGCCTCCATGAAATGGTCACGACCAAGAATTGAAGTGAAAGATTAGATTTTTAAACTGGGCAAATGAGCATTGTTTCTGTGTAAAAGTTTATACCACCAAATTATCACGTATACAAGACTTTTGAGTTGATCTTGATTCTTTTTTAGATCAAGATTGTCATGGATGGAGTTTTGCTCGTGTTGAGTGTGTCTTTTTCTTCAAATCATCTACGATTCACTTCATTTCACTATGAACTGCCACAATCAAAGGTCGAGCTAGCTGTACCACAAACTATCCAACAATGTGTGTGTGTGTGTGTGTGTGTACCCTATTCACACACACACACACACACACATCCTATTAGATGTGAGCTAAATTTTTGCATTAACATTTAATAGTTAGTACCTTAGTTGTAGAGGAAGTGTATATAGCCTTAAAAACGTTCATACTGTTTTCTAATAGGCAATCATAGGCTTTCATATTCTACAAGGAGTGATGTCGGTTGGCAAAAGACATTATGCAAGAAAGTGAGAAAATTCCCACAAGGGTCCACAAATCTCTTTTCAATTCCTTTTCAATGCACGTGAATAGTGTTGGACGATGGGCTCTTCTAGGCAATAGTTCTCCATACATGTGTGATAAGGAGATGTAGAAAGAGAGACCACATAATTTAACAATCAAACAAAGGGGATTGGAGACGTACAAACCTTCCATTGTCCTCATCTCTTTCCTCTTTTGTGGCATAGACTCTTCTTGTATATACATGAAGTATAACGAGAGCCAATGCAATAAATTACAATAAAAACACAACCTCCCATTGCCATGTGACTATTGAAAGAAAGAGATGAATAGTGCTTGGCAAGGTAGTATTAAGAGCCAATGAGGAGAAGAGCACTAGGAACAATCTATAGGGAGACCAAGCTAATAGAAAAAAAGGTAATAGGTCTCGGCATATGCCTCTAGAGGTGCCATTGGAGGGACTTCGAAATCCCTTGGTGGCCGTAACATGAGAAAGGTAACACCTAGTCCCCTAAAGAGAACTTCCTGACATGGTTTAGTCACCACCTAGAACTAATGAATATTGAAAACTCAGAGTAACCATTTGGATTAGTGAATGAGAAGGTATGAAGGCCAAGCCATTTGTGAGGAAGAGACTTTGTGGGTTTTCTCATCACAAGTAAAAAGCTTGCTCTAGTGTAGGGCGTGTAGAGTTTTTTCTAAGTCAAAAGCTAAACCTTCTTGGATGTGTTTTGGTCACAAGTCTGGAGGCGCCTTGTGTGTGTGGCGCCAATGCACATTAGACAGATACATGAGAGAGTGCCGGTAGGGAGGGTGAAATCTCTCCCCTTTTATAACATTATAGATTCTATTTCAAGAGGTCAATAGTAACCATTTTGATCAAACAATGAGAAGGTGAGAAGCGAGAGGCTTTATGGGCTACATGTAGAGAGTGTTGTAAGTCAAACTTTGAACCTTTAGGATGTGTTATGGTGGTTCTATTTTTAGAGGTCAAACATCCACAAATATGAGAGTAAATAACGAGGCTTGAAACCACATCTTGAATGGGGGGCTCACCAATTAAGTAGAGTGGCCATTGTGCGTAATATTTTACATCAATAAACACCAAGGCTCATTGGCAAAAAGATATTAATATGAATGCAATAACCATAATGGTCTCGACCAAGTCTTTTTCCTAGCCACTCTATCTCTAAATGACGTGTCCCAAAATGTGAAGTGCTAAAACTCACCTACAAAATTTGAAATCTACATGAAACTTGAGAGTGAAGAAACTTACAAAATTTTAAGAATTTTAGTGTAAAAACCTAGACACATAGACAATTGACGTCTAATTTTTTCAATGTGTAGGTTTCCCAAGCTAATAGAAAAGAGAGCAATGGTTCGATGTTCTTGGACAAAACCGAAAAGGAGGATTGCTTTTTGCAAACGCAAGTAACAATAATGGAGTGAGTCTTGAGGTAATAATACACAAGAAGGGCGAGGTACAAAAGTGAGCTACCATTGTCCTACTGTAGAGGAGCCAGTTATGAGACATGCTCCATTAGGGAAACAGATCCACCCCCAATTTAAAGGCTAGAATTTGGAAAGTCACTTTGTAATTTGCCAAAAAAGTGCACCATTATTGGCCTTGACTCTCTCTAATGCCTCAAGAAGCCTAAAGATTGGATTTACTAAAATGAAGCATTGAATTGAAGTTTTAAAAAATAATTTAATTCGTCTTTTTATGAAGGATCTAGCACAATTTTCACATTTTAAAAATGATCATTTTTGGAAAATCCCCCCCAGACTATTACTTTTGAACTAAGTGTCTCTAAAGCTGTGGCTCCTCTACGCTGGTCTCTTTCCTTATTTTCATCACCATGGCGGGGTGTTTTTTTAGTGGATGGCCAACAAATTTACCCGAAGGTACCAAGCACAATAAAAGGACCCATGGCAAAGCTGTACCAAGACGAACGGGTGAGAAGAGTCCAATAAGAGCGTGCCACGTGGGCGCGCATTCACAAACCAGGGTACTCATTTTGGTGGACGGGAAGTTGCTGTCGTGCGGTGGCGGGGCGTTCACGTGGCTTCATGCTTTTTTACAAATTTCCAACTTTCAAATGAGCAAATAATGCAAGCTTTTCCTTACGAGCAACTCCCCTCCGTCGCAGCAGGTGCCAAAAGTTCAAAACCCACCTCGAAACAGGCTTTGGCAACTCTGCAGGCAAGCTGAGCTCTCTCTCTCTCTCTCTCTCTTTCTCTTTCTCACACACACACACACAGGCGCCCTACTATATCTCTCTGTCACACACAACAGAGGCGATCAGAGGCCCTCTGTCTGATCTCTCTCTTTTTAGCTCTCTCTCTCTCTCACACACACACACACTCACACTCTCTCTCTCACACACACACTCTCACACACCCACCCACACAAAGTTAGCGACTAGAGCTAAAATCCTTCCCCGGTTTCTCTGTGTAAGACACATGTCGTAGGAAACAGAAGAATTTCTCTCTCTCTCTCTCTCTCTCTCTCTCTCTCTCTCACTCATATATGCAGACACACAGTGACAAGGCGCAATATTATTCTACATTCTGGGGCTGCTTGACAGCTTGGTCTGAGTAACTCTCTCTCTCTCTCTCTCTCTCTCTCTCGTCCCCTGGGATCGTCTCTGCGTACGGTCTCCTCTCTCTACGATTTCCCTTTGTAAATTAGGGTCTGACCGTCTGAGAAATTTAGGGTTACCCTTGCATTTACCAAAGCCTCGCTATTTCTTTTGAACTTAATGTTCACTTTTCTCAACTCAAACGAAGTACAATGACAGTTTCAATAATACTGCGTGACAGACAGCAGGACAGGAGCAGCTTATAAATATCAAGGGTGGCACTGAAAACCGGGAGCAGCGGTGCGGCACTGGGCAGCAACAGTGGTGGGAGTGAGTGCCAAGGCTATCATGACTAAGGATGGTCCGGCTGCCAGCTGCATGGACAATATCAGACAGTATCTGAATCCGGATATCGACGGTCGCCCGGCAGACACGGTTATGCGAAGGATCATGATCAATGGCCGGAAAGTATGGAAGGGCTCTGATCGTCAACAGATGGAGATGGAGGGGAGCGTGCTGCAGGGACTGCCATGCGTGGATCACAGCAACAACAATGATGAAGACGAGGATGGCGATGGTTATGACGATGGCAATGACGAGACTCGGCAAGGGCCAGGGATGACCGGATTTACAGTAGAGGCTCCCGGTGCAGGCAGTGGGATGAGAATGGAAGCGGCCATTCGAGCGCACACGATGAATGTTGCGGTAGGCGGTTTCGTCAACAGTATCTGTGCGCAGGCCTTGGACATGGATAGCCGTCAGAAAATGAGGAGCTCAGCTGGACAAGGAGCTGCAAAGGGAGGACCGGCTGGCAATACGCAGAATAACATGAGCAGTGGTGCACGCGGTAAAATACAGATTCGGCGCATCGAGAACACGACCAGCCGGCAGGTGACGTTTTCCAAGAGACGCAATGGATTACTGAAGAAGGCCTACGAGCTCTCTGTGCTTTGCGACGCCCAACTCGCGCTCATCATCTTCTCCGCCACTGGGAAGCTCTTCGAGTTTTCAAGTCCCAAGTAAGCCGCCTTTTCTCTCTCTCTCTCTCTCTCTCTCTCTCTCTCATCTCATTACCTTCTCAATTCGTGACATGAACCACATTTGTAACCGAATCCAGATGAACAAACGCGGCATTATAAACCTACCCTAGGCAATGAATTGATTAATCGATGAATGTACAATGGGGGACTTAATGTGCTTAGATGACGAAGCAAATTGCCCTACCCAAGACTATGACAAATAAGTAAAATTAATACCTAGGGCCACAATAAATATTGGGATCACATTGGGCTATTCATTAGAGATGCTATAACTCTAACACAAGCTCATAATGGGCATATTCATTACAGATGCTATAACTCTAACACAAGCTCATAATGGGCATATGTAGGGAGACCAAGTGATAAAAAAGCTACCATGGACACCTCAATAGCGTCCAACTATTGCATACAGCTTGGTTCTGCAACGACTAACTGTTGACCCTAAAAGAATGTCATCTTCGACAATAGTCGCCTCACAAAAAAATTGACCACACTACGTCCAAGAATCCCCATTTGTGAAGTGTGAGCACATCATGTCCAAACATTCCTAGATAATTAACTTTTGAAACACATCCTGTCCATAATCTGGCTAGCAACAATGGATTATTTGCACGACAACCATAGTGTTTTATATGTGTCTCGTTGGTTCCCCGCCAGATGCATGTGTCTTGAACTTTGACCCACTGGTTCAAATATTGATAACTTGAACTCTAATACGTGGGTTCAAATCATTTGTAGGGAATACTTTATGCCTCTCTTCGCCGCTCACAAGCCTCTCCCTGGCTGAAGCTAGTTGCAAAAAAAACCACTAAAGTAGAAATTTGACATCGTAGCCACTGTTAACATTTGAAGGCTCCAAAAACCAAGGGTTTAACCAATGGCATTTCCGCAAGTAGAGGGAAGGCATTGCTAGTTGATGCCCTCCAAAAATGATTCCTGGTGTCCCCTTGCTGATGCCAAGGTTCTAGCGACCACCCTGTCTCGAAATGCATGGAGCGGAGCTTATAAACGCTACCAGTTGCCGCCAAGACACTCTGAAAATGCTAGCGTTTTGAGATGCACTTCGCCAACACCCTGCTGCTCCATAAGCTCAAAGCTCCTCCCTTCAACGAGCTTCTTTTCTCTTTTTCGCGAGGTGATCTCCTCCCAAGGTCAATGAGTCTCACACTTAGATATTGTGTCAAAGTTAACAATGTGAAAGCATAGAGCCAAGGGAGAGAATGCACGAGGGATAGAAAGAGATATTGTTGAACCAACAAAGTAGGCAATGAATTGATGATTATACAATGGTTTGGTGTGCTTGTATGTATACTCCCCTCACCCACCGAAGACTTTGAAAAATAAGTAAAATAAACATCTAAAGCCAAAATAAATACTGGGATTGCCTTGGGCTATTCACTTGAGATGCTATAACTTTAACACTAAGTTCATCGATTGATTCATGAGCTGGGCAAAATTCTATGAACATTTCATCTTCCTTTATATTACACTTAACAATACACACATGAAAGAATACATGTAATGAGTTCAATCTAGGATATTTCTTTTTCAATGTACATATTTTCATAAAGTTGTCCTGCAAAATAATGTCAATCTATCGATATCCCTAAAATATCACGAAGAAATTAGTGACTTCATATCAAGCTAGGTAATCTATAACAAAAGAGTGGAGTGGGGGTGCTCTCTTGTGCAGTCCAAACTACGCTAGATTTAGGATGTTGATTCATTAATAACTTTTGGCATAGACACCTCTAATAATCCAAAAGCCTGAAGGTAGAGCTCAAAACTGAAGAGAATTTGCAAAGTTCTCCTCCCCCATCCACTTTGCATCGAGAGCCAAAAGGTAACCTTGACGAAATTATCAGTGGATCTAGATTACCTTTCGGTTCTTTTTGTGTCCTCTATGACGTATTGGTAGCTATTCAATGGCAGCTCCATATGAATCTTCAAAATTATTTGATGAATTATCAATTTGATTCCCTTTCTTCTATGGAACTCTTTGATGAATTATCAATTGATTAGCTTGCTTCTTTGGAACTCTATGTTAAATTATCAGCTGGCTCCCTTGGTTCTCATCTTCCTTGAAGACGTCTTGTCACATTGAGTTAGACATTGGCTTGTTTGTAAGATAGGTCAATCAATGACATGCACACAAAAACCTTGCTTAACATGTCTTGTAAGCCTATAAATCAATTCTGACTTTTTCCTCAAGTGATACCGTCCAATATCTTTTGGTAGTGTGAAACAAAAAAACCGCTCAATCTGGTCCTTCAAAGTGATCCTTCCAAGCAAGGACGCTGACAAAAAGGTATTCCAAAACCTTTGACTATAGTCATCCAAAGTATCAAGAGAAAAGGAGAGTTGACACAGAATACTAGATTTCCATCCCTTGATGAGATGCAATGGCCCCAACTATTGACATCCCTTTCCGATATCTCTTTATTATTACTTCACAAGGGTACAACATCCCAAGGTTCCATCTCTCTTTAAGACTCTGATCGGAATTCTCTTCAAAGAGTGCACCTAAGGACTCTTTTAAATTGTACAAGGGATGGCCAAAATGAGAGCCCCAAAAAAATTTCGTCTTAAAAGCTTTGATTTCCAAAAGCATTAACACTAAAAAGTGTGTGTAGATCTGCCTTGTTATACAACACTACCACGATATAAATCTTAAAAGCTATAAAATTTCGTCTTAAAAGCTTTGATTTCCAAAAGCATTAACACTAAAAAGTGTGTGTAGATCT
This sequence comes from Adiantum capillus-veneris, assembly GCF_014529385.1. Lineage (NCBI taxonomy): Eukaryota > Viridiplantae > Streptophyta > Polypodiopsida > Polypodiales > Pteridaceae > Adiantum > Adiantum capillus-veneris. Next base: position 71,488,671 of record NC_140940.1, on the reverse strand, counting down.
GCCTTGTTATACAACACTACCACGATATAAATCTTCTAGTGCAAAATAAAGAAAAACTATAAAGTTCTACTATGTTGGCATAGCGACAAAACATTTGGATGTAAGGACATGGGGGTGAAAACCATTCTACTAACCTACCAAGTTCCAACCATGCTCTCTTACAGAGCCCCTTGTAAATGCATGCTTGACATGTGGCAAGAACCTTGCCCCAACATTGTAGGAGAGTTCTTTGCATGCATCCTCAACAAGTGGCATGGCCCTAGTACTAGCCACCATCATCAGACCCTTGTCCTTACATTGGGTTTGTCATAAAGGTGACAAATCAGTAATAGATTCAGAGCTAATTTTTGGCATTAGGGCCCAACGCTCATAAGCTGGTCAGGTTAGAGTTTAAAACTTGTAACCCCTTTAGGCTCCACTGTCACATCTTCAAGTTTCTCTCAACCAATCCTTCTAGTTGGACTTGCCATGTCACAAACTTGTGACAAATTGATACTCTTATCCCAAGGTAATTGTAGAGGGGCAACATGTGTCAATTAAAATATTAGAAATATAATAGACGTTAGCACTTTAACACAATTAAAATACGGACAGAGAGAAACTATACATGATAGACACAAAGTGTTGGGTTTCACTCCCAAATACAATGGCCCTAAAACCCTCATAAGCTGGTCAGGTTAGAGTTTAAAACTTGTAACCCCTTTAGGCTCCACTGTCACATCTTCAAGTTTCTCTCAACCAATCCTTCCAGTTGGACTTGCCATGTCACAAACTTGTGACAAATTGATACTCTTATACCAAGGTAATTGTAGAGGGGCACCATGTGTCAATTAAAATATTAGAAATATAATAGATGTTAGCACTTTAACACAATTAAAATACGGACAGAGAGAAACTATACATGATAGACACAAAGTGTTGGGTTTCACTCCCAAATACAATGGCCCTAAAACCCTTCCATGTCTTTCAGTATTTATTTTATTTTCCTTTTTACAAAAGTACAATTGTCGGGCGAGAAGAGTCACTTTGCAATTTACACATGCCAGATCTCCCCAAAGAACTTATTTAAAGGCCCTATACCCTAAAAAGCATCAGATACAAAAGCTAGTGTTGAAACGAATTTTTCCCAGGTGCCACGTGAACATCCCTAAAAATCCATCATAATTTCTGGGTCCCTTAAACTCCACCGTGATTTGAAGGTTTCCACACAGTGTATCATATCGTCACTTCTTTGATGCTAGAACCGGTCTTCTTAGGTGGACATGCCATGCCATCACTTGACATGCTTTTAAGTTGTCTTGTTATGCCTCTTTTTAGGATTTTGCCCATCTCAGTGAATGACATAGTGAAATTCTATGCAAAGTGATTGCATTAAAGATCTTACCCTTGTTGCACAAGATAGATGGAGCCTTCTTACCACCAACGTAAGATTGAAGAAAGAATTTCTTGTAGATGCATGGGTAGTGGTGATATTAAAAGTTCAATCGAAGATAAATCCTTATCCCACTTAGAATTATGATCTTAAACAAAACAGTTTAGCAAGTCCAATACCACTACGTTAAGTATTTCACATGAACAAGCCAACAACAACAACTTGCCTATCCACAACAATAGACCCACCATGACTGCAATAATGAAAGACCAACAATAACAAGGGACTCCTTATCCCACTTAGAATTATGATCTTAAACAAAACAGCTCAGCAAGTCCAAAACCACTAAGTTAGGTATTTCACATGGACCGGCCAACAACAACAACTTGCCTATCCACAATAATAGACCTGCCATGACTACAATAATGAAAGACGAGCAAAAATAACAAGGGACCTTACAACAAAAAAACATTAACAATACATCATTTTCTAAATCATAGGTTAAATGATTGTAGAATATTGAGTAGCCCCAACACCTTTTCATTTTCTTCAAGAATGCACTTCAAGTAGGTTGATTGGTTGAAAACCCAAGGGTTCCACCTCAAAAAACTTAAGTGTAACATGTGAGTTCAGTAGCAGCAGAAAACCAAGGGATCGACCTCAAAATGTTTAAGGAGTTACATAATTACATGTATAAGAGTGGCTAAAAAATGGAAAAATAGAAACATTTTAAAGGTTTAAGAAGAAGAAGGGGTCATTATATTCCCGGTGAAATGTGTGTAAAGAGAGATTTTACAAATACCTCTTGGAGGAATTTTTCTAGTTTCAAGAAGTTATAGAATTGCATGTACATGAGGGGTTCAAAAATGGAAAATTGAAAAAGGTTATAGGTTTGTGAAGAATAAAGGGTATTTTAAACATGGCTAAGTGTGTGTGTAGAGAGCTTTTATAAATACCTCTTGAATGCACATGCTATAGGTTCTTTTTTTAAAGATTTAGCACCACTACCCCCCCCCCCCCCCCCCCCCCCCCCCCCCCCCCCCCCCTTCCCCCCCCATCACGGGCCCCCAAACACACATATAAGGGTGTAGATAGAGCTCAACCTATTGACAAGGCTAAATATATCTTTTTCTTCTTGCAAAATCAAGCCATACTATGACATTTCTAGAGAGATCTTAGAGTTCTTGGCTTTAGTCCGAAATATTATTTCCATATATTGTGAGTCTTCATACGTTGTATTCATGTTGTCCAGGTGATCAATAAAGTTATTAACCACAACATTGAATATGATTCCAAGTGGTTGCTTATTTCTTTGCAAAAGTTGAGTTTGAGAAACTCTAGCTTGGATGCTCTCACATGTTACCATGGGTTGAACCAAAGGTTTTCTGCCACCATGAGGTAGCCTTCGTTCTTGACCTGGAAAATATGATTACCAGTCTCTTTAAACTCTGGATTCCCTCGTCATGGTGAATCCAAAGAGTGACCAAAGAGGGGTTCTCATCGTTTATAATAGAGAAACTCTTTCTCTTTTATAATAAGATCAATAATAATCATCACCATAGATAATAATGACAATTTAGGGCATCAAGGGCTCTTAGATAAGCTAATGAGTGAGAGTTTCACAGTGTTGTCAAGAAACCATGAGAACTATGGTTCAAGTACGGAGTGACCGCCAAAAATAATAAAACCAAAATAGTGAGCTCCTTGCTTGAGGTTTGCATGGATTTTCATAGGTTGGATCTTCATGAAGAGATGATTTGAGTGTAAAACTTGGTGAATAGTTTGCATTTATGTCTCTTGATTACTTGAATAATAAGATCATCAAAATACAAATACCCTTGATTGAGGTTTTTATGGATTTATAGAGGTCAATTTAGAGCGGTAGAAATAATCAAGCAATTGCAAACAACAACAAAATGCATGCTACGAGTGCACTCACACATATACACACATACAAGCTGTGAAAGATTACCGCTTATGGAAAGGTAGAATGGTGTAACGCAAGAGCCTAAGAAGGAGAGTATGGGGAGAGGTAATTGTGGAGAGTTTGGATGAACATGAAGGGATCCTAGAGAGAAAGATAGTTGTCACCAAAATTTGTACCAGAATCCCATACATATACTCATGCACACTAGTGGCATTGTAAATGGGCATCAATGTTTAGGTAGCCTTGTGTATTGAATCACTAGGTTCAATATTTTTCATGCCAACACTAGAGGCCTCATGGATGATTCTTTTTTTCATGGACTTTGATTTTAAGTATCCCAAAGTGTGTGTATAGACATTGTACGATTGGCATATTTATAGACACATATAGTGAGAAATCTCCATTTATCCTACAGTTAACAAGATTGTAAGGCTTCAGCAGCCTAGTCTCTTTGTCCCTCAAAGTTTTGGATAAGTCAAGAACTATCAAGTTTCAACTTAATATGGATCACGACCTTGAAAGCACGGATATATTAAGCTCACTTGGGTTGAAGCATGCACAAGATGTCAGCTCTATGAATTGTTGTTAAGACATAAGATTAATTTCTTGATTTTTTTCTTTTGAAATGCTCATTTGAGCTTGACTTTAATTAAGTCAAAATAATACATGCAAACCGTGACATATCCATTTGAACTAGAGGGAATTTTTTAAACTAAGATAAATTTCCTAAATTTTATGCTTGTTTAATCTCCATGTAGTCAACCCTTTCTCAAATTTAGCCCTCTTATTGTTGCAATCTTGAGCTTTGTTGAAGCATGCACATTCAATAGTGGTAATTAAGAAGATAATAGAGATACAGTCAACATCATTAAAACTTTATTATGCACGTAATTAGGTAGAGCTATGATCCCTAATTGTGCACTATAACTAGCTCTAATTTTTTTTCCCCTAATTGCCATCTTGTAGAATATTTAAAAGACCACTTGATTGGGTAGCCTTATTAAAGATATCTTGAAGCTATGATGGTTTTGTTCACATGTCTACAACTGATCTTGTCTTTATCAACTGTTCATTGGTTCTAATGAATCTTGAATTAAATTGAGTTAAAAGGCCTATCCAAATCATCACACTTTTGTTTTTCCACTTTACTTGGCTTCTTAGGGCACATAGTTCCTATCGTCTTAGCTATTCTGGATGACTCTCATTTTTCTGCTCAAATTTTTGAAGGATAAAATCATTGTCTTCTTGAAAGACTTTAAGTGAAGCCTTTATTACCTGATCCTTGCTTGTGTTATGGATACGCTTTACTAGTTTAAGATCATCATCCCCTTTGGAATCTACTATGGTGCCCAGACATCTGAAATTCAACAATTCTCATTATCCAAGTGAGAAGACTTGAAATTCATGATTTTTTTCCTTTAGAAAGTAGATTTAGATTAAGAGATTCATAAAAGTCAACAAAGTTCAAATTACCTTAAGAGCACCCTTTTTATTCTTCAAATGTTTTCATTTTGATAAAGCTAGAAACTAATTTACAATGGTTTTCATGGTACATGGATTTTTTTGTCAACTTGAAAGTTAATAACGCTCAAATTAGGTTTTCAATAGCATGGCTTTCTTTCTTGACACGTTTTCATTTCAATAAAGCTACAAAGGATTTTTTAATAGTCATGCCGGATGACAGTTTTTCCATACATCAAGACTCCGAGGGGTACAAAAGTATGCATCAAACCCTTTGAGGATTCCATATGTCGGATTTTGTATGGCATGCTAGAAACAATCTATGTATGAGATTGAAAACCATAGAATTCAATGAAACATCATAGAATAAAGCTCAATCCAACATCATTTATCATACTAGTGCATAGCAATGAAAATCATTAATAAGTCTCAAAGTAGATGGTGGTTTTTATAATCATTGGAGAACTTTGAAAAGCCTAACCCTATGTCAATTAGACTCCGACGTGTTCGATAGTATGGTTCATCAATCGGATGGGTCGGGAAAAAACTATGGTCATGATGGTACTTGGAACTTTTTTCCAACATATACTTTATTACTCCGCTTATTCTACATGGAGAATTTCTTTTATGGCCAAGGTTGAGTCCAAGAAGACCCAGACTAGCATCTAGCATGAAGATATGCTCCAAATCCACACAAAATGTATTAAGCTCCATTTACAATGGGTGCTTCAATGATGCAATGCTAACACATATGGATTAGCACATGCCCAAAATTTCCCCATCTGTAAGTAAGAGCATTGAAATTAGTGCTTTTGTGAAACCTGACATACACATCGGTATCATAGTCACCCGATTACAACTAAAATGAGTCCCTAAAGCAACTAGTTCAACACAAGACCACGCATAGAAAAATAAGAAAGTGTTTTGGTACAACAATGAGAGATAATGTCAACCCAAATAAGTACATTGCCATGTAAATATAACTCATGTTTGTCAGCTCATGTCTGTCACACAGTTAAGCCCTTAATAGTGATTGAAAATCAACAAGTGATTAATGACAAGGAAATAAGTGATCATATAAAATACGTTGTTAGGCATTTTTTGGATGAAAATAAAGTCACTAATCCATGCTGAAAAGCTTGCTTACTAGCCTCGAGTACATAAATGTACATAATGCTTTGAGTTTTCATAGTGCTCTTGTAAGTTTTATGTATAAAGGCTTGGTTCTGCATAGTCGTTTCCAAGTGTTTTGGGTTGGTTAACATTCTAAAAGGTGGTTTTCAATGATTGTTTCCAGTCGTGCTTGATAGCCGGTGAATCGGACTCATACATCATGAGTTACATGCATTTGTAATGGGTGGATCAAGCATATGGATACTCTACGGAGGTCTACACAACATGAGATTCATCTTTATGGTCTTGATTTTCAGTAATTTTAATCATGGTTTGGTTTAGGACTGTTTCCCGTCCGACTATAGTTGTTCGACATTGATGTTTTTTGCAGCTTTATAGTGTTTCCTTCCGAGCTTGTGGTGTGTGCAAGGCTAAGAGGTTCTCGTTTTCCTTCGTGTTTGCATTCTAGCATCATTTTGGTGCCCCCATGGAGGAGCAAGTGCTCCTATGTTCCAGTTCTTGTGAAATATGTATATTTTGTAGGGAGTGAATGTAATAGGGATGTGGGTCCTTATGGACAACCGCCTATGTATGTGCAGATTGTGGACTGCACTTGAGGCGGTCGTATAATTGGATTGCAGCCTTTGGAGGGTTGTGAGGTTTTGTGAAGCCAAGCATTAGGGGCCGGGTTACCCAGTGTGAGGTGGATTAGGTATTGGAGCGATCCATCGACATCCCTTGAGTTTTTGACGTCACATGTAAGTGTTTTTGTGGCAATTAAACATGGCAGACGAGTTCCCATAGTTTCATGGATTGCCTAATGAAAATGCACAGAGTTCACTGAAAAGTTGAAAGTCAATTGCTTGCTGCACAATATATTAGACCAAGCTATATTGTTGTGGTTGTTGCAATATAGTTTACAGGATGATGCAAAATTTTGGTTACATAATTTTGAGGACTTAACGTAGGCACAAAATCTAGGGGTGGTTTTGGACTACAATTGTGTGAAGCAAGCTTTCCTAGCACAATATCGATCCATCAAAGTACTTGATGAAGTTTGGCATGAAATTATGGGGTACACCTAGAGGGCTAATCAAAGTGTTGATGATTTTGTCATGTAGTTCACCCGTTTATGGGATAAATGGGCCCAGGCTTTGGGAAACGAGATCCCTCCATCCATGTTAAAGAAGGACCGTTTTGTGGCAAACCTAAAAGAAAGTCTGAAGTTCAAAGTTGAGCTAAAAAGACCCGTCAGCTTCAAGGAGGCATTCACCATTGCCAGAGAAAGAATGGAAAGCTCAAAGGCTTAATGAATACGGGAAAGCGATCTTTGAGAAAAATAATGGTAGCCAAAAGGAGGAGAATTAGGCAGAAGCTGGAGAATAGCCTGTTCAAAGGGCTGCTAATACCAAACATTTACAACAAAATATGCAAGACATGATGACCATGATGTAGGAATTACGACTTAGTGTCCTTGGTGGTGGAGGTGGTCGTGGTTGTGGACGTGGTAGAGGAATGGCTTAGGCATGTGAAGCTTAGCCTAATGCAAATGTTGGTCATGGACAAGGCGATTTTGAGCCACAGAGGAGGTTCATCCCCACTTGTTATAATTGTGGTGAACTTGGTCATATTAGCACTTATTGTTCAAAGCCAGCAAGGATAGGAGAGGATATGTTTCCACTTCCTCAGCAGATTCCCAATAGAGCTAATGAGTATGCATTGGATATACAAGGAGATCAAGGTATGGGATAGGAAAATCAAGCCTCAACCTCTGGTGGTCATGTGGGTATTGTGAAAGTCGAAAAGAAAGAAACGGATGTGCTGCCAATAGGCAAAAGAGAGAGGGAAGTCTATGCAGCACCAGGACCTAGCCGAAAGAAAGGGAAGGAGAAAGAGGGTGAAGATGCAAAAGCCAAGAGAAAAAGAAATCCTCGTGGATGATTCGAAGTGGCGGATTTACCGTTGGGAGAAGGCCAAACAACTTACAGTTTAAAGGAGGACTTGATTGGGAGGAAAGTAGATTGTACATTTAGATAGTTGATGAATATGGTGCCCAAACTTAAAAGGCAATGGAAGTCACTAGTGAATTCAGAGAAAGAGCCGAAGCATGGACAAGTCAGAGTGTTATCTGTGGGAGAGTTATCCGACATCTGTCCTGTGGTGAACGCTTGTTGGCACAAAGGTGTGGGCATGGGAGAAGCCTACATTGATGGAGGTGCTCAAGTTTGTGTGATCACACAGTCATCTGTCGAGAGACTGGGTCTCATTACATGCGGAAGCTTTGGGTTTTGGATTCGACTAGCAAACCATGCCAAAGTGAAATGTTTGGGAATGATCAAGAATTTGGAAGTCCAAGTCTTTAATGTGAAGGTTATGGTAAACTTTCATATTATGCTAGATGGTTTGGGAGCCTTTCCTCTCATTCTAGAACAACCTTGGTTGAGATCTTTTGGTGCCGTGCAAGATTCGAGTAAGGGAAAAATTGGTGTGCATGACAAGAAGGGTGAAAAGAGAGTGTTGATATGACTACCAAACAGCCTATGACACTTGAAGATGAGTGAGAATGATGAGTCCGAAACTACTAGTGATGATAGTTCTGAAGACTCAGGAAGTATTACTACATTGAGTTCTAGTGATGAGGGTGAGGTGTCTTTCTTGTTGTTGGATGAGGAATAGAGAGAAGTTAGTGAGGTGTTGCAATTATCAGGGAATATAAATGCTTTAAGCCATTTAGAGCAACTGGAAGAGTTGATGCAACCAAAACAAGAATTACCAGTGAAGAAAGAGTTTATTCAAAAAATGTTGAGTATTGATTTGGCACAAGGAGAAAGAAGGGGGTACTTAGCAATGTTGTACAGGTTTCCAAATATTTTCATTACCTCATATCAGAAATAAGGGGTTTTGTTGGGGATCCTCTGAAGGTTGAGCTAGTTGAAGGGGCAAAGCCAATACCGCAGAAATTAAGAAGGATAGGTAAGGAACATATGAATGCTTTAAAGGAAGAAGTGGATAAGCTTTTGGATGCATGGTTCATTTGCCAAAGGATAATACTGAATGGGTGAGCTCTGTAGTAGTCACCCCAAAGAAAGACGGGTGTTGGAGAGTTTGTGTTGATTACAAGCCACTAAATGTTGTACCAACAAAGATCCTTACCCTTTTCCTTTTATTGATCAATTTTTAGATGCAGTGGTGGATAGTTTTGAAAGATACAGTGCTTGTGAGGGGTATTCAGGATACTTTTAGCTTATGCTTGCTCTTGAAGACCAGAAAAAGACTACTTTTATATTGCCATGGGGTTGTTCTGCTTTTGTTGCCTTCCTTTTGGGTTGACAAATGGGCCAGAAGCCTTTGAAAAGAAAGTATATTGGGTCCTTACCCCGTTCCTTGGGAAGTTTGTCAAAGGATTCATATACAATTTTTGTGTATACAGTTCAAGAAAAGAGCATGTTCAAAAGCTTGAAATGACTTTTGTAAGGTATGATGAATGCGGGGGCCAGCTAAACCCTAAAAAATGTCATTTGGCACAACCCACGGGTGAAGTTTCTTGGGCATGTTATTTCAAAAAATGGGATTGAAGCAAATCCAGATAAAGTGGAGGCTTTGCTGTTAATGTCATCTCCAAAAGATACTAGACAATTCGCCACTTGCATATAGAAAGTTAAATATTTGTCTCACTTCATACCCTTGGCATCACCACTATTATATCCATTGCAGAAAACAGTCAAGAAGGATCCCTTGGAATGGTCTCATGACTGTGACGAGGTTTTTGGCAAGTTAAAGAGGTTTTGAGTACGCTTCCTATTATGCAGGCTCTTGATTTGGAAAAGGAGTTTTATGTTAACCCATCAGTGGGAGATGATGCTATCGGGGCTATGTTATTGCAAAGGGGGAAGGAATCTTAGTATATGAAGCCTGTTCATTATGCTAGTAGAGTAAAGACACCTCATGAAAGAGATTTTTTTGAAATTGAATTGATAATGACTAGTATGGTTTATGCTTGCAGGACGATTCAGATACTACTTGCTACAAAAGTCATTCACCTTCCTCACCAGTTATTCATTACTTCCGCAGCTATTCAGTAATTCAAATATATCAAAAACAACGATGAAATGGGTTATAGAGCTTCAGGAGTTTCAGTTCGCCTTTTTGATGGAGGAAAGTACTCGGGCTATTCTGACAGATCTTCTCACTTATAAGGATACTCCGATTTTGGTAAAAGAAGAGGTGGTGAGAAAGAAGGAAGTCGGGACTCTTGTCATCCCTAATGCTTCACTGCTATACTTTGATGGTTCTTATCAAAGAAGTCATGATGCTGATTCAGGAGGCATTGCTATTTATGATGCACAAGGGAAGCTTATGAGGAAGCAAGGGCTGAAACTTGATGCCAAAAGTAACAATGAAGCACAATACATGGCTCTTGGAGGTGGTTTTCATATTTTCTTACAATTGAGAATTAGACGCTTGCAAATTAAAGGAGATGCTTTGTTGGTTGTGAAGCAAGTGTTGGGAGTATGGAAGAAGAAGACCCCTACATTCAAAAATTTATGCTTCAAAGTGAAAGTGTTGCTCAAAAAGCTTGAAGCGTGGAGTTTGCAGCATATTGAGAGGTCTCTAAATGAAGAAGCTCATGATGCTGCCCAAGAGATGATCACTAATTGTGTGCTTGTGGTAAAGGCAGATGCCCCTTTCTATCATGGAAAGGAAATCTTATCAAAGGAAGTGGATTTTCTATTGACATGTGTTCTACGTGAAGGTTTATCGTCTTCTAAAAAGTATGTATTCACAAGAAAAGCCAGGAAGTACAAAATGCTTGATGGTGTGCTTTACATAAAAGGAGGTGATTTGGTTTTGCGTCATGTGCCTTGGAAAGAGGAAATTTACAAAATCCTGGAAGAAAATCATGAGGGATCTTGTGGAGGCCATTTTGCTATGAAGATCATGTTGCATAAGGTCTTACAAGAAGGTTACATATGGCCGAGTATTCAACGGGATGTTAATCATTGGTGAAAGTTGTGTTTGCCTTGTCAGAGAATGGGAAAGAGAATTTTGAAGCCTGAATTGCGAAAGACAATTTTAGCTTTTGTCTTGATGCTATTGGACCCTTACCCATGACTAGTAAAAGAAATGCTTACATTTTGACAGTAGTGGATTATTTGTCACGATGGGCAGAAGCCAAAACTGTCAAACAGATTACTAGTAAGGAGATGGAAAATTTTCTTTATGAGCATATATGCTGCAAATTTGGTGTACCTCTAGAACTACTTTCTGATAGAGGACCAGGATTTAGAGGAGAGCTGTTTGATTTTTATGCGAGAAGCTCAATATACAACATAGGTACAGTTCTCCTTGTTATCCACAATGCAATGGTCTCAATGAGAGGTTCAATGGAGAGTTGGTAAATATCTTGACAAAGATGACTCAGACACATGGGAAGACTTGGGATTTAGAGTTGCTTTGTGCGTTATGGGCCTACATAACTGCTATCGAAACGAGCACGGGATTTTCCCCGTACCACTTGGTTTATGGCAAGGAAGCTTTAATACCAATTGAAGTGGAAATTCCTTCTCTCAAGTTGTTGTCATTGGAAGATGAGGAGCAAACAAATGCATGGTAGAAAAGGTTATTGGACTTACAATGCTTGCAATTGGATAGAGTTTTAGCTTTGAGTTACTATGAGGAAGTGTCAAGAAAGGCTCAACTAAAAGATAATGAATGCCTAGAGGATTAAAAAATTGAAAAGGGTGATTTGGTGTTGCAATACAGTAGTAAGTTGGACAATACCTTTCAGAAGAAGGTTGAAATCAAATGGAAGGTCCTTTTAGTGTTGTAAATAAATTTGAAAATGGCACATATCAGCTAGAAAACTTAAATGGTTCACAACATAAATATCGTGTCAATGGATATAGATAGAAGAAATATCTGGCATGTTTGATGACAATTGTGACTGATGAAATGCTATCAATAGAAGGAGACAATGCGAAGACATCTGAAAATGTGCATGACGTTTCTGGGGATGAAATGCAGCAGTTGTGCACCCTAGACACATCTGCTTGTCATAAATGATCAAGCACTCTAGATGGGGTTGGCAAGCTATGTCAAGCATTTTTTGGATGAAGATAAAGTCACTAATCCATGCTAAATAACTTGCTTACTAGCCTCGAGTACATAAATGTACATAATGCTTTAAGTTTTCATAGTGCTCTTGTAACATTTATGTATAAAGGCTTGGTTCTGCTTAGTCATTTGCAAGAGTTTTGGGTTGGTTAACCTTCGAAAAGGTGGTTTTCAGTTAGTGTTTTCAGTCGTGCTTGATAGCCGGTGAATCCGACTCATACATCATGAGTTACATGCATTTGTAATGGGCGATTCCTTCCTTAGAAAGTGGGTGCGGATGCATGCAAGGAAAGGCAAGTGGACTGATTTGATAGATTTGATTAGAAAAGGTGTGGCCGAGGAGGCTTTACAACGTCGCATTTGGTGCTCGGAGTCACCCGCCACGCTTTCGCTAAGATTGCTTGGAGTGGGAAGCAACACAGGAAATTTATATGCTTAAGTGGGGAGGTGGGAGGATGGTGCCAAGTGGCAATGGAATAATCCCACATGGGGGGGAGAAAGTGGGACTTGGAGGGTATAAGGGGGGGAGTGGGTATCCCCAAAGGTTGTATGAAAGGAGAAAATGGAGCTCACTTGCCTAGCCCATGAGGGCTCGTGGACTTTGGGGGAGGAAAGGGCACCCATCATGGGCTCCCACCAGTTGAGAGGTGCTTGGTTTTCTTTTTGGTCCTCTAGACACTTCCTTTCCCCACTTTCCTTGGTCAAAATGTGGCTGACATGCCATTTTCTGCCCAAAATGGACCATGTAAAAGGTGACCAAAGAGAGAACCATGTCGGCTAAGAGGGGAGAAAATGTGGCTGACATGCCATTTTCTGCCCAAAATGGACCATGTAAAAGGTGACCAAAGAGAGAACCATGTCGGCTAAGAGGGGAGAAAATGTGGCTGACATGCCATTTTCTGCCCAAAATGGACCATGTAAAAGGTGACCAAAGAGAGAACCATGTCGGCTAAGAGGGGAGAAAAAATTCCTTGGGATAATAGCTGCAATTCTCTGCACAGCTTTTCTGGATCTTTTGAGAGATACCCCAACTTTGAAAGCTTGTAACTCTCTCGTCTGTTGTTAGAATCAAGTATATGGATACTTTATAGAGGTCTAAATGACACGAGCTTCATCTTTATGGTCTTGGTTTTCAGGAATTTTAATCATGGTTCAGGTTAGGTTTGTTTCCCAGCCAATTTTACAAGTGTTCGACATAGGTGTTTTTCGCAGCTTTATGGTGTTTCCTTCCGATGGTATGTGTATGCAAGGCTATAGAGGTTCTTGTTTTCCTTATTGTTTGCATGCTAGCAATGTTATAAGATCACATAACTCATTGATCCACCATATAGCACTAATGTTTGGATGAGTAGGTGGAGACCTTTGTTTGGGCCATACACTTGCTTGCTTTCACTGCTACCTCTCGATAATGAGGTACTATTTCAAGAATTAAACAAAACTTAAAAATAGAAAGAATAGGTAAAGAATTAAAGACTCTCAAGTTTTCAAAACATGTACAAAATCCTTCTCAAATATCGACCAACGTCGACTCCTAAGGTTGCTGAGATCATGCATACACTCATGCCTTGGTTAAATATCTCTATTGGTCCTATTATTGTGGAAGTCATGGGACTTGTCTCTGATAATCCCCTCTATGTAGGCATAGCAAGCACCCAAACACTATTCTTTGAGTGCTCTCACTTCGCTCTATTATTATCTTCGGTGAGAAGTGGACAGAGGAGGAAGGTGTCATTTGGAAATTTGAATAGAGGATATTGATATTTTCTTCTCATTTGACTTGTCTTCATTATTCTACTACACCATAATGCTATACTTGAACTCTCTTGTACAAACTCTTGCATGTAGAAAACCGCTTGTTTTTTGTTTTTATCCATATATATGTCACCATTGTGTTATATACTAAAAGAATTTCCCTATCACATATCTTTGCTATAGTGGCAAGGATTTTGGGGGTCTCTATAGGGATCTCTATAATTTTATGCTATTGTGTTTGCTATGGAGTGTAACCCATAGGAGTGGTCGTCTCATAGGGAGTGTATGATGGCTACGTAAAAGAGGAGTGGATAGAGAAGTTCTTGCAATAGATGTGGGACCCGTGAGTGTAGACAATGTTATAGGCCTTTTAGAACTCTGTATCAGAGATATGGCATCAATGCCATCATCCCCCCCCCCCCCCCCCCCTTCCCCCCTTCTTCCACCGTAGGATTGTCACAGCCCATGATGGATCACATGGATGTTGATTGGATACCAACAACTCAAAGCATAGTGATGATTTTCTCTACAATGAAGATGGCATCTTAGACTCTAGGTAGAGAATCAAAGCAAGCTTCACTCGTGAGCTCTATGTCCCCATGTGTGTATGTGTAAAGGGAATGTGAATAAAAAGAATAAAAAAATGATATAGCAATTTACATAAACAACATGTTAACTTTCCATAAACCATGTTACAATCAACTTTCTTTTCACCAAACTCACAATAGTGAGTGGATGATTTAAATTCATTGAAAAGAATTTACAGAGAACCTCAAACTCGTGATGAATCTTAAAGTAAACCAGATTACAACCAAGCACTACCTCACAAAAAGGGATCCAACAACCCATCTACTAGGTATCCCTAGCCCATCAGAACGACATTGATGGACCTAAACCAATTATTTGACTCCTTTCTTTTACAAATGGAGACAATCAATTCCTTACATTCTTGGAAGATCTCCGTGAAGCTAGCTCTTGAAAGAGTATTTACAATCACTCGATAATTCCTAGTTTTCCAAGTTTTCTTAAAAAAGAAAAATCTAACGATCTGAGTGCATACTAGAGAACTGGGCTTTTCATCACCATCCCTCCAAGGAAAAGGTTGTTCTTGAAGAACCCAGTTCTCTAGGTCCTTTGAACCCACTTGAATTTTTTTCTTGCTAGGCCCAAATAGCCAAACACTCCTTGAAAATGTGCAAGATGTCCTCACAAGACAATTTGCAGCTCAAAAATCTATCTAAGCCAATCCCTTTGGCATAGTTCTTTACTTTTTTAAGCAATGAAGCAATGCTTGCAATAAAACCGTCCATATAAATTCCTAAAACCAGATGCTCTTTACAATCGCCACTCATCTTGACTCTTGTCATTGCTTACTCCATTGCTTGTTAAGGGGGGGAACCAATCATACGAGACCACCAAAGTGAGGTATATATCCTTAGTTCTCGGTTTACAAAAATGTTTGCTCTTGGGCTAGCGCTAGGATTTCCATTCGAGCTTGGACTCACACGCTCTCATATATGTTATGTTACAATCAACTTAATGATAGAAGCTTTAAAATCAGAATGATTACCCATTGCAAATAGAAAGAATTATAAAAAAAAACAGATTTTCTATATAGAAATTTGGTTAGATGCTTTCATGCCATTCAAATATGTCTAGATACAACAAGAACAACTATGCTAAAGTACAGGAATTAGCCTTTGAAATCTCTATCTTATCTTGTTATAACTCAACGTAAATCTCTATGTCTACAAATAGTTCTTCTCCTAGAAAAACATCCAGGCTCTCATCCGAGCGGTCCTTGACATTGTTTTCCTCTAGATTCACAATTGTGATTATAATTGTCTTGTTGTTGACAATTTTTTTGCAACATACAAAGGCATGTAGAACCTGCAAATATAAAGGCTAACATGTGTACAATTGGAAAAACATAGGAATGTTTCGACCTAGTGACTGATATATATATTACATTCAACACGAGTCATTATGTGTGTGTGTGTGCGAGAGAGAGAGAGAGAGAGAGAGAGAGAGAGAGAGAGAGAGAGAGAGAGAGAGAGAGAGAGAGAGAGAGAGAGAGAGAGAGAGAGAGAGAGAGAGAGAGAGAGAGAGAGAGAGATGCGCATCTCAAGGTCAAGCAGAAGAGAGTAAGAAGAGAGTAGAACCATATCAAATAGGGAAAAAAAGGCTACTTCCTGCCACATGGACACATTGGTCCCTCACTAAGCCGATATCAACATATCTATAAATCAGAGAAGTGTTATGAGATATGGAGAGAGGATGCTATACAATAGATGTGTCTCTATGATAAACAGTAGGCCATTATTTGTATACATTTGATATCCAGTTCTTGAGAAAGAAACCAGTAGCACACTTTATCCCTATCAACCACATGATAAATATACATTAGTGAATCATGAATATAAGAAAGTAACTATCCTCATTTGTTATGTTATTAATATATTGAAATTATTCACTTGTAGAAAATAGGGATTAAAATTATCTATCATAAATATAGAATATGACAATTAAATCTTACAAATTTAAACAATCTTTACTCATGCCTTTTGTTGCCCACACATTATATATTCTAGTTTCCCATACCACTAGAGTAAATAGTACATGTTATTTTGTCATGCATCAATATATTATAGGTCACAATATATCCTCAATGCTCATTCAACAATCTAGGTCTATCAATACCATAACAATGTAAACCAAATCCCCAACCATCTCAATAAAATCCAAATCATCTCCACAATATACCCAAGTTAAGAAAATCACACTAATAACAATGGTTGCTAGTCACAAGAGTATATTTTCTTAATTAGTGTTTCCATTGCAACCTAGATCAGCTAATCAGCATCAAATGGCCATTGTCCCTAAATCAACAAATCTACATTGAGGCCATGTTGGCTAAATCAACGAATTTGCACTTACGTTGTGCTTCATAGTCCGAGGAATTTCCTTGAGGGTGGTTTGCTGAAATTGGTGAATTTGCACTAAATTGGTGAACCTACAATAAGGTCATGTTGCCTAAAGTATCAAATCTACACCAGAACTACCTAAATTAGTAAATTTGCAATGTAAAGTTGATGTTGCCTAAACCAACGAATGGAAAACAGGAGGAATTTGTGCACTACCTAAATCTACTGTTGAACCCACATGATAGGCACTTTTTATTATACTGAACCCCCTTCCTCCTTCCCCTCCTCCCCCCCCCCCCCCCTCCCCCCAAGAAAAGGAGTGGTAGTTTCTTGCTTGCTATATAAAAAAGAAACATGATATATTCTTTTTTCAATATAGCAATGCTTGCAATGATGAGCTATATTGTGTTTAAAAATACCAAAAAAATTACAAAATTAGCTCATGTAGAAATTTACCATGATGAGCACGGTATCGTTCAACAATAAACACCATAAACATAAACCACATAGAGATCTATTTTATCTACTAGAGTCATACCAGGATTGTACGGAGGTCTTATTGGGTTGCCAACATCACTAGGGACTACCACCACCACATTCATGTCCATAGCCATAGTTGCATGCAAACGTTGTAAATGTGCATTCACATTCAAGTTTACCAAGTTTGTAAACGAATGCATTCACGGTGGATGAACTTGCATTCATGGTAGGTGTTGTGGTGACATAAACTTGAAATATACATATTATTTTGGAAAACACTATGAAAAAATTGAAACTTGAAAGCACCAAATGAACTCAAATGAAAATCAAGACTTAGAAATTTAAAGACTCAAGAGTGCTGGAAATGTACTCTTCACTACTCACATTATGGCAGTAGGTGTAACAAACGGGTTCATTAAGGGGAATCAACAGGGATGCTCAAATAGGTTGGAGGAGGAAAAAAGGGCTAGATGGCACATGGAGGAGAGAGAGGGAGGGAGGAAGAGAGAGCATTGCCATGCATCAAAAGGAGCAGAGAGAGAGAGAGAGAGAGAGAGAGAGAGAGAGAGAGAGAGAGAGAGAGAGAGAGAGAGAGAGAGAGAGAGAGAGAGAGAGAGAGAGAGAGAGAGAGAGAGAGAGAGATAGAGAGAGAGAAGAGTATCAATCTAGGGTTTGAAGCAATGCTGAACTGAGGGAAAACTCTACACGTTGGACTACTCATTTTCAACCTCTTCTCGTTGGCAACACATCGGTCGACGACTACAGACTGCCCTCAACATTCAAGTCAGATACTTGATAGCTTGAGCATGGCTTTAGTGTCTTCATTTCAACTTGACCATAAGGCGGCCATAGGCCATGAGGTCCTTGGCCAATGTTCTGTGCATTTTGATCCTGTTGTCATGTCTAACTTTCTGTAGGATGCTTTGACACCTAACATTTAGGTCCAAGGGAAGCATAAGGTTTCCCTAATCTCAATTCATGTTTGGTCTCAACTTGCCGTATTCAAAGACATGGCTATGGTTATGTTATTTTTCTGGGAAACTCCCCCATATGCCCGAGAATATAGCTACAAAATCTATAGGGGATTTCAATGTCCTGTAGTGGACTAGATCTTCTACTTAGGGTCCAGGTGGTTTGAGATATTGTTCTTCAACACTGTAGATAAAATAGCATTTCTCACATCATCTATTGTTCTACTTTGTAGAAAAATAGTTCACATCATTATTGGTTGCCTATTAAGCGCACCAAGGATGAGATCCTGATCATATGGACTGTTTGGGTTGAATCTGTTGATCTCCTCACATTCCTCTGGTCCTATGTTGGCGAGCTAGTTGCCTCATTGGGGAAAGTATTGTTCACCCCTACAATCCACTCTCCAAACCATAATAAAGCATGCATTCTGGTCAACTACAAAAACAAGCAAGTTCCAGCAGGATAGGAAAGAGGGTTTGTGACTTTGCTATCACGAACACTCTTAGATCTTTAGTCACCCTTAGAAAGAGGGTTGGTTATTTTACATAAACGCTTTTTCTTAAAGTGTTTGTGACTCTCATCACGAAAGCTCACAGCTAGAGGTCCTGCACTTTCCTATCTAGACCGCACACATTCCAACACCAGGACCTCTATTCAAATCCAACACTGGGAATAATGTGCGATCATCGTTAGCAAAAACAAAATCCTAAAGATGGAGCCAAGGGGAAAAGACGAGTGGATGGTGATGACTAGAGGTTTCTCATGGGGCTACAACTCTTGCAACTACTACAAAGCTTTGATGGAGGATATACACTTCCCAAAAACACTGGCAATAATTGATAATGTGATGGAAGCACATGAATCAGTCAAAAAAGTGAAAATCTCCAAAGATGAGATCCACCCACCGAGCATACATTTGGAAGTTCATATGCAAGAAACTGATAATGAGGAAGAGACACAGGTGGTTCATAACACACTAGTATGAGGTGCGTGATTCAATGTCAAGGGGCTTAATGACCCCACTAGGTTATATACATTTAATAAATGGATGCTCTCTAGTCAACTAGAGGTATGCCTAGCTTAGGAACATAAAAGGCATGATAGGGTGGACAATCTCTGCACTATAGAGATATGTAGTGTTTTTATGGAGGAAAGAAAGAGGGATATTCAGCGGTACTCACATGCATTAAGGCCTCTCTCAACCCTATTTGGATTTTAGATCACCCTACTGGTAGATGCTCAATCTTCCAAGTTTCCACTCAGTGGCATGGGGAAATTTGATGATACCTAATGTTTATGATGACAGTAACCCAAGACTCAGAGGGGATTTATGGAATTGGCTTGCATACCTTCAGTTGTCTCATGGGATTGTTGTTGGGGACTTTGATATGGCATGTATAGGACATGACACCACATCCATTGGTACAATTATTACCACATTGGAAAGTAGCTCATGGGAAAGCATGGTAGTTTGCAAGATGCTTCTCTTACAACCTCTCACAAAAATGAGGGATTTACTTTTCACTCTCTGTACCATGTGTCTCTTGGTCTAGGCTGAATAGGATTTACTTTGCTTCTTATCATTGGTTGCCTACTAATGTTTAAGTTTTTTTTTATTATCAATGCTCTCTGTCATATCATTTCCCTATTGTTTTACATTTGCCTGATGCATCAACTGACTCTCAGTATAAAAAAGTTGGGCTTTCCCAATCTCCCATGGTTAATAATTCATTATTGAAGCATTCAATGTTCAAAATGTATATGAGTAATCTTATTTAACAAATACATGAAAATTTTGAGAGGAAAGACCCAATCCATGCTTGGCTTTTCTTGACTACTCAAATGCAACATTGTATCATAAATGTGGAGAAACATGTAGATTATCAAAAGCACCAGAAGATAGTATCTACATTAGAATTCATAAAGTATGTAGTCACAAAGGATGCATCTACTTTGACTAAGAACTGGGAACCCTAGCTATTGCAAGAAAACCCATCAAGGAATTTGACTCAAATTGCCCATCAGGACAAGATTCTTTGTAGACAGTCTGAGTTAAAAGATGCTCACTACCCATCTAAACTCTTTTTTAGAAGGCTGAGGGCTAAGCATTCAAGAGAATGCATGTCTAAGGTAGCTAGTGAAAGCAGATTATTAGTTGAAGGATTTGATTACATCATCTATCAATCATATCTGACTAACTCAGCACATGGACCCAATATATTGAAGCAAGGTATCATCAAATTGTTGCCCAAGAAGACTTTTCCAATATCTTTATATGAATGGAGACCTATAACATTGATGGAAATTCTTTACAAAATGCTGGCTAAAGCCATTGCTATCAAAATTGCACCCCTTTTGAAATAACACCTGCATGAGCCATATCATACAACATTCTCAAAATCACGCTAGGAATATAATCTACTAAAAAATGTAACCAAAAAGTAGCGATGCTCTAGCTTGGCTTTGCTAAGGCTTTTGACTCAATTATTTGGAACTTTATTGTGAATGTGTTGAAAAAAATGGAATTTGGGAACATAGTGTCAAATTGTATACATTTGTTGGGATTAGGGTCCATCTCAAGGGTCATTCTCAATGGGAGATTATCTCCAGCTAATAGTGTGGGAAGATTTTCTAGGCAAGGATGTCTACCCAGCCCTCTCTTATTTGCATCGTTGTTTTTCTTTCTCCATGTACAAGCTAAAAACGGGAACCTCAAAGGGTTGCAGATAGGGAATGAACGCGTTTTGGCTTTGGGTTTTGTTGATGATACCATAACATTTCTGCACGCTGAGAATGCTAATATAGGAAAATGTATGTCTTATTTGAATCTGTATTCACTTGTTGCTGGGTTAGATCTAAATCTTGGAAAATCTCAGTTGATTGATGTTTTTACTGAAAAAATTCATAATTTGATTGGGCAAGGTAAGCGAGTTCCAAGGGGAACAATTTTTAGACATTTAGGGTACCACTTGGGAGTGGATGTATCTGCTAAGCAGATCACTCAATGGGTAGAGGATATGATTCAATGCAAAATGGCTTCTCCACATTGCACAGAATGGCACAATCATGTCGTATTAAGAGTTGTACATGCTATTTTGATACCCTATCTAATGAATTTCTTGCCTCGGTTGGATTGGTATGATAGTAGCTTAACTAGGTTTAAATATAAATTGTTGAAGTTATTTTGGCGTTCATCTCCTAATACATGGATTGCCAAGGATTACACTGCCTTACCTGTCAACCTTGGAGAGTTGGGTGTCATTATGCATATGCTGCAAGGAGGTCAACACTCTTGAAACATATGATTGATACTAATGCTTGCTAGTCCAGAATAGCTTGAATAATCACGAATAAATCTATTGTGTATTTCCATGAAGTGTGGGATATGCCTACACGGGATAAACTTTTCTCTACTGCTCTTGTTAAACTGTGTTGCATCGCTACTAATTTGTTAGTATAATCATGGAAAACAGTGTTCGTTATGTTGATATGGGAGGGTAGAGCAAGATACACGGGTAATTCATTGGGTGTCGAATCATTATTTTGGAGCTTTGTTTTTAAAAGACCACCTGCTGCTTTTTTGGGTAGGAAATCATTAAACCTCTTGAGAAGATTGTTAGGCTCAGTCAATCAAATAACTGACTCTAAGGGAAGTCTTGTTGCTTTTATGGTTGCCAGGAGAAGGTTCAAATTGGGGGCATGGTCTCAGTATTGCTTGGGGACAAGTGTGTGTCCATGTTTTCAACCTTAGTGTACCATGCACTCAAGATGTTTCTCTCACGTTCAAGGTTTGGACACTACCTCATACTACAGAAGCTCAAGTGGCACACAAGAGAGTATATTGCTTATTGCACAATGGAAAGATAAGTTAGCCCTACAATTATTGGCATATATACAATGCACGGGGGAAAAAACCTCATATAAGAGTGAGGAAAAAATTACCCTGATGGTCCTAAGTGTGTTTGCACACATCCCTACCACATATATATGGTAACAAATCCCCCCTTGGGAATGATGCGGTGAACAAGAGCTAGCATATAGTGTATAGGAAAGTGCCATGCCCTGAAGACATGATGAATCCACCAAGGGTAGTAGGCCCAAATTTTATGGAAATCTTCTATTAGATTATGTACATAAAAGAAAAATTCCTTGGCTTGAATGCTCAAAAAATTGTAGAGAAGGCCGTGGAATTTGACCATTTTAGAGACAATAATAAAGGTAATCAATCATCGTAAATGTTTAATAAATACAAATGAAATACTTTTTAAGAAATTATCCAATGCACTTTGTACTCATTTACTTTAGTGTTAGATGCTTGATGTCAATCTACGCGTGTCTTGTTGTGTTCTACAGAAATGCCAACCAAGCAAAACTAGTTTTTTTTTCTTGTTGGTCAATAAACCAAGAAATTACAAGAAGATGCCATGATCTACGAACTGGGTAGGGTTCTACCCAGTCTATGAGAGGCGCAGACTAGGGAGGCTCCAGGCACTTCTATGGAAAGGTGCAAGCCCTCTAGGTCATTACTACAAGGTAGATGACACTGCTGTGGTTTGGATTTTCCTTCAGAGGTAGGACGCTACTTGGAAGGGGGGCCCCTAGCTGTCTCTCCCTAGGTGTCCCCCCTCGTCATGCCCTCCCACCCTCTCCCAAATTTTTTACTTGTGGGAGAGGCTGTCCCTTCGAACTCTTTTGGAAGAGGAAGCTGGTGTTTAGAGTCAGTAGAAGGTTGGCAGGTGTGGAGAGGTTAGAGCTGAGATCCATTCTTCACAATGACACTAGATGTCTTCCTTGGAAGGGATGAGGATCCCCATAAAGAGTGTCTCTCAAATGATGGCAGATCACTCCTAGTTTTGGATCTTTCAAAGGAAGATAACATCTTGGGGATTGGTGGAGAATGCCCAAAGTCAATATATTCCACTGGTTTTCACACCTTCTTTGGAGCTTGTTGCAGGCATAGTTGCATGCAACATGTTTGCAACAAACATTCGTAGCAACATCTATACAAACACCTATACCGGCATCAGAACTTGTAATTTTTTTTGAGCCAAGAGGACTGTTAGTTCGTTCTATAACATCAAAAACTAGTCCTCTCTGCTCAAAAGAAAGAGTGCAAAGGCAACCGCACTCCACCTATATGCTGGATGAAAATCGAGCAGTACTATGAGTACAAGATTTTAGAACCATAACCATGACAATGTTAACAAATCATAACCATAACAATATTTGCAAACTATAATCATAATAAGATTCAAAATCCATAACCATAGGTGTTCAGAATCATAATTTGAAAAAAGAAATTAAACCTTAATAAAATTTTCAAAACATAACCTATAGATTCTCAAACCATAACCATGACCATAACATGATTCCAAAACCATAACCATAACCATAGCATGATTCCAAAACCATAAGCAAAAAACAATTCTATATCCATGACCATAATATGATTTCCAAAGCAATAACCATAACCATAACATTCATAACCATGATCATAACATGACTGCAAAATCATAACCATAACATGTTTTCAAAACCACAACCATAACACGATTCCAAAACCATAGCCTGTGAGCAATTCCAAAACTATGACCATAACATGACTCCAAAATCATAACCATAACCTTAAGCAGATTCCAAAACCATGACCATAATCAAATTCTCAAACCATAACCATAACCATAACTAAACATGATTTTAAAACCATAATCATAATAATCACAAGATTTTAAACCATAAACATAATCATAACAAATTTTCAAAGCCATAACCAAACATCAATTCCATAACCATGGGCAAGATCAAAACCATAACCATAACCATACTAATGTTCATAATCATAACCAAAACCAAAACTGAGTATACATGGATATAAACAGAACCATAATTGGCATCCAAGTACATACATGAACCAAAAGCACAAACATAACTAACTATACATGAACTATACTCAATGAAAACATATACATAAATCATACTCGTCAAGTTAGTGCCTCCCAGCCAAAGGCCCCTCTCTCATCCTGAAATTGGTACAGTAGAAGTGATAATCCATGCTTGAATCCGTATTTTTCTTCACGACGTCTCGGAGGATGCCTTATGGAAAGCCCTTGTTTGACAAGAACACTTAACCATAAGATAATGAAAAAAAAAACATATGCATACACTATTTAAACATTATATATCATTTAAAAACTCATGTTAAAGAATCTCATGGCCTCCACTCCCTAGATAAGATTATCCTATAGACTCCAGGCATACTCTAGGTGCATCTCTCTACTACTGAAACCTATTAGAATGCTCTTGCATGATCCCCATCCAGTCCTCTACATCGAACTATGTTGGCTTTGGCCCATTATTTTTGTACCAATTCTTGCCTCTACTTGATGATGTGACATTATCACAATAGCACGCTCACGATCCAATAGTTGGAGATTGGATTGTACCCTTCTGCTAGTCTCGAATCTTTGTGAATGACATGCATGATATAATTCTTACTCTCTTGATTTTGAGAATCCCAATTCTCCAGTAGAGAGTGCCCAAACTACATCATACAGAGATCATGAACCTTATGTCGTATGGCCTTTATGACCTTATCCGTAACCGACACCCCATCTTTGATCTTGCCTAGCATTCTAAGATTCAAGTCATGTGATCCCAAGGTGTACATGGTGTGCTAAGCAGTATATTCTCTACTGAAGAGACAGGTAGACACTCTCTTGATGATGTGGATGTATCGGTAGCACCACTACCACAACCATAACTACTTGAGCGCAAGAACTACATCGTCTAGAAGAAGAACAAGATAGCGTAGTCTTTGATGTAGCTCGATCTCATTCGTGTAAGTGGGGCATTCTTCAAAGGTGTGGAACCACCAGTCGGTATGAGTGGAATGGTAATATAAGAAGTTGGATCAATTGTATCTAGCCTGCAAGGACCAGCTCTACAAAACTGTTGTATGTATGCACACTGCTCTAGAAAAAATTGTGAGAAAAATGTAGTCATCTGCTCAGGTGACATGTAGAGAGTAGCTGGAAAGTTGAAGCTTGGAGAGCATGCCTCCTTGTCATTTACCATGGATACAAAAAATAATTTGAAAACATATATACAATAGAATACTTCACTTAATCATAAATAATCAGCTTAAGCAATACAAATCATTATCTATTCATTGTTAGACAATGATTAACATCCATCAACCAAAAGTAGATATTACAAGAGAGATTTAGAAAAAAAATCACTAGTCAATCTCTCATGTTCTATGAGAGCTGATGTACCAATGATATCTGTCTATCTTAACTTTTTACCCTCAAACACCACTTGGCTCCATCCATTTTTGCATTTATCTCATTGTCTCATCGCTTATCCTCAGGTCAAGAATTTTCTCACCAAGAGCACCAACTTAAAGCCTGATATCGTCATCTCGATTATGCGCAATCCATGTATGTTGCTCATGTGTCTCTTCATTTTCAATCTCCAATCCTTCACAGACTTGTTTACTCCGTAGATAAACTTAAATAGCAAAGAGCTGGCGTGGTTAAATAATCAAATATTCTTCATCTTTACCCTTCCATAGTGAATCTATGATAAATAAAACATGTTCACAATGCTGCAAAAGTACAAATGTGTCCAGATCATCCATCCACATCCGCCTAGAGTTCATTTGAGTTAGTCTACTTCTATCTTTGTGCACAACTACATTGAGACCATTAGTACCTTGAACCACTTCATATCAAGGAAAAAAGTATAAACCTTTCTAAAGCTAATTTTCAATATTTCTTCGATGTAGCCAAAGTATTCAAGTAGTATTGTCATCCCTAGCACTACTCTCTTTCTTGACCAAAGCTTGATGTGACACAAGTATTGAAGGTGACCTATATTCGTTGCACTCTAAAGTGTCAGTCATGTGACCACAATGATCCGTACTTGTGATATTACAATCATATAAAACAACATCAGACTTAATAAGAAAATATTTTCATGTGGTTAGAAATAAAAATTAGGTATAATATACACATGCCAATCACATATTCTTGACACCTTTTCTTCTTCAGTAAATCAGTACTCTGTTTTCCTTTGCCTTAAAAAATTCTTGCATCTACCCAACATTTAGTAGGAAAGTCTGACAATTTTTGAAGATGATTTGGAAAGCGAAGATTTTCAGTGGAACGATTGTGCTTGAATTGTAACGTTTTCACTTCATATGTTTCAATTCACTTTTGCATGACTTTTGAGGTGACAAGACAAAATCTCATAACCTTTTTATGCATTTTGACATCCATCTTCCTCATGATGCCGTATCCCTGTGGCTCCTCTCTTGTTGCCTTAGCGCTTGTCTTAGAAGTCCACATTCACGACACCTCTGGATCAATGGAACCCAATAAATGACTCATAAAAAACGCAAGCCTCCTGCACAAGCCATCCTTTGTCTATGTTACTTCACGGTGAGTGCTTTGACAAACAAAACCTTTTAAAGTCTTCGTAGATCTCTCTAAGAAGAACATCCACCAGTAATGGACCATCCTAGCTACTGCAACTTCATCAACCATATGCACAAGTAAATGCATAGTGAGAAAAAAAGACCTTGGAACACAAAGTGTTTAATGAAGAACTTAAAAGAACTAATGTTTTCTTTTGTTATTTTTCCAAACTCACAATTGCACAAAATACCCTCAAGTCTCAGCCGAGATCCTTGAGGACCACACATTACATTAGGAAACTACACAGCCCTAGATAAAAGTGAGCCACTTCATATGATTCCTTATGCACTATTATCGAGTCGAGGTTATATGTAGGGATTGCTTGATTTCACTCTTTCGAGGTATTCCTTTTTTGAATAGATACAATCATTGTGAAGCCAGCTATTGAGAGGTTGTTCTTGATGACCCGTGGATTCCTAGACCTTTCAAAAATCTTGAAGTAGTAGGAGCGATCAATTTTTATGTAGATTAACAACGCTTGGCTGCCTCTAATAGCTAGGAGCTCCTTGAATAAGTAAGGGGAGTCCTCTTTGCACCTCGGGTACCTATTTGAGCCAATACCTATGGATTGAATCTTCCATAGAACCTTCCACATAAATATCTTTGTCGCATGGGTCCAGCGTGGATTCTAGGTGTTATTTTCTATCAACATCTATCTTGATCTAGGCCATTGCTTACCCCACAGCTTGTTGAGGAGAGAGAACCAATTAGTCTTGATCATTAGAATGTGATAAGTATCCTTGGTTTGTAGTTTGAAGGATGGTCTTCTCGCATGGTCAACCACTAGACTTTCCACTTGAAATCAAACTCATAGATAGGCATCAAGATATTTTCCAATCCTTCTATAGTTTTGTTTATAAGTAGTTGTTCACATCCATTGAGGTGAAACTATGTAGCCTTTGGTTCGCTTCTTTCCAGATCTTGTTGTTATTGTTCAAAAAAATGGGGCAGTCGTTGAAGTCTTTTGTTATTGACCTTTCTAGCAAATTCTCTCCAAAATAGATCTATACATTTACTTCTTGCTTTAGATATCCATGGGGACTAGTGTGTTATGGAGTTTTGAAAATATATGGATGTCTCCCTCCAAACGATTGCCTTCATTGCTTTGGTACACTTACATACCAACTCGTTCATTGTGTCTCTTAATCTCAAGTTGGACCAGCGAGGGGCTAACAATTTGTCCTGGATCACTAACTCTTTTTGTTGGCCATGTTCAGAAAAATGTTTCGCCTTCTCAGTCATGTCCCTTGTCGTAATGGCCCATGGCCTGGTCTTGCTTGTTGATTTAGACCATAAACTTGGCACGCTAGGCCTCTACATGAGGATTGAGGGTCCCAATACTACATTGTTTCATTGTTCTAGCGGGAGACTCTAATTTGGCCCACTACCATAGCATTGAGTCAAGTGATATGTATCCCAAATGGGGGTCCAAGGTGTCAAAAAGTATTTCCCTTTGAAAAAACCTCTCCGAGCAGGGAGTCATTTGTGAAGAGATTTACCACTAGGAGTTGTTTGTTATCTAGTAGGGACAAACCTTGGATCTTCCGTCTTGCAACAGTGGCTTCAAGCATGGTAACTAGGGAATGAAAACGTTAATGGAAATGGTCTATGAGCTTTGAGAATAGCATAATTAAGAGAATTAGAGTAAGCATTTTCATGAGACTACTTTGAGAACATAGAGGGTTAAGTTAATTAATGATAGCCACATAATCATTATACTTAATAAACTTGGCATGATTAATACTTTTGCAAGAGAGAGAATAAGAGAGCATGACAACAATTGAGGACCGGATTTATGCGGAGCCGGTCTCCCCTCCAATAGGCTTTTGTATTATTGATTCTCACTTTAACAGAGACTTGGTACAATACAATCTTTGTGTTCCTTGTGACCTAGGTGATGCAATGAAGAAGGAAATCTTCATGCATCACGAGCATAACACAAACTTTGTAAAAACATTAACCATCCCCAGCCTCAACCCCAAGACCTCAAACACCTTCAAAGGTGGAGAGAGCTAGCGGAGAATGAGGGTAGGGTAGAGGAAGAAGAAACATTCATATGAGAAAGGAATAGTTCCTCACTTATGAACACTCTTATTGCTTAGAATAGCATAATAGCATAGTAGTGAAGATGAAGAAGATGGAAAAATTAAGCATTTAAGCATGGCTCTTGGTTGGATTTTCATTCCATAGCCAAGAGTGTTGGTGTAGGCTCTCAACTTCTCAACAAGCTTGGAGAAGGAGATGTAGAAGGAGCTCTTGCACTTTGCCAAGCAAGAATCAGCATGTGAGTGTGTGTGAGAGAGAGTATAACCCCCAAGAACACCCCCAGCGTTCTTTAGCCTTTGGTTGACCTCCCCTTATAGCTCATGTTGGAAGTTGATTGGACCCCTACAAACCTAGCTAATCACATGCATAGTGTATATCAAGCAAACATGCTAGCCTTTGGACAAGTGTCTCCCTTTCCCCTTTGAGAGAGAGGACTGGATAAACGCATAAACAATTAATTAAATTAGCTAAATTATCATTGGAACCCTTGAGAGGCCAACCCATGGCTTTAGGCACATCACGAGGGAAACATGGATAGGAACTTGACATGTGTCCATATTGCTTATTTAGACTAGGCTTGCCTTGTGTGAGGGTGTGTGCGTTCTCTCTCATGCCCCTACAATGAGGGCTCACCCCCCCTTGAGTAAGGATCTAGTTTGACTTTTGGAACACCTAATGCCCCTCAAGCACCTTATTCATGGAGCACCTTAGCACCTTAGTCATTAAGCACCTCAAACACCCTAAGCACCTTAGTTAGCAAGCATGACAAGCACCTCAAAAACCTTAGTCAGCAAGCACAACAAGCATCTCAAGCTTGCACTGGGTTCCACCTCAAGCACATCCCTAGCTTGCCTATGGTCTAAGGACTTTTAACACTAGCCTTTGGAGGTATTTAATGAAGCTAGCCCTAAGTTCTTTAAGCTCCATTAGCTAGCATTGCTCTTTGACATACCATCTCTCATTTGGACCCTTTAACCTTGGTCCCGTGTTGAGATAGATTCATAAGCACATGTCTATATCCTAACCCTTGTTCCCGTTTATTCTATGACATTAAATGATCAGTTTAACATGAGAAAATCATTTGGGTTGGTTAGGATATTAGATTTTATGACATTACCTCTCTCTTGAAATCATAGTCGTCCTCAACTATGAGGTAGAAGAGATAAAGCCTTAGTCATTAGTCGATGTTTGTTAGTGGATAGAGGATCCCTTTTCAGCCCATGACACCATTCCAAGATGGATGACTAATCCATATTGGGGCTTGGGAGACTTAGCTACTGCAAGCATGTCTACTCTTAAGTCCATATCATAGTTCCAAAGTAGAGTGACAATTTCTACTTGGTGTTTGAGAGACGTTGTCAACACACACATGATTCTAAGCATGCATACTACATGTCGTAGTACCTTGTCTTCATGCCGAAGGATAGCTTCGAATTGTAGCACCACTTATTGGTCTTTGATTTTTAGAGGGTCTTCAATAATTGGTTCTCTTGGTGGATCTCCTTTGTAGGGATTAAGTAGGCTCGCATGAAAATCATTGTGTACGAGCCAATGGTTGAGCAACTTGAGTTGATAAGCCATGTCATTGATTGTGTTCAAGATTTGAGAAGTACCATAATATATATTTGCTAGTTTAGCATAATAATTTTGATGGCCTGTAGGACTTTTGCCCGTTGTTTTCCTCAATCGAGCCTTGGGAAACTTAAGTAAGACCCAATAATTTTGTTTGAACGTTAAGGCCCTTTTGTGTTTGTCAGTAGCAGCTTTTTGACTTTATGAGAGATGAATATAGCCTCCTTAATCTTTTGGAAAGATTCTTGTAGGTCATGGCTATACTCGTCGGCAACGAAGATCTTCCCATGTACTTTAAGTAGCAAGGGACTTTTAGGTCTTCCCATTATGATCTCAGAAGGTGCCTTTCCCATAGTAGTATTGAAAGTATTATTGTATGCATACTCCACAACGATTAAGTACTTTTCCCATTTTGAGCGTTGATCTACTTTTGTAACATAAGTCTTTAGTAGATCGAGAATCCTAAGATTGGCTATCTCACTTTGGCCATCCGTTTGTGGTTGGTAGGTTGAAGAAAAATTTGATCTTGTACTTATATTTTCAAAGATACCTTTCCAAAAATTAATGTTCATTCTAGGATCTCTATTTCACACGATGGATGTTGGCAATCCATGGTGTTTGAAAATCTGAGATATAAAGAGAGTTGCCATTTGGTGTGCCTTAATAATCTTTTTGACAGGAATAAAGTGTTCTTGCTTCCTAAACCTGTCTATTGTCCATAATTCCATATTCTCATGGATAGACTTGGGTAATCCAAAGATAAAACTTCTATGGATATACTATCCCATGGTGAATTAGGGATTGGCAATGACTGGAGTAATCCATGTTGCTTCCCTCTATCATAGTTGGTCTTTTGGCACACCACACATTTGAAACATACTCTTGTATGTCTACTTTCATGGTAGGCCAATAGACGTATATATCTACTCCTCAAAGAGTAGGTTGAATTCCTCTAAGAGTAGGTTGAATGTCTCTATGCCCCGCATAGGGAGGAACATGGGATTCATACATGACCTTATCACAAAGGGAGTGAGCAACAAATAGCCTATTGCCATGGAGAAGCTGTCCATCCTGCAAGGTGAACAGTTCCTCTTTCTTTCCCAATGCAAGGGCTGACATTATATCTTAAAAGTCAGGGTTAGTAGCATACTCATCTATCATAGAAGATATACATTAGGAAGAGGATGAGGTCTAGGAGGGCCTCTTTATTTTCCATGAGGTTATGGAGGTGATTAACATTTTGATGAATAGTTGTATGGCATGTGTTCAAGAATGGTGGTATGGTTTAACCAGATAGATTTTAAATTCCATTTTGGGGGGAAATTTTAATTCAAATAAACTAATTGTTTTACCTATTTGAACGCAAAAGTTGTGCTTTGATTACTTTCTTAATACTAAAGGTTTGAATTTCTTAAATTGCCAAATAAAGAGGCCCTCCTAGACTCCATTCTCTTTCTAATTTCATTGTGAGTTGCTATAGACATCGCATTCACTCTTGGTCATCTTGAAAGTGCATCGACCACTTGATTGTGCTTACTAGCAATGTGAGAAATATGAGAATAAAATTGAAAAAGAAAATTTGACCACCTCATTTGTTTGTCAAAAAGATTGGTTTGCATCATGGATTACTTGAGACTTTGGTGGTCCATTTACAAAATAAATGGAGTCCCAAATAAATATTGCTTTCATGTGTCTAGGGCATGTAGAACAACTAAAAGATCTTTTTTGTATGTGCCCAAGACTCGTTGATCGGCATTGAGCCTTCGGATCTCATATGCTATGGCATGCCCTTCTTGAAGCAAGACTGCTCCAAGGCATTCACCACAAGCATCACATGGACTTCAAATGGCTTTGAGAGATATGAAAGCATAAGCACTGGTTGATAGGTAAGATTCTCTTTGAGTTTGTCAAAAGAATTTGGCTTTTAGTAGTCCATGAGTACCTAACGTCCTTCTTTGTTAAGTCCTGTAATGGTCCTGCTATTTAAGAGAATTTTTCTATTTAGCAACTATAGTATGCACACATGCCAATAAAGCTTCATAGCTCATGTACGTTCCTTGGATTAGGCCATGGTTTTATTACCTCCAACTTTGATGGATCCATACGGATACCATCTTGAGAGATAATATGACCTTGGTATTGAATTCCTTGAAGAAAAAATTTGCGAGTCTTCTTTTGATTGATAAATAGCTTCTTCTCCCTCAAAGCTTAAAAAATTACCTATGAAAAATCACCTAGACATGTTCCTTGTGCTTCTCGATGGACTTGGAGTAAATGATGATATCATCAAAAGAACACTCTAGTGAATTTGCGATAGGTCTAAATATTTTCTCCATTAAACAATTAAATGTGACATGGTGCTCTCCTTTGTAGGGCTTACGTAGGCGCACATGGAAACAATTGTGAGAGCCATTGGTTGGGCAACTAATTGAGTTGAAAATCTATTTCATTAATTGGAATCAAGAAAAGGACCATAGTATCTTTTTGGTAGTTTAGCATAATACTTTTGATGGCCCGTTTGATTTTTGCCCATCATTTGTCTCAATCAAGCCTTGGGAAACTTAAGTAAGACCCAATCATTTTCTTTAAATGTTAAGGCCCTTCCGTGCTTGTCAGTAGAATCTTTTGCCTTTGTTGAGAGATGGATATAGCCTCCTTAATCTTTTGAAAAGATTCTTGTAGGTCATGGCTATACTTATCGATAGAGCGAAGATCTTCTCATGTACTTTAAGTAGCAAGGGACTTTTTGGTCTTCCCTCTATGATTTCAAAAGGTGATTTTCCCATAGAAATATGGACAATATTATTATACACATACTATACAAGGGGTAAGTACCTCTCTCATTGTGAGGGTTGGTCTACTTCTGTAACATAAGCCTTTAGAAGATAGAGTATTGTAAGATTGACTGTCTCACTTTGATCGTCTGTTTGTGGATGATAGGCTCAAGAGAAATTCAATCTTGTACCTAGATTTTCAAAGAGACATTTTCAAAAATTACTGGTCATTCTAGAAACTCTACCTGACACGATTGATGTTGGCCTAGTAGTCTTTTTTATAGGAATAAAGTGTGCTTGCTTGCTAAACTTGTCCACTATTATCCATATTCTTGTATTCCCATGGATAGACTTGGGTAATCCACAAATAAAATCCATGGGTATAGGCAAAGGCTGGCGTAATCCAAGTTGCTTTCCTCTATCATACTTGGTCTTTTGGCATACCACACATTACTCCTCAAAGGGTAGGTTGAATGCCTCTACGCCCCCCATAGGGAGGAGCATGGTAATCATACATAACCTTCTCACAAAGGGAGTGGGTAGCACATAGCACATTTCCATGGAGAAGATAACCATCCTACAAGTTGAATGGTTCCTCTTTCTTCCCCAAAGCTAGGACTGACATTATGTCTTTAAAGTCAGGGTCAATAGCATACTCATCTATCATAGAAGGTAGATCATTGTGAGTTGCTATAAACACCGCATTAATGTTGTCGTGAAAGTGCATTGGCCACTTGATTGTGCTTATTAGCAATGTGAGCAATATGAAAATAAAATTGCAAAAGAAAATCTTCCCGCCATATTTGTTTGCCAAAAAACCTGGTTTGCGTCATGAAGTACTAGCTTGAGACTTTGGTGGTTTGTTCGTAAAATAAATGGAGTCTCCAATAGATAGTGCTTTCATATGTCTAGGACATGTAGAACAACTGAAAGCTCTTTTTCATGAATTCCCAAGAGACGGGTTCATCCATGTTCAGTCTTCGGATCTCATATGCTATGGCATGCCCTTCTTGAAGCAAGACTGCTCCAAGGCAATCACCACAAGCATCACATTGGACCACAAATGGCTTTGAGAGATCTAGAAGCATAAGGTCTGGTTGGGAGGTAATATTCTCTTTGAGCTTGTCAAAAGTATTTTTCTCCTTAGCAGTCTATGAGTACTTAACATTTTTATTTGTGTCATGTAATGGTCGTGCTATTTGAGAGAATTTTTCTATAAAGCGTCTATAGTATGCACACATACCAATAAAGCTTCTTAGCTCATGTAGATTCCTTGGATTAGGCCATGCTTTTATTACCTCCAGCTTCAATGGATCCATTTAAATACCATCTTGAGAGATAATATGACCTAAGTATTGAATCTCTTGAAGGAAAAAATCACTTTTATTTTGATTGATAAAAAGCTTGTTCTCCTCAATGCTTGAAAAATCACCTAGAGATGTTGCTTGTGTTCCTCCTAGGATGATATCGTCAAAGAACACTCCAGTGAATTTGCAGTAGGGTCTAAATATTTTCTCCATTAAATGATTGAATTTGGCTAGTGCACTAGTCAAGCGAAAAAACATGACTAGATATTCATAAAAACCAAACATTGTATTAAACGCGGTCGTTACAATATCTTCATTCACTATCCTTATTTGATGATACCCACTTTTAAGGTCAATCCTATTGAAGTAGTTCAAACCTTGTAGATTATCAAACAGATCTTCGACCTGCGGCACGTGAAATCTGTTTTTGATAGTGATATGGTTTAGTGATCGATAGCTTACACACATGCGGTATGTACCATCTTTCCTTTGCACTAAAAGCATGGGAGAAAAAAAGGGAAAGGAGATAGGCCTCACCATCCCTTTGTCTACCAATTCTTGTCCTTGCCTCATGATCTCCTCTTGTTAAACTTGGGAAACTCAATAAGGAGGCTTACTAGATGGTCAGCTTCCTGGTAGGAGCTCAATTCGATGGTCATGGTTCCCTCGTTTTGGAGATAAGTCCATAGGGATATCATCGATAAACACATCTTGGAATCCATTTACAAAATTAGACAATTCTAGTTCTTCTTGATTCCTAATACTTTGCTTTGTTAAAACATTAGCATCACTTTGACAGAAATCATGTATGCAACATCTGAGCTTTTCATTGACTCATCAAAAGTAGTTGAATTTACAAATCGTGTAGTAGAATCAGACTCACAGTATCTATATACATGCTCTTTTCCCTATAGGTGAAGTAGATTCTCCTTTCAAGGAGCTTTATGTTGGCATCCATGCAGTTGAACCATGGTGCCCCTAGGATAACATCCTCATGTTGGAGAGGAAACATGAAAAAGTCTTCTTTGTCGACGTAAATTTGGACATGAAGCCTCAACTTCCTAATCAAGGGAGTAATGGAGGCTTGTTGTCCCTTGAAAGCTCCATCGGATGTTATATTATTTCCCATCTCAAAAGCTTGAATGCCCAACTTAGTGGCCAACTCCGTTGATAGAAAGTTGTGAGTAGAGCTAGGGTGAAATAGGATGAAGGCATCATGCTCCCTTACCTTTCCCCAAGCATAGGAGAGAGGTGATCCTTTGCAATGAGCATCCTCTTATGGAAATTCAATCGTGGAAGCTCTAGGAGTCTCATTGCAGGCATTTCTTTTGGGGAAAGAACAGTAGCCATGTCATAGCTCCCCACACTTAAAACATTTGTGGTCCTTACAAAAAGTTTCTAGCTCTTCAGCAGAGAGTTTATTTTTACCTTTATAAACTCCCTTCTCCTTGGAGCGATTGTTGTTGCTTTTGTTATTGAAATTGCCTTCGGAACAGTTTTGGGCATTTTTCTTCCCCTTTTGCATCATTTAAATCTTTGTTTTGCATGGGCTTAGTATTCTTTTTGCCCCTTGTTGTAAATTGATGTGCAAAGCAACCATAGTGTGGTGGATTAATTTGGTGGTAGAACTAGGCCGTTGAGAGTTGACATACTCGGTCATTTCTTCAGGTAATCACGCACAAAATTGTTGCTTTTGCTCGGCGAAATCTATCTTTTGAAAGACATTATCCTTGAGATGTAAATCCCAAAACTTGTCCACATATTTGTGGATAGCTCGTTGGAGAGCAGCTTCAAACTCCGTCAGACAGCAAGCACGTTGTCCTTTGCATCGCTTGCAAGATATTGCTTCATGATGGAAACTTGTAGAGTGTTCCATGTCTTTGGGGACTTGCCGTTGCCACGAAGGCTAGCCCACCATTGACAAGAACATTTCTAGTAGTGCATAGCTACATGGTGTAGCTTGGAGGAGTCCTTGAAGCCCTTGTCTCCAAAGGCCGCATCAAATTGTTGGATGAAGGCCCAATACTTTGTCGGTAGCACCAAAGGTGCCATCATAGGTGAGAAAAGAGATACTCTTTCCTCCCTCTTTGAACTTCTTGAGATTTTGAGAGCTTTTCCATGGAGGGTAAGATTTTTGATATCCTCTTCTCTTCTTTTCTCTAGAAGAATATCTACTGCTTTCATCGAAAGAGGAGGAAGGTGAAGAAGAAGGAGAAGAGGGTGAACTCTTTCTTGCCATTTTATTCCTTTGTTTCATCTCTTCCCTTTTGAAATGATGAGGAGGACTATGGGTTGACCGTTTCCTCTTGGGAGGAGTTGGCGACCGTCTAGACCTTCATCTTCGAGGAGCGACATCTTTAGAGGAACTTAGGGTTTTACTTCTTTCTCATTCTCTAGATTCCTCCTCTCTTATGGGAGAGAGTCTTCTTTTTGGAGTCTCATCAAGAGGCTTCCTAAGCTCTCTCTCCTCTAGGAGAGGAAGGGAAATCCCATAATCACGAAGCTGCTGAGTAACTTTGGCTTGCAAAGCAGGGTTGCCCATAGATTGTTGCAACCTAGTAAAAAGGTAATTGACAAACATGGGGGCATCATCATTAGCACCTTCATGTGCAAAATCAAAGTTGTCAAGTAACTTTGGCTTGCAAAGCAGGGTTTCCCATAGCTTGTTGCAACCTAGTAACAAGGTAATTGACAAACATGGGGGCATCATCATTAGCACCTTCATGTGCAAAATCAAAGTTGTCAATATACATTATACTCTCTTGGTTATTTTCAGTCATGCTAATTAAACTTATGTATAGATTTCTTTGTGCATTGATACCCTCAAAAACCTTAGTCACTACTCTTCTTTAATTTTGAAAATTAGTTCTCAAGCAGCCACACCCGTGGTTTAGAGTTTGTTAATTGTAGAGACTAGTGGAGAGAGTCTAACATTTCTTTGTTGATTATTGTTCCTATTGACCTTGCTTGTAGCTCAATAATGGTTAAGCTAAAGGCAAGCCCCGAGAGACTCCATTATTTAAGACTATCGTTCCCAACATTGTACCTCGAACTAAGTCCTTCTCAACCAAGATTAATGATCTTTGTCCCACTTACCCTATTGCAATGAATAGGTCCAACCTTTCATAGACAACTTAAGGACCTCTCTTCTTAAGAAACAAAAGAGAAACCAATAGCTCTGATACCAATGTAATGGAAATGGACTATGAACTTTGAGGATAGCACAATTAAGAGAAAAGGAGTGAGCATTTTCATGAGACTACTTAGAGAACATAGAGGGTAGACTTAATTAAAGGTAGCCACATAACTATTATACTTAATTAACTTTACTTGAACAATACTTTTGCAAAAGAGAGAGTAAGAGAGCATGACAACAGTTGAGGACCGGATTTATGCGAAGCCGGTCTCCCCTCCAATAGGCTTTTGTATTATTGATTCTCACTTTAACAGAGACTTGGTACAATACAATCTTTGTGTTCCTTGTGACCTAGGTGATGCAATGAAGATGGAAAGCTTCATGCATCATGAGCATAACACAAACTTTGTAAAAACATTAACCATCACCAGCCTCAGCCCCAAGGCCTCAAACACCTTCAAAGGTGGAGAGAGCTAGCAGAGAATGAGGGTAGGGTAGAGGAAGAAGAAACATTCATATGAGAAAGAAATAGTTCCTCACTTATTATCACTCTTATTGCTTAGAATATCATAATAGCATAGTAATGAAGACGAAGAAGATGGCAAGCTTAAGCATTGAAGCATGGCTCTTGGTTGGATTTTCATTCCATAGCCAAGAGTGTTGGTGCAGGCTCTCAACTTCTCAACAAGCTTGGAGAAGGAGATGGAGAAGGAGCTCTTGCACTTTGCCAAGTAAGAATTAGCATGTGAGTGTGTGTAAGAGAAAGTATAGTCCCCAAGCACACCCCCAACTTGCTTTGGTCGACCCCCCCATGTAGCTCAAGGTGGAAGTTGATTGGACCCCTACAAGCCTAGCCAATCACATGCATAGTGTATATCACGCAACCATGCTAGCCTCGAGACAACTGTCCCCCTTTCCCCTTTGAGAGAGAGGACTTGATAGATGCATAAACAATTAATAAAAAATTAGCTAAATTGTCATTGGACCCCTTGAGAGGCCAACCAATAGGATTTAGGCACACCATGAGAGCAACATGGAGAGGAACTTGACATGTGTCTTTGTTGCTTCTTTAGACTATAATTTCCTTGAAATTGTCATTGGACCCCTTGAGAGGCCAACCGATAGGATTTAGGCACACCATGAGAGCAACATGGAGAGGAACTTGACATGTGTCCTTGTTGCTTCTTTAGACTAGACTTTCATTGTGTGAGGGTGTGTGTGTTGTCTCTTATGAGTAGGGATCTAGCTTGACTTTTGGAACACCTTAAGCCCCTCAAGCACATTAGTCATGGAGTACCTTAGCACCGTAGTCATTAAGCACCTCAAGCACAATAAGCACCTTAATTAGCAAGCACAAAAATCACCTCAAGAAACTTAGTCAAAAAGCCTAACAAGAACCTCAAGCTTGGGCACGGTTCCCACCCCAAGCACAACCCAAGCTTGTATATGGTCTAAGGAATTTTAACACTAACCTTTGGAGGTCTTTAATGAAGCTAACCCTAAGGCCTTTAAGCTCCATTAGCTAGCATTTTTTTTGACACACCATCTCTCATTTGGACCCTTTAACCTTGGCTCCGTGTTGAGATAGATCCATAAGCACTTGTCTATATCGTAAACCTTGTTCCCATTTATTCTCCCACATTAAATGATCAGTTTAATATGAGAAAATCATTTGGGTTGGTTAGATATTAAATTTTATGACAAGAACCAATGGCAACGAACAAAAATTGGGCTAGTGGGCAGCCTTGCCTAATTGATCTTTTGACTTCACGCCCACAATCTTGTGCTAGCTCTAAGAGTGTGTACCAAAACATAACTAAGGTCCGAACCCCCCAAAAATAGCATGACATCTTCTTTGAGTGACCAGTTGATCCAATCATAGGCTTTGTTAAACTCAAGTTGAAGTAGGACACACTGGTGATTAGTGAAGTTCGCATACTCAATGCCAACCATTGGTGCCAAAATGTTGTCATAGATTGACATTCCTTTGATAAATTGGTGTTGGTAGGGAGTAACGGCTTTGTCTAGGAGGGGAGAGAGCCTAAGGGTGAGAGTTTTGGCCATTGTTTTTTGTGCCACCATAGTGATGGGCCACCAATGTTTCACTTGAGAGTATCAAACTTGCTTGGGGATAGGTTAAAAGAGTCTTATTTTTCTAATGTTTGGATCTAGTACTCCCTCAACTAGAGCTTGGTTAGACACGTGCGTGATTGAGGACTTGAAATCCTTTGGGAATTCCTGGAAAAACTCAATCGTCAAGCTGTCCCATTCGAGGAAAGACCCAACTTACTTGACTCTATTTGGGAGAAACTAAAGGCTCTTGCTTTGGTGGTTTCAAAACAATGCCATCATTGACACCACCTTTTTGATTCGCCTTAGTAAGTTTCATAAGCTTAGACCTTCTATTACCATGGATATTAGTAAGGTCTGAGAGAGGTGAACATGGAGAGCACGTATATGAGGACATTAAGTGATTATAACATTGAAGTTTTGTCTTTGTGGCTACATACTTTGCAACTTTTAACAAATTACCTAAGCCATGTGGACCC
The DNA here is from genome assembly GCF_014529385.1 of Adiantum capillus-veneris. Taxonomy (NCBI): domain Eukaryota; kingdom Viridiplantae; phylum Streptophyta; class Polypodiopsida; order Polypodiales; family Pteridaceae; genus Adiantum; species Adiantum capillus-veneris. The sequence goes on along the minus strand of NC_140940.1, from coordinate 71,448,695 downwards.
CCTTCAACAAAAGCATTTCATCCACAATCCAACCTGAATGTATGGGGGGAAATATATATTCTTTATTATTCTAGATACGGATGATTGGCCTTCTAGAGAGAGACTTTTGTGTTTACAATGAAGCACTCTACGCACATATCAAAATCAAGGCTCTTTGAACATGTAGTGTATACGAAACTTGAAATTTCCTTATTGCAACAGTTATAGGGATACATGTTTCTTTCTTTTATAAACACTAGTAAGCTTCCTGCCCTTTGTGAATGTCACCCTAAGAGAGTGCATTAAACTTGATTCCATCAATAAAGATTGTATACTCTCCTTCAGCTTGCACTCTAGAGCCCTAGGCAAAACCCAAGGAGTTTGAGTCAGCTTTGTAAACCCATCCGAAGTAGTCCACGCGGTCAATAAATGCGCCATATGGACAATTTTCCACAAGTCCACCTAGCTCTAAATGTATTTCTCTTTCCACTCAAATGGTTCCATGGCAAGTTTCCCACATTATTAAATATCCAACCAAGGGATGGTTCTTTGCCTAGGGCCTATAATGAAAGGGAGCATTCATCCTCGGTAAACGCTGGTGCAACCAAAGTTGGTCTACCATAGAAGATGGCATGGGTAGGTGTGTGCAAGCTAGCATAAGCATGGCAAAGGGCTAGACCAGATACAAAGATCATGGGCAGACAATTAGCAGTGGATGTGTATGGCTAATGCGGTTTTTAGGACAAGAAGAGATCCAGAAGGGGCTAATTTGGGTAGCAAATGAAAGAGGTTCAAGGTGCAGTCTTATTGCTTGGAAACATAGAGCTTGAAATGATGTGCAAGCTAGTCAGGATATCTCATCAAACAGAGCTATAGAGTCCAAGATATTTGAGTTTGAAGGTGCAGTGCATTTCAAGTCGGATACAGATATGGCAGGTGGAGACAAGTGATCCAAGCCAGTTTGGAGTTGCGGGTGTGTAGTGCTTGATTTATGGATCCTGCTCGTCTTTTCAGATCGGCAATCTGTGTCTCCGATATCAAGTTATTAGTAGTCAAAGTTTTATCGGGGACTGGGTTTGTGCCCACTTGATTGCATTGGGAGTTGTGCCATATCGCATTTTTTGGGCCTCGACAGGGTTCAAGCAGATAGAGCATACCGTGTGGAGTCAACAAGAAGTCACGGCTTGTCAATCGGGTCGTTGGTGGTCAAGCTACAATCTAGTAAATTTGGGGACACTTGGTAGTGAGGAGTCACAGATGGGTTTTTCCGTTTTCTGAGACCTTGATTGGCGAGCAAGATGAAGTCTAAATGTGGGAAAATTTGGTGGGTTTAAAGTCAAGATCCGGGTCTACTGGCTCGAACTTACGCTCGGGTACCGAACCTTGGAGCACCAAGTTACACATGCTTGAAAGTGACAAGAAAAAGTTTTTTCTTTAACATTTAAAAGGGGACTTTGGTGGTATTGAGTCAGCCCCATGAGACACGGAGTTGAGGTGTTGCCACATGGTGCAAGGGAAGTCCCACATACATGGACAAAGCATTGGGTGTGAGGGTATAAGTCATGTGGCGTGAGCCTATAGAGAGTGTATAAGGAGGAGAGAGGAGATTCCCTGTGTGGTTGAGCTTTGGCGATGGCGCTCGTCTTGTGGGCATTGTGCGTGCGTAGTCAGGTGTCAAGCAGTGTTGTTTTGGCCAAGGCCAAGGCCCATGGCAGTAGCCGACGGTGGTAGTTCTTGTGGTAGAGGCGGGTACAAGATGATGACGTGGCACTATCACCCTTGGGTAGAAGTGATTCACATAGGCTTGCTATAGGCCCAATTTTTGAGAGGAAAGGGGGAGCCCCCACTAGCGATATTGCTAGTGCTAGAGGGATTGTCCCATGGCATCGAGTACAGACGAAGGAGGGAGAGAGATTGGCTGGGAAATGGCAATTCAAACCGGACGAACAAAACAAAGGGACGTGTCCCACAACATGGGAGAAAGAGGAATTAATAGCTTCAATGCGGTGAACCCATGCAAGGGTTTCTAAAAGGAACAGACCAAGTGTATGCAAGGCAGAAAAATTATTTAAGGAGCTTTTTTTGGGGCTGTACGAGCTAGGAAACTCCTTCTTTTTTCCTTTTTTTGCACATGAATTTTTATATATTGAGGATTGTGCCGACTCAAGATTGTTTTGTACATGGTTGTGTGAATGATAATGGAATCCATCATTGCAATCTCTTGGTGTCAATTCTCCCTTCCCCCTTCTCTTCTCTGCTTGTGTGTGTGTGTGTTTATGGGCATGTGTCCGCATGTGTGTCCCCCGAAGTCTGTCGTGCGAAGGGAGATAAACAGAGGCCGTGGGTGTGTGGAAGGCTGTGAGTTGAGCAGAGCAGTATGATCGGGTTTGTTTGATGCATTACAGAGCGTGTGTGCATATGGTCGTGTGCAAGTGGCAGTTTGCTTACAGATAGAGTCGAGTTTTGAAGGTGAACTCTAGTGGATTGGGGCAATGTGTATACCCTGGGCTATAGTGAGGCAATGTGTTGTGTTCTGAGTGTGTTCCCCTTTCCCCCTCTCCAGCACCTTCTCTAGATGGTTGGCTTCAAAGAGGGAGATCGTTCTTTTAACACTCCCAAGGAGAGTTGATCTAGCATCTTCGATCTCCTAGGAGCGATCCTCTGGGTTGGCCTATGATCTAGCGTAAGTGGTTGAACATTAGTAGAGCCATTTCATTCAGATCTTTAATATGTTTTTCGACGCCATCTGTAAGACTTGAGTATATCAGACCCCTATTTATTTTATCTCTGAGGGCCCAAAAGAAGTGTGCATGGTTGGCTTCCTTTGGTTGTGAAAAACGTTTCTTTGGAAAGGATTCTGGCCTTCCTCGTCTCCTCTAATTGGAGCTCAGCCAAGTCTCTTGTAGCTTCAAGCCATTTTTTGTGATTAGCTTCCGAAGCAGACGCTTCCTAATTTTTGGTGGTAAGAAGCTTAATTTCTTCAATAAGCTACTTTAGATGTCTCTCTTGGCATTTTTGCATTCTAGGGCTTGCAGTTTTCATTGCTTTTTCCATATTCTTGGTGAAAATATCTTATACCATCCTAGGGCTTCCCGAATTCACTTCCTTCCAAATCTTGCTCACACCTTTGTGAATGAGGGTTTTAAAGAGCGGATCCTTGAAGAGGTAAGTCCTAGACGAGAGTAATTTCTTTGACCCATCATGGGGCAATGATATTCTTGATTAATGCTTTTAAACATGATGCTTAGTGGCAAGTGATCCGACACTTTCTAAGAGGTTATCACATTTAATTGCAGCCAAGGGAGTAACCAATCACCTTGATGAGAGAAATAGAACTGGTCAAGTCTAGAAGCCTTACCGGCATATTGGAGGCTGGTGTATGTGAACCCAGGAATGTTGCTCGAGGGCCCTATCTCCCAAAGACCCATTTCTTGCAGAGGCTTAGCCATTTGGACCTTTCAAATTCAGCTAACATGTTGGATGCACAGTCTTGTCTCTTCTCTTTTCTACCATATTAAAGGCTCCCACCAAGAGCCATTCCCCTCCAGCATGGAAATCCTTAAGCTATCCCTAGAGCTTGGCTCTATCCTTTGTCCAACAGGGATTATAAATGTTGATGATGGTGGTATGGTGGTCTCCCCGCTTAACCTTAACTCCTAGAGCTCTTTACGAGGGATGATTCAACACCACTTTTGGTTTCAAATCTCTGTTCAACACCATGAAGACGCCATTGCAACCACCAACACCTCCGTTGTAAAAGACTAGCTTGGTCTCCATGGCGTGCCATTTTTTTCTAGCATCTAGGTGATGTTCTTGGATCGCCCAACAGTTGACACTCTTGTATTTTCTAACTTTCTCCTAGAAAGGAGAGATCTTTTTTGGGGTAGCCCATTCCATGTGTGCAGTACGAGCTCTTCCATCATTGAGAAAAGGGGTACAAACTCCTCTACCTCTAGACGTTCTACAAATGTACCCTCTTTCCTATTATTCTCCTCTGCTAGATCCAACCTATCCCCCTTTGTAATGTTGAGGTTTTCGGGCTCCTGTCCCGAAGCACCTAGAGATGTTATCATAGAGGAAGGCGGATTTGGGAATATCTCGTGGGGATTCTTTAAGCAGTCTCGAATGTCTATGCATGTGACTTGAACCGCTTGCATGAGATGTGGGAGACTTGATGCCATCCTTCCTCTCTTTTTCTGAATGTGGGGGGCATAACAATCTTTTGAACCAGAGGGGATGTTGGTTTTTCCTGGTTAGGAGATGCAAAGCAATAGCAGGGGGTGGCCTTAACATTGCTATGATGGGCTTTGGTTGGTTTCTCCACATTCCCCAATGTTCCGAGGTTAGAGCTATGTGGCCCATTTTTCATGGTCTTCTCAACATCCTTCTGTGGAGTCTCTTCTTTAATATACATTTGTCCTATTGAAGGCGTGTCTTTTTGGCCCGAAACAAGGCTGTGGGATGTCATTGCAACATCTTGTCACGATGTTCAAAATTGTTGCACTTGAAACATGCTCCAAAAAAGATGCCAAAGTTCAGCGGGATTACCCTCAACACAACCCCTATGCTCACTACTAGATTCTTCAGCTGGTGCTTTCTGAGATCCCACCATATACATACCTTGTCGGCAATAGTGTCCACCAATCTATTAGATGGTATAATCAGAGGCGTACCTAGAGCCACTGGAAGATCTTTGAGATTACTTCTGAGCCACAATGAGAGGCTTACAAACTGCACCCACACTACACATGTCTTGGAATGCATTGGGAGATTCAAAGGAGGGATACCATGGAAGAACGTATATCCGCCAAGACCTTTTAAGCATTAAGGGGCTTTTAGCTAGGACCTTGGCCACGGCCACCTTGTCACTTGACTACACACAGAAGAAGCCTTTAGCTAGGTATTGCGCATTGGAGACACATCCTACCTGATTGAGGATGTTGGGAGCTAATTGATCAGCTCAAGTCTTGCAGGCACTCTGCCCATGAAACCAAAGATCACGTAGATTTAGCTAGCTTGGCAAGCTTTTTCTTAATCAAATCAAGAGGAACGACAACAATGAGTGCGTCCTCCACTTCCACACTCTAAGGGAGTGCTTTCTTAAGGGCTTGATATGCCAAGTCCCTCTTTGTAGTATCCGGGGGCTTGGTGGGTGCCTCAGCTTCTTCTAGCGCCCTTTTATTTATGGATAGTGCTCAAAATCTCAGCCAATTCCTTTTCAATCATGGGCATGTGTCCTTTTAACTCCTCTTCATTCATAATTCATTCCCTATATACCGTTCTGTTCCCCCCCTCATTGTTTCCAAGGTACCACCTTCTCTGCTTGGGCCACCCGTCTATTTCCGGGCCTTTCTCATTCCCGCATGGTGAGGGGATCTCAACTTCTCCATTGTTGCATACGAGGGCTTATGCGCTTTTTCCATGAACACTTGAGCTACAGCCGGTGTGAAACGACCTTAAAGCCCCACAGAAAATCCAACAACACGTTTTTTTTAAAACGGTCCTACAGATGATTGTGGACTTCTACACAATCTGTTTTTGCGTGGCCACAACATATATGGGATCGATCGTGGTCGGTAAAAATATATTGAACGTGATCCGCCAAACACTTCACTTCACAAGGCCATAGCCAGCGCCCCAAAATTGATCCTAGTTTATTGCTATGACCGATGGATCGCGATCCGTGTAGAGGCAGCTCACTGTAAAAGGAAACACATTCAAGCCAGCAGCGCCCAAGGCTTGCTGGAAATGAATAAACACCCACTCCCCTTTCAAGCACAGCGTCAGAGTCACCCTTCAAGCTACGCAAGAGTGAGCCAACAAGCCTGATCTCTTGCGTGTGACAGGATAGCATTCCAAAAGTGCTCGCTTAGAGATGTGCCACCAGGGCAAACCCGTTTGCAGCGTTATCACCTCCAAAACTCTCTACCCAGCTCAGGACACCATCGGCTCTAGTGAGTAGCTTAGAATTTTTCTCATGCAGGAAACGGGAGCCTTTTTGAGTGTTTTTCATACAATACATAACCTCATGAGCTTCTGTTCGGTATCTAGCTAGGTATGATTGGGGGTAGGGGACCACCGCCCCCCCCATTAGGCCGGCGGTCCCCTGCCCCCAATCGTACCTAACTAGGTATGCCGTGCCTCCCTCACAGAAGCTTGTGATGTTGAGGTAAGTCATAATGTGGGAATTATGTGAGAATCTGTCCAAAACTCTCTACCCAGCTCAGGACACCATCGGCTCTAGTGAGTAGGTTACTTAGACCATTTTTGTACGTGATGAGACTTGAACTTGCTACTAGTCAAAGAATTCTAAGTAGGCTTCACATAAATCAAATTTAGATATTTTTCATGGCAGTTTTGGTTAGAGGGAGGGTAGAGTTAAGAGCAAATCATAGGACAAAAAAAAGAGCTTTATATAAATTAAAAGCAAAGCAAACTTTTAAGATTATGGAGCCTAGCTAGTGGTGCCTATAATATCAAATGTAGGAAATAAGAAGAAGTTTGGGATAATAATAAAAAGCATAATAAGGAGATATGATCCCTAAAATGAGAAAAAAACATTGTTGACATTATTGAGAGTAAGCAATACAACAACTAAGCATAGTAAAATGACAGGAAAATTTGTGAACAATGTTGAGAGATTGAGAGTAAGCATTACAACAACTAAGCATAGTAAAACTAGCATAATGACGGCTACAGAGTAGGTGCTAAGAAACTTTGGGTGCCAAGTTACATTTTGTGTATGTGTTTGTGTGTGTGTACATGCATACAATGAGCTAAAGATCTTTGATGAGAAATGGGGAGAATTTTTTAGCAGAGAAGCTAGTAGATGAGTTTCTCTATGAGATGCCTTTGGCATGTGCAATATTCTATGAGGATAAAAACTCTATGAAATGTGGAGTAATTTTTTTTTGTCTTTTTTCATGTTGTCCTTGCTGCATGGCACCTGTCTCTCTCTTCCCATCCACGTGCCTTGGGCCCCCCATTTTTAACTCAAGCCCAAAGGTAGCATCTAATGAGATTTTCCTTAATCGGATCCAAAAAATGATTTTTGCACATGTACGTGCTTGGCATGTGGGATAGCCTTTATTTGTCAACAAAATAGCCTTGCATGAGATTTCCTCTATTTTATCTACATTTGAGTATGAGCCCCTTTATTTATTGTATGCATGTTCATTTACATTTCCATTTAAAAGATCTAACTCAAATTTACTTGAGCTGATTGTATGGTGATCCTCATGAAGGTACTAGAGATCTACAATTATTTGATGAGTTATGCATGTCTCTACATCAAGTAGAGTAGGATCTAGACTAAACAAAGATTTTATTCACTTTGAAATGAGGCATGAGTTTGAATGATATATGCATGTTTGCATTTCAGCGTAGACTATTGTATCATAAGATCACTATGATAGTGGTAAGCATAAGATGCATTAGGGAAAATTTGGACTCTCAAAGGGTCTCTATAATGAGGTTTGACTTTGTCTCTCTTCTATTAAGTTGGTGAAGTCCTTAAAGGATTCTTTAAAACCTCATCAAGTGACATATCATGGAAAGATATTAGAAACTACTTTCTAGATTCACAAAATTTGACAAATTTGGAGTTGATCTGTAGAAGCTATGGCCTCCTTGCTAAATCTAAAATGTTGGAAAGATTCCATTTATAAGAGGAGTTGTCAAATCAAAATATGGAGTCTTTTAGAATATGAGACATCTGGTGGCATTCTATGTATGTGCATGTGCTTGTGTGTGGTGTCGGTGTGGAAGTAAATATTAGTACTTAGTTTAAGAAGATGTTAGTGGTGACCTGATAGTGTGTAGTCAATCATATGCATGATAGAGTTGAAAATTGTATTGTCTTATGTGAGTCTATACCTTTCGCTTTCCTTTGAAGCTGTGTTTGATACTATCTTAGATTCATCTAGGTATACCAATTAAAAAATCATAACCTTAAACAAAAGTGGCATAATAGGTAGAGCCATAATCATAAAAAATTTACTAGCCATAATAGACACAACCAAAAGCCAATCATAATTATAAAAATAACTGAAACAGCAATAAAAAACCAACCATAAACATGAAAATATGTGAATGGGGAATCGTAAGCACACTTGGCTTACCATAGACATAGACAAAGTGATAGCCTTAAGCCAACCATATTAACCATAAACATAGTCCAAACAAAAACCATCAAGCAATAATAACCATTAACATGGACAAAATCACAATCAAAATACAACCATGAGCAAGTCATAACCATATAATATTTAGCAATGGTATCAATAACCATAAACATAGTGATACCCATAGTCATAATCATTCAACAACCATAGAAATATCCGCAAATGAAGTGACAACCAAGGGCCAATAACATAACTGACCATTTTGAGCTATAATGGAAAGTTAGACGTTGCTTCTTCTTCATGTAGCCAATAGTAGTGTCTCCCAAGCGAAGCAAACCCGAAGTACATAGAGATGGATAGATTGTCTCTCTCTCTCTCTCTCTCTCTCTCTCTCTCTCTCTCTCTCTCTCTCTCTCTCTCTCTCTCTCTCTCTCTCAGCATTCATGGGCTTTTAAATTGCAAAGTTTCAAAATCGATATTAGAGTTTTTGATAGGTTTTGCTACAAAATTTGTAACTCATTTGAGAGGTTTCGTAAAAAAGTGAAGGAAACTATTGGCATCGATACATGGACATGATACGTCTATATTGACATTGCACAAAGCTTCAAGTAAGGAATTAATGATGTTTCACATGCTATAGAACTCATGGCTAATTGAAAATTGAAACTTGAAAAAGAATAGATGGGAACTGCCTAAGTGAAATATTCTCATCATATAAGGAACACATGTAAATCAGACATGTAGGGATTTTGAAACATTTTTGAAAGATCTTTTGTGGAAGAAAAGGGTTTCTTTGGAGCTATACTCGCCCTATTTCTCTCTTTCCCGACTCACTAGTATCTAGTTCATAGACACTAAAGAGTGATTGGGGTAGCAACATAGTCTTTGCACATTTCAGGAATATAATTTTTGTTCCTCGTCAATAACATAGCAACCAAATCTTTGGTAAAACAAGCAATATGGTTTCTTTAAAAAAATTGAGCATTCAAAGATCTACAAAAATGTAGTCTGTATAGTTAAAAAATTCAAGATATGTGTTATAAATTTTGGAAGCAATGTTTGTTGAGTACTCACCATAATTGAGTAGGTGAATCATGGACCATGAAAATGCTAGCTATATTGTGTTTTCTTGATTGAGAGAGAGAGAGAGAGAGAGAGAGAGAGAGAGAGAGAGAGAGAGAGAGAGAGAGAGAGAGAGAGAGAGAGAGAGAGAGAGAGAGAGAGAGAGAGAGAAACTTGCTCCTATTTCTTTTTTATTTTGTAGCATGAGAAAGGTTTTGGAGAGACATCAACATTGCTCAACCTCCCAACAAAATAATGCAAATTTGACACATAATCTAGAGGTAGAATTGCTCTTTTAAGTTTTCTCGTAGTAGCTAAGAAGTACTTCCACAATCAAAGCTCTAAATAACATTTTTAGTTTTTCAAGTGCAAAATTTTGGTTTAATTCAATAATGTATGCATTTTATGAATACATGATAACTATTAAAATTTTAAGCTATTAAGTAATCTTATGTTGGTGGTTTGGAAGCCTTTAGCTTTAAGTATTTTTTCTAAACAGCAATCAATGAATATTTTTTAAAGTGCTTTCAAAGTCTTTAAACAAAAATCGTTCTTTATTCCTGTTTGAGCTCATTAACTTGGTACATTTTCCTACTACTTACAAAGCCACCCATGATTGAGACTTGATAGCCTAGTGTCTACCACCGGCTAGGGCACGAGTTTAATTTTCAAGATTACAATAGTAAAGACATTTATCAATATGAAGAGTATACCACAATACATGGTTTAGTTTGATAAGAAAGACATAATCAAGAATGAACCTATAACATTGCTTCATTTAGGGTAGCTTTTTGTTGGCTACTTTGAGATACTCAAAATCTAGTTGCAAGTCTTTATTAACAATCAAATAAAAGATTAGAGCAAGGGCTAATCGTAGATTCAGATGATTGGTTTGTCTTCTCATTCTAAGAATCCAGTTTTATGTTAACACAAATATTTACATATAAATAGATAAATAAGCTATATATATATATATATATATATGTATGTATGTATGTATATGTATATATATGGCACACAATTTGACTTCTATGACTTGTTGGTGGTAAACTTTGGTCTAACGGTTGCTATCAAGTGGATGGGACATGCTTGCCACCACTTGCTTTTCTTTGTTTAGAGTGTGTACACTAACTTGTTGTGGCATGAAGGTAGACACATGACTCGGTTATAGGGAAAAGAAGATCAGTCTAGAATAGTGCCATGCGCCCTAGGCGGCTCTCATATTTTGAGACGATTACTATGTGAGAAATAGTTTTATGTGATTTTCCATAAATAATTTGTCCCAATTTGACTTTTCAATCAAGGATGTGCACCCAAAGAATAATTATTGCAACTATGCCAAACATCAACATAGTTTTAAAAGAATATAGCAAATGGATGTTGGACCATGCAAAAGGAATAGTTTTCCTTTAACCTAGCTAAGCTCGTCGTTACATGGGGCATGGCTATAAGTTATTATAGAGAATAACTATGCCCATCATGTGGGGACATGCAGAAAGGGAGTTCCTAAAATTTAGAAACTATGCCAATTTTGGTATCACTTCAAACGTGTGCCGATGAAATAGATAACATAAATAAACTATTTTTGGGACACCGTTGCCCAATGTCAATGAGTAGTTTCTCTCTCCTCTTGATAACTATCTACCATCTTTATTTTTGACGCTCACATGTAAGTACTAAATGTAAGAAATCTCCAAGTATGGAAGTGCATGACTATAACAATGTCACAATTGCTTCTAGAGTGTATAGTTGCACAAAGCTATCTGCTCTACAGATACCCATGCCTCATGTGACGTGATCACCACCACACCTAACCTTGTTGTGTTTCAATGTTCAGAGTGAACTAAATCTGAGGTGCCATGTTTTTCCTTTGGTTCTTAATGTGATGTTGAATATCCTTCAAAACTGGGTCGTTTGTGTCAAACCTTTGGTGCTTGATAATTCAATAGCACTTGGTTGAGTTGACTAGTATGGAAAGTTATCAATACATAATTTAAATATGACACACAAAGTTGCACATGCAATTTTTGACAACAACATTACATTTAATAATGGTAATTATGTTGAAAAAGAGAGGATTTGATGCAATTTTCTACACACTCTCAAATCAATTTCAATTATTCAACTACGGTAGTGGTTGATGAGGGACCTAATGGCTGAGATTGGGGAGACCAAATGGCTGAAGGAGAAATTTGAAGAAAATGCGCAATGCTTGGGATGATCGAAAAAGGATTAGATGTGGTAAGCTTATTAGAGAGATACATAACTAAAAAGAAGGGATTACTTTGTTCCAATACCTAGAATCAATGAGATTACAAGATCTTAATCTCTGTAAGGCTTTGATACCATGCATTGGTTATGGTGGATAGCGAAGAGAAGCATTCTTGATTAAGAGGACACTTCATTTTATTATATGGATGTAGTAAATTACAAGTAGCTTTTTATTTAACCATACATATGGATGATCTCATGTGGTACATCATGGTCGAAAACATCATTATACAAGTCATGTATTATAGATGGAAGTAGCATATGGACTTCATTGCTTATGAATCCACATGGTTGTTTACATGGAAATTTGTGTGGGAAGTTTTTTGCAAAGATTAGCATTCACGCCCCAGTAGATAGAGTATCTTTAGTAGCATACACACAAAGACGTTATAAAAAGCTCACTATATTGCCCATGTTCAATCCAGGTGCAATCTTGCTTGCATTTTTCATAGATGCACATAGCTATCCAATACAAAGAACTATATATGCCTTGCATGACTAGGCTCTAATGTTTGTGCTATGGGTGATCACTATTGAGTCTTGTTGTGTCGCAATCGTTCCTACATACTAATATACACTTGTTTCAATGTTGCAATTGTTTCCACAAACTAAATTGATCTATCACTTGTTGGCTTTGGTCATAAACATGATACTGAAGTCCTTGATAATTGGGACATTCTTATTAGAAACTTGGTGCTTGATGGTTAAATAGCACTTGGTTGAATTGTTTCTAGTTATTGAGGGAGGCCATTGGGGCATGCATACAAGAGCACCTGATCCTATAGGAAAATCCAAATTGGTGGAATAGATGACACACTAACATGCAACCATAGAAAAAACCAAAGTTGAGGAAATAGATGACACTCAAACTGGGTGACTCTACCATGGAAATATCTCAATGCATACTAATCTGACACACAAAACTACACTTGTAATTCTTGACAACAATCTAATAACTTATAATGCTAACTAGGTTGAAGCAAACTAAATGAATACACAACTAGGCAATGATTTAATGGGATTTTCTACACATTCTCAAATGGATGCCAATTGCTCAAGGAAATATTTAAAGTATGTCCCATATTCTTGGGATAAGAAAAGGATAAACTGTAACAGGCTTAATATATATATCAAAAATTAAAATGAGAAACTACATAATTCTAATAGCTAGGAGCAATGAGATAAGGAGATTCTAAACTCTATAATGCTTGAGGTGCTCCTTAAGATTGAATTAAAGGAAGCACCTCAAATGAACTTGGAAAATTTGCAAAACAAAGAATCACATACTAAACTTGTCAATTTTGTGCCTATGAACAAGGTAGGGGACTATTGTGAAGGGAACGTGGGAGACACTATCCTTCCAGTATAATACAATGATCTAACAATCATGGCTATTTTAGACAGCAGAGTAAGCATTTCCATAGAAACCAAAGCCATCTGGGAAGCTTGAGGAAAGTTAGCAATCAAACAAATGAAAATAACATTGCAATTGGCAGATGGACACATGAGAAACCAGTAGGACTACTAAAGAATGTGATAGTCAAGTCTTGTGGGATTGACTACCAACACACTTTTTGTTGGTGGTGTATAGCAACTTTTTAGGCACCCAAATTTGTTGATGCTAGTTGATGAGTTGTCTTTTGGGTATCCAAATTTTCCTAGTTTCCTGCATGATAGGTTGATAAGAAGAGGTCCCTATTGAAGCAAAGTTGTAATTATGGCCGATGACTCATGCTTCTTTGATTGGAAATCATCGAGAGCTTCTTTTTATTTCTCTTTGTTGTATGCAAATGTTATCTTTAGTTGTCCTCCTTTAAGTGTAACTTCCAGAATTTTGGCATCCCAATCTTGGACTGCTTTGTAGGTTCTCATTTAAGAGACAACTATGGTTTTTGTTCATATGTTCATCCTCCATACATATGAAAGTATGTACGCAAGAGAATCCATAAACCATAATATTGAAATTGATTTTTCATTAAGGTTGGAGTGACTCTTTTGTTGCAGCCCTTGACAATGGCTCAACAATACTAAAGTGGTTGAGTAGTTGCTTTGCAATATGTAGAATAGCTGACTGCATTGATGCGTGCTCCTATATCTGCTAAAGACTTTACTTTGTAATCCTCTTTTATATTCATGGTGATTTGCATATCAAGATCATTCATCTACTCATCATCAGTCTTGAATTCATCATAGTTTGGACAAAAGAACATTGATGTTCATAGCCAATGGAGGTTTCAATGGACCAAGACAAGCTTACCAATAGAGGGGTACCCAAGGAGCCCCAGGACAACCATTGGGACCTTTCTATAAATGTGGGGGCGACCATGTTATGAAAGATTTTCCTCATTCAAAAATTGTATGAGGGAGTCAATGCTTATTGTCCAGATTGCGGCATCACACAGTTGATTGCCGATTGCCCGAAAAAACCAAACAAAGCACCATAAATATTTTGCAGCCTATCCCTTCAAACACTGGTTCTGGGAATGAAACAGTAATACCTATATAGGTCATCACACAAGCTCAGGCTCAAAAAGAAAAAGGGGGACTTGGAAATGAAGAACAAGTATGTAAAACACCTAGTATTGAAAGGAAAAGTCAACGAAATTCGTAGAAAGCTAAGAAAACACGGGTAGAAGTGAGGAAAGAAAGAGAACAAAATGCCATAACAGAGGAATTACATCAAACAAAAGACAGAATAGAAAAACTTGAAATTATGAGCACTTCAAAAACCAGAAGCACCAATAGATATTGAGCTTGAGAAGAAAACAAAATCCGAAAAATGCGGGATTAGGCGGATCCGTGCTAATGGAAAAAGTAAACGAGCATCTAGACGCACTCTCGAAAGCATACGACTTAAGGCTTAAAATCCACCAAACTGAGTAACAAAAATGGATGACATATCCCTATGCTGAGTTGGAAAAACACAGACTAGAAATGTGTCAAACGATGATCCAAACTGCGCAAACCTTACTAGAATCCACTTCAAGGAAAAAGGTAGAGGAGGTAGAACTTTGAGTACCGATAACGAGGAACCCTTCAACACACGGATCAGAATGACTAATTGTTAGTCCAAAAATTGAATTAGAACCCGAACATTCAATAGATAGACCTGGATAGTGTTGAACACAACAGACTCAACATCAGAAGGGTTTCAGCCTATCACACCGGAATTGTATAAAAGCAACGAGGGCTTAAATGATCTTTGGAGACAAATAAAGGCAGTCAATGAAGCTAATGAACTAAGCCAAAGGGTTAACAAAACCACTATGGGAGAAGATGACTTCCTTTCACTTATTGAAGAATTTGAGGCAGGACCTCAAGTAGATCTAGAAATGCACTCTTATAAGGGAGACAAGGGATCCATGAAATCTTGGGATAGCCAACATGTATCTATGAAAACATTACCATCATATCTGGGAGAGTATGAAGCAAAGTCAAATGTGAAAGTTGTACCATCATAGCAAATTGCTACAAAGAAGGGTATGGACTCCCAGGGGTTGATAACACTCTTATCGACTCCAATAACTTGTACAATCACTCTAGCAGAGCTTCTCAGATTAAGACCTAATATGTGGAATATGGTAGAAAATGTCTTGAAAATTTTGGAGTAAGGGATCCGAGTTCAGGAATGCAGGAAAGAATCAAGGAATTAGTAAAACCCCAGGTAAATATGCAACCATTGCCTTTAAACAAGGTAGGAGAATACTGCAAAGGGGAAGATGGCAATACCACGCTCCCGGTTGAATTAGAAGGTGTTACTACCATGTCTATTCTTGACAATGGAGCGGGTGTGGCCATCACAACAAAGGATGTATGGAAGAAATAGGAAAAATAAACTTTGAAAACTACCAGATTGAAGCTGCAACTGGCTGACAGTTATATGGAGAGATCTATAGGACTTCTAGAGAAAATAGTTGCTACGTCTTGTGGAATTGAGTATGAGCATACATTTGCTATAGTGAATTTTGGCAAGAAAAATAACTATGACATAATACTTGGACGACCCTTCATTAGAAAATTAAAGATAGTCCAATATTGGGGCTACAATCACATATACCTCAGACACTTGGAGATTACTACAAGAATAAACCTTAAAGACCATTGCTACAAAGATGTCGAAAGAACCCCGGTAGAAGAATTTGATTCTGCCACGATAGTAGGGTCAAAACTTCCCGACTTGGTAGGAAAACCAAAGGAGTTATGGATGTGTAGGGCATCCAATTGTGGAAGCCTAAAATGGGAAGAATGTATTCTAGACAGAGCGATCGCGGATAAGGAATACATCGCAGAAACTTTTCCCAAAAAGTCCTCAGAACCTTTAGAATGGACACATATCCTAGAAACCTTAGATATGTGTGCAATTGCGGAGGGACCAACAACTAAGTTTTGTGACCAGCATGGGTATGATGTAGTTCCATATTACGTGGTTGTGTAATAGAAGAAGATGATTATCAAATCTTAGATCAATATTCAAGAAAAATGAACATGAGCAAGAAATAAATGGAGCATTGTTCAACGATTCTGCAGATCATCTTAAACAGGATAATGATGTAGATAATGAATGTTTTGACAACCCTAGTGAGCTAGAGGAAACGATACTTGATGTAGGGTTTTATGATTTTCCAAATCAAAAACCGAGGTGTCAAGCACATTACAAAAAACGGAGATAAGCTCACAAGGCCAGAGATAACCCAATGCCAAAGATTAAAAACAGAATGGAATTATTACCTCTGGAATTATTATCCACTTAGTTCTCTCAAGACCAAGACCCTAGGACAAAAGACAGTCCTAGGGATGTTAAAAAAATGAACTCAGAGGCTAAAGGCAGAAACTAAATCCAAAATAATAGAAACAAAATCAAATTGGAAGAACCAAAATTGACAAAACTTTAATGTAAGAAAAGGTACCAAGAGCTCAAGAAGACTCTAAGGGAAGTATGGACAATCGAAATGAACAATAGAGAGGATAAGAAAGACAATAGCAGAAACAATAGGAGTGTACCATCCCAATACAGAAAGTTCACAATTCAAGGTTGAAAAATAGTGCTGACACAATCCATTAGAGAACGACAAGAGAAAGAGTCTTATGATGGGCCAGAAGATGCAAAGAAAGTAGACTTAGTACAACCTGGAGAGACACCGCAACCTGTATACATAGAAGCAGACCTAAGCTGAGGCGACGAAGAGGAAATTCTCATCCTTCTTTAGGAGTATAAGGATGTGTTTGCATGGTCTTACAAGGACTTAAAGGGAGTGGAACCGACAATATGTCAACATATTATCCCATTAAAACCTGATGCAAAACCAAGCAGACAATGGCCTTACGTGTACAATGATACCATTGCTAAGCGTATCAAGGAAGAGATCGATAAGCTGAAAGACGTGGAGTTTATCTATGAGATAGAGCACATCGATTGGGTATCCCCATCGTTGTGGTATCCAAAAAAAATGGCAAACTCCTAGTGTGCATCAAACTCAAAAAAGTGAATGCAGCCACAATAAGAGATAACCACCTCTTGCCAATTACAGACCATGTCCTTGAATGAGTGGCAGAAAAGTGTGCATATTCCTTCTTGGATGGGTTCTCTGGTTACAATCAACTTGTAATTGCACCTGAGAACCAATATAAAATGGCATCTTCCACAGAATGGGGCATATTTGCATATTGGGTCATGCCATTTGGGTTAACAAATGCACTTGCAACATTTCAAAAGAGTGATGGCACATGCCTTTGAGGAGTATTTGAGGAATTTCTTGGAAATCTATATGGATGACTATGTGTACACTCTCTGCAAAGAGAGGAACATGTAGAACACCTCAAAAAGGTATTCGAGAAATTTAGGACATATAGGATTTTGCTTAATCCAAAAAAACGTGTTTTCGTGGTAAGACAAGGACGAATCTTAGGCATGTTGTCTTGGAACATGACATTTCCACAGATTTGGATAACATTAAAGTGATTATCAAAATGCCTAAGCTGATCAATGCAAAGCAAGTACAGTGCTTCATGGGACATTGTGGTTATTACAGGAGGTTCATATACATGTATGCAATTATTGCACAACCATTGTATAGACTTGTGTCGTGATCTTTGAATGGAAAGATAAGTGCGAGGAATCTTTTAAGAAATTAAAAGATACCCTTGTATCCGCTCCAATGTGCTTCGAGCACCTGCTCGAGAATAAATCTTTTACGTCCATATAGATGCTTCTGCATTTGCTATCGGATGTATTCTGGCTCAACCAGGAGAGTGAACCATGGATTTTCCAGTCAGCTATTCTAGTCGACAACTAAATAATTCCAAGAGGAATTACACAACTACTGAGAGAGAGGGGCTTGGAATGATTTATGCCGTTAAAAAATTTTGGCATTACCTCCTCGCAAAAAAGTTTGTGTTTTTCACAGACCATCAAGCCCTTTTATACCTTGTCAACAAACCATGCAATACTGGACAAATCATGAGATGGTTTATCATATTGTTGGAGTTTGATTTTATCGTAGTGGTTAAGAAGGAGAAAACACATCTTTGAGCAGACCACCTCTCTTAATAACCTAATGGAGACGATCCAAAGGGAGTGGATGATGATCTACTAGATGCATGTCTCTTCAGTGTAGAAATGGTACCTAAGTGGACCCAAGATATTGTCAAGATACTATGACAAGTTGGATAATTTAATAAGATGGACCTAGACCTTCAACAAAGAATGAGTTGTCAAGCTAAGGACTTTCAGTTGGTTGGGGGACATTTATATAATTTAGGCTCTGACGGCATTCTAAGAGTGTGCATAAACCCTGAGGAATATGAAACATATTTGTTGGAAGCGCATGTCCAGGCATTAATGTTTCATTGTTCAACCACAAAAAATTTCCAATGACTGCAACAATTGGGAGTGTATCGGCCGACTGTGCGCATTGATGTTCATGAATATGTCACTAGTTGCGGCAACTGCAGATCAAGCCCACCCATTGAGCATGCCACATTGTTTCAGATAACACTTACGCTAGAATGGAATCAATACATTATTGACTATTTGGAAAGATATACGTTTCCTGAAAATATCACCAAAGCAGGACAGAGAACGATAGAAAAAAAAGCTCGCGGTTTCACTCTTATTGACAACAGCTTTATAAAAGGGGAAAGGATAACCAACTTAGGCTGTGTGCAACAAAGAACATGTATGTTCTAATCCTAGAACAAGCACATGGAGGGATTAGTGGGGGTCATTTCTCAGGAAAAAAAAAACAAAAGTTGTCTTAACATCGGGAACATAGTGGCCAATGTTACATGTGGACGCAAACGAGTATACAGAACGATGTGAGTCTTGTCAACGAATAATGTAACAATAAAAGGGGATGAGATTCCCTTACGGCCAATGATGGGAGCCGGAGCCTTTGCCAAGTGGAGAATAGACTTTGTAGGACCAATATCATCTCCTACTTAAAAAACACATGCCCATTACATCATTGTAGTCCCACAGATTATCTCACAAAATGGATAGAAACTAAAGATACACAAAAGGTGGATGCCAGGACTATTGTACAGTTTCTATACGAAAATGTCTTTGTTAAATATGGTCTATCTATAGAAATTGTCAGTGATCGAGGCACACATTTCAAAAATGCGATAATTAAGAATCTTCTTGAAGACTTCATGATAGTTCATGAGAAGTCAGCTCCCTACCACCCCACAGGCTAATGGCCAAGCCTAAGCTACAAATAAGACTCTATGCACAATATTAACTAAGATAGTATCAGAGTCTAGAACGGATTGGGATCAGAAACTACATTCAACTTTATGGGCGTATAGAATTGCTTACAAAACCTCAATAGGCACAACACCGTACAACATGGTGTTTAGACTTAATGCTATATTGCCTATAGAATTCTTAGTCCCAATCCTAAGAACAACAAAATGTCTAGAGTGGATAGGTCATGAGATGTCCTCACGCATAGATGACCTTGAATAGCTAGATGAGCTTCGCTTGAAAGCAATAGCTTCTATCTACGCTCAAAAACGTCGGCAAAAAGAATGTTTTGATAAGCATGTACGCTCCAAAAAATTCAAAATAGGACATTATGTCTTGGTTTACACGTTAAAACAACAAAGAAACTTAAAAAGCGAGGGACTGGACCCTTTGTGATTAAAGACTTATCACCAAGTGGGGCCGTCAAGCTTGCTACATTGGATGGGGAGGAAATATCTAATTGGATAAGTGGTTGCCGATAAAAACTATTTCATCTACCACTAACCCCAAATATGCTCCAACAAATCCATCAAGCAAAGAAACGAACGCAAGCAAAACAGAACATAGTGGCAGAAGCTCAAGAGAGGCTAAAGAAAGGATATCCAAAAATAAGCTTCTTCAACGATAGCAACATGGACCACCTCTGAAAACAAATGCAATTCGGGTCACAAAATTTGACAGTCCGACTATATTGGAGCTTGAAATTGATGTGAAAATTGAAAACAATCAGTTGAAGGTAACATCGATACTTGATTCAGAAGCTCAAGGCAACTTGATCTCCTACAACCTTTACAAGAAACTTCAACTTGACAACCAATTACAAAAGACAAAGAATGAGATCCAAAGTTATTCAAAACATTTGATTAAGGTCCTGAGATGGACAATGCTCCGTGTATAGGTAAACCAACATTTCTATTTGCATACATTTTATGTGGTAGAAGATATGAGCACAAAACATATAGTATTGCTAGGGCCACCTTGGCAGAGAAAATATAAGGTACAACTTGACTGGAGTCTAAACACTGTGAGTATACAATCTGATTCGGCAAACCAACAAGTTCCTTTTGCTACAAGAGCGAAAAACAAACAACCCAATCTGCAACTAGAGGACCAAGAAGAGAAGCCCTTACAAGCACCCACTGACCCACAAGGAATTCCAAAAAGCACTTCAGAACAGTAGGATCAAGTTCATAAAGCAAAGAATTCATTATACAATAGGGAGCATGATATATCATAATACAAAGCACAGAAGTGACCATAGCACACCCTAGCAAAAACAACATGGTATGTACAACAAAGCTATCGAGCAGATTTGGATCAGAAAGGATCAATTGACCAAGGAGGAGTCACCCAAAATTGCAGTTCACCCTCCAATAACATCTAATATAAACAAGAAGCCAAAACCAAACTCTTGCCAAAAACAAATATGGGTACAAAGAAAGATACGTAAAGCTCACAACCGCCATACCAAATTCTGGATTCAAAAAAAACAACCTCAACAACTGCCAGTACACAATTTCCACACACAACAAATGGAAAGTTTCAATCAAATAGTATCGAAGGGTCTATGGTGGAGACCTATGCAAATAACAATCACAGACACCAAAAGGCTAAATAGCCTGGCTTCACAAACTCTATTGACCATCAAGGACTTTACCAGGAGAATACTTCCATGCAAAGCTTCAACATCGACACGGTCGTCCAGGAGGACTTCGACTAGGAAGGAGGGAGGAACCAACACTCTACAAGTGTAAAAGGGTACTATTTTTCTTGATTTTATGTATTTTTATGTTCGATTTCAATTATTTTGACAAAACTCGAGCTGATATGCCCTAAAGTATTGTGTAATAACAAGATGACAAAGGACACAAACCAAGATGAGCCTCTAGGTGTGTGTATATATCTAAAAATAGCACTTTTCATGCAAAAAAGCAAGAAAATGGAGCAATCCGGTCAAGAATACTACGGATAGATGTATATACTGAGTTGTTATGATATTACCTAGTTATCTTGATTTTCTGATAATTTCCAGTCGAGTTAGATATTTTCCTTTATTTTTTATTATTTTTTCAACCAAAGCAAAGAAAAATAGAAAAAGCAGGTGAAATGACAACTTGGTGACAAAAAAAAAGGAGTGATCAATAAGCAATGGACAATTATGGTGAAGAAGGGGTGTAAACATGTGAAAAAGTTGCGGAAAGCCACATTGGCAGATCTTTGCCCAATTGACAAATCTTTCAAAAATAGAGGAATCCAAATGAAGAAATTTCTGAGCCTACAGTATATTTCACAACAAAATAGAAGCACATGTCAAATTTGGTAAAAAGTGGTCTAGGAACCCAGATATAAGTTCTTTTGGGTCCACTTAATAGCTCATTTTCACTATTCACAAGTGAGAGAGAGAGCTTGAGAGATCTAGAGTGATCGAATCTTTGGCGATTCCGTATGACGCACATGTCACACCGGCCGTGGCACCAAATATGAGAGATAGAGTCGTTACCATGAGCTTTTCTTGTTCTACACTCTCTTTGTCACCAAAAACTTCAAAAATTGGCAATGTAGCTTCGCGGGAAAGAAACTGAAAAGGGCCCGTAGCGCATCAACCACACAACTAGTTGCTACGAGACTTGATGGGGGGTTAACTCTAAACTAAAAGAACACCTCTACGACCTCGAAAGCGGGTTTATGTCACCCGGAAAAACCCTAATCTCTTTGGGCACGACAAAGGCTGATTGGGAAAGAATCGCCAAAATGACACAAAACTTCAAGAGAAGATACATCTCAAGCATGTCTATAAGCCAAGTAAGTCTCCGTTCGAATTGACCATCAAAAAGGGGGTCAAAACATTGGGCAAGGCTTCAGGGCTGCAAAGCGTCATTTGGGCCTCTCGGCCAAGATAGGTGTCCGTTTGCTACCAAACTTCACAGGCTTCATCGACATATCATCAACAAAAAACATGTAAGGTCAAACATCAAGAAAAAATGTTGCCGACAGTGTCCTCAACAAAAGATGCTATTTGGTGACAAATCACCAAAAGGGGCATCTTTGAGTCCAAAGGATTCATAATAGCCACAGAGGGATGCCCAGGGAGATCTACATGCAGGGGAGTTGAAGATCAAGAATAATCTGTAAGAAATTAGGGCCGCAATGGAGAAATCCCCTCCAGAGATTGAAATGCAAAGCACGGAGTTTCAAAAATGATCACTTGACTTTTAAAAGTGAAAAACAGCTAGGAGGGCTTAAGGCATAACCACCAAACACCTCAAAGCATCACTATCAGTTTTTATCAATGAAGGCTTCATACGCGTATGAAGTCTCACATATAGCTTTTGCACAAGAAGCAGTCACATGAATTTACAACATCATTCTGCATACAAAATTCATTCAATTTGGAGCTATTACGGGCACCCAAGAACCAAAAACACAAAGTCTTAGCCTAATTCCAATATTTGGCTTTAGACTTATCAAAATGGCTCCAAATAATGTGAAATTTTGCACACAGCATAAACCTAGCCCAAATATCATATGACTATGCTCCGAAATGCATCCTATAAAAATAGACTTGATACACGTATGAAGTCTAACTCTGCAAGAAAGGAGTGCTGCTAACAAAGTGATCATCCAAACTTGTAAATCATGTCACACCAAGTCTCTACACCAAATTTGGACCAAATTGGGGATGTATTGGTCTCTACTCACGTCATTTCCAAAAACAAAGTGTCATAAACTGATTTATGGCCTTAAGCTTCATAACACTTACCCAATTTCATATTTACACCTACCAAAGCCTTATAAACATCATGGTTCTCTATGTCTGTAACAAGTCTAGGTCAAGAAGACTTTGTACGCATATAAAGTCTACCAATCTTTATATGGCAGGCTAGCTGGGATTTAAAGACTTTAGCTCTTGGAACACATCGTCATGAGCCCTCTAACACACATCAATCACAATTGAAGGTGATATGACCTTGATTCATTTAGAAAAGCTAAACATGTGTAATGACATCCTTTGAAGCCTTTTAACACAATTCACAAGCCCAAATTTATATCGGAATTCATGGACACTTTACACAAGCCATACAACACCAGCCTGTGGAATTTCTAATTGTTTTGCACTAGGAATCTGTATACGCGTATAAAGTCTAAACTATTATGTAGCAACCAAACCAAGAAATTATCAGCACTCGTTTGTGCACCATGTTGCATACAATGCATACCTTCAATTTGGACAACTTTGACATATAATGTCTCACAGCTTTATTCAACACCCAAAAGCAATCATCATCATATGCACTGCACCCTTAGGCCCTAGTTAGCCTGTTTTTCAATTTAGGATTAGCTAACTTATTTCTTTAAAGTGTCCGCAGGATCTATGGAGTCCAGTAAATCACCATCAAAGAAGAAGAGGATGTCTCTAAAAGACATTATTGTGGCTAGTGAACCCTATACATTTCCAAACGAGATAGTCAAGCCAGCCAAGGCCTCGGTAGATGAGGTCACATTAGGAAAGGAAGGGATTGCAGTATATCAAGACACTTTCAGATAACAACAAGGCAACACCATGGATATCTTAATGAATCAACCGAAGATGTTAGAAATGGAAAACAAAGAAGAAACCCTCCAACAGCTAGAAAGAGAGAACCTCCAAAACTTCTACACGGCACCTCCAGCAAGTGTGGATGTTCAGAGAGTATATGAGTTAGTTAGCTCTATTCAAAAAGACGGCAAGGCAGTGATAACAGTTTGGATGGCCAAAAAACAGAAACTCTCATCACACCTCAAACCATAGAAGATGCACTTGGGCGCCACAATAGGGGAAGCCCAGTTCAAGAAAGAAGAGACGAGGTAAAGGTCTATGCACAAAAGAAGTTTAATAAAAAATTTGAAGACCTAGTGGACCCAAGGGCTGCAAAGATATGCAAACTCTACAACCAATACTTCCACGTGTGCAGCAAGAAGCCACAAATATACACAACTCCTCCCCATGCCATTGCAATAACTACAACCTGGGCTTTGAGAAGAAACATACCCAAAGAAGTGAACTACGTCTAATACTTGCATGAGCAAGTGGTTGGCATGGACATGGAAAAGCCCAAGTACATTGAAGGAAGGGAAACCTTGCAAAGATTGCATATGAAGCAATCGAGCAAGAGGACATTGTCCAGAGCCACCAACACAGAATGAGTGGTTCAAAATGAAACTTGATATCAAAGATGAGCCAGTAAAAGCAACAACTCCACCCATCACCACCACACTAGGAAGAAAGTTGGAAACCGTTGTCGAGAAATTTGCGGTCTTGCCAATAAAGCACCGGTCTTTTGGTTGTGAGAGAACTCCAAAAACTATATGAAGGAGTTAAACCATAGATGCCATGAAGTATAGG
This sequence comes from Adiantum capillus-veneris, assembly GCF_014529385.1. Taxonomy (NCBI): domain Eukaryota; kingdom Viridiplantae; phylum Streptophyta; class Polypodiopsida; order Polypodiales; family Pteridaceae; genus Adiantum; species Adiantum capillus-veneris. Next base: position 71,424,133 of record NC_140940.1, on the reverse strand, counting down.
GTTTGGAAGGAAGTGCAATGAAAGAAGCTTCATTCTTTCTCTCTTGTACTCACACGCACAAAGAAAGAACACAAAAGAGAATATCAAAACAACACAAAGATGAAAACATCAAGGCTATGGTCATATCGTATCATGGGTAATATGAAAGGGTTAACACTAGGTTGGTAACCTAACAGAACATAAAAGTGTCCTTTCAAGGTTTTGAAAAAAACCTCCAAACCCATAGTAGATCCACTCATTTTGTAAAATCCTTTCATGAGGTTATAGTTCAAGGCCTACTACACATGGAAAAAATAAGAAACTTGTAAAATTTCTCATCTTTTGGTCAAACCAAGCCTCCAAAGTTGATGGACCAGTACATTTTCATCAAAACAGTCATTTCTTACGTTTTGTTGCAGAAAAATAAGATTAGGTATTTTTGTAGGACTTGAGATAAATTCCCTAGTTAACTTCAATGGGTTGGTGATTAGAACATATGATTGCTTCTCACTCACTATTTTTTGTTTTGCCAAAAGAAATAGGTACAAAAAAGTTGAATTTTTACCATTTTGCAAACCTATCATCAAAGTTTCTATAGCCACGCTCAATACAAATAATATATGGATGTTTTCTTAGTTCCCTATTGTCCTTCAGGTTCATAAGGAGCCATGGAGCATGTCAAAAGAATAATACATCTCTTACCAAGGGGAATCTTGGGGACAAAGATGAAGTGCTAAATACAGCAAACAGGAAAAAACTGGGTTCAACATTATGAGTTGTAGAATCCCATAGAAACTATTCAATATCTAGCCAAATTTGATCCTTATGACTAGATATGGTTACTACCTACAAAATGCATGTAGTTGTCACAAGAAACTAACAATATTGAAGAAGCTATACTTGATATACTAGAATGTTTCGTTTTCTTCTATAATTGAAAAAATCAACCATCATTGTCTACTATGCAAAATAGGGTATTAGGTGCCCCAAAACTCAAGGAATATTAGCTTTATGTTACAATATGCGACATAGAAAATCAAAACTACATTTGGATATCATGAAAGCCACCAAAAAAATAATAGAAGAGTTAAAATTGGCTAAAAAACAGGAATTGACAATTTTTGTAATTTGGTCATAACTTACAACTTTAACATTTATTTCTCCCTAGAAGCATCAGGACATGTTGAGGACTACTAAAGATAGTCTCTAGCATTATAGACCTCACAAACATGAATTCTAGAGTGGTATAGTTGCAAAAAGTTGAAAAAAGCCAAAAACAGGACCGGTTTTTTCACACAGTTTAGGTTGTGAAATGTTGTGCGAGGACAAGGTTAAAGATGGAATTGATATTCCAAAAAAATGTCGAGTTTTTTTCAGCTCATGAGACAACTTTCTAGACAGATAGCACCTCAAAATCCATTTTGAAACTCTTGACATAATTCAAGGAAAATGGTCACTTAACAAGACATAAAAGTGTCCCAGGACATAAAAGTGTCCCATTACCAACCTAGTGTTAATAGATCAGTTAATGGCGTTCAATCTTTACCGACCAAACAGGCTACGAATTATTCTTTGGAATTGTAGTTTTGTGCTCACCATAATATATATGTTTTGTCTAGTACTTGGGATTAATTGTGTGTACAAGTCCACTTGGTTCATAGCAAGATAGCTACACTTACATCAAAAGAAAAGTTATAGTCTAAAAGATGGGATCCGGTGAAAGAAGTATTTCGTTGAGCCTTTCTGGGCCAAAGAGAAACACTATACGTTGTTGAAAGTGTATTTTATGGCTAATCTATACGTGAATTCTAGTAGATCGCACAGAGTGGAAGCAATAGAAATTCTCATAATGTGGATTATTCATCTCGGATAGTATGTGAGAAATGTAGATATGAGAGAAGTGAAGAGATGAGAAGTTTCCCTCACAAGCCCTATTCTTGCCCGTAGGCAATAAGGATAACGTGGGAAGAAATATACGTGTAGCAAGGAGAGCCTAGAGTTTGTAGAGACAATAAAATTCTAAGAGTGAGAGAGATAGGTTTGATTAAGGAGATGATATTAGATATATATATATGTTGGATTAGAGATGAAAAAGAAAGCAACAAGAAACCAACAAAATATCAATGTAGAACACATCTTACTTGTCAAACCCTTAGGCACCTTTTTTGATGGAGAGAGAAGAAGAGGAAAGAATTCAACTTTGATTGCTACACCAAATCCAAGACCTTCTTCGATTAGAGATGATCTTCCAAGGTAGCTTACAAGAATGGCTAGTCTTCCTCTAGAAGAAAGTGTAGGCTTAGGCTTATGTTAATGGCTAAGTACAATTAAGCATTACTACTCACTCCCTCATGAATTCCTCTCATGAATGTCTTGATTGGCTTGAATGCTTCAATGGTTTTCAAAGAAGAAGAGGTCCCCTTTTATAAGGGAAGGAACCCCCAAGGATTTACACAAGAAGAGAGGAGCCAGTGTGAACAAAAATTGGAAAAGTTGGAAATGAGTTGTCCCTGCAGGATGTGGGCAGACTGGGATCTAGTATTTTGATCATATCTCCTTAACTGTGGATCAAAATAAAAAAGTAAAACTATGGGCAGAAAATTCAGCTCATTACCTACGACTTCCATTTTATATGCATTTTCCAACACGGATTGGAACCTTGTGTAAAAAAATAATCAAAATAGGGTACAGTTTTGGCAGCAAAAGTCTTTTTGTGGTCCTCTTAGCCTAGACTTTTATTTGATTCCAATGGACATCTCATGCCATATGAAAGCATGACATTGATCCTTGACAAAGTTTTGTAATCATGCTTGCAATAATGCATTAAAATAGGTGTATCTTTGAAAATCATGCCACCTAGTGTCCCACTAGGATTTGATTCCCTCCTAGTAGCTATTTAAAAAGAAATATAAGAAAAATATAAAAAATACATAGAATATATATAAATATTGGAAGTTACCATAGATATAGAATCTAGATAGGGTGTGAGATAATAATGAGATAGTAGAAAGAAAGAATCAATGTTTTTTTCCCCAAGCTAAAGAGGCAGAGCTATTGACGCTTTTCCCATAATACTTTTTGACGGTAAAGTAGGAATATGTTTAGCCTTGAGATAAATAATAGGATGAGATATAAAGCTTATTATTATACTTAGATATGCATATGTACATTCTAAGAAATATAACTATGTATCTAGAAAGTTACAAGATAGATCTTGTAGTATGCGTTCCCACTATGTACGTGTCATAGGACGACATCCACCCCCTCTAAACCTCCACATCCTCCGGTATGTGCCACATTTTATCTTTGTTGAGATCAGTCCTCTTGTACATCTTCTTTGATTTCTTCTTCACTGGATGATTCCAAAGATTCATCTTCACATTGATCTTCACTTGTGTTTTTCTCTTCTTCCTCATCAACATCTTCTGGATCATTGTCTCCTCTTCTCTTGAACATTTTGATCCTTTTTCCTACAATGGGGATCTTTACTTTTGTACCATCTTCTTCCTCCTCATCAACATCTTCAGGATCATTGTCTCCTCTTCTCTTAAACATTTTGATCATTTTTCCTACAATGGGGATCTTTACTTCTGTACCATCTAGTTCAGACAAGCTGTAAGTAGCATTTTCATGCACATGCTTTACAACATGAAATCCAAACCATATTTTTGAAAACTTACGCATGACTGTGTGTTGGTTATCAAGGCTACTACCATACACTAAAACCTAGTCACCTTTGTCAATTGCTTTGCTCCTGAACTATGTCGCTTATCAAAGTAGTCCTTGTTTTTCAACCTTGCATTTTTGAGTCGTTCTTTTGCAGCTTCAATGTCTCCAGGTCTTCTCTCTAGTTGCCTTATGCGCAATGCAAGGACACCTTCCCTGCTAAGCCCCTCTTGCCAAGGTAGTACATTCCATGTGGGAATTGTATCTTCAATCGGCATCACTGGATTTTGACCATACATTAGCTCCGCAGACATGCAGCCAATTAGTGAGCTATGTGTTGTACGATCAGCCCATAAAGCATATGATAACAGTTTTGGTCACTCACCAACTCTTCCTTCGCAAGCCTTGGACAAAGCTTTGATGATAGGAGGATGCCCTCTTTCACTCTTTCCATTGCCTTCAGGGTTGTAAGTTGTAGTAAGAGAAATCTTGATTCCTAATCTGGAAAAGAACTCCCTTGCTTCCTCTGCATCCAACTCACCTCTCTCTGCTAATCTTTCCCACACAACCATAACGGCAAATCACCTCATCAAGAAGAAATTTTCACACAGCTTCTGTGGTTTTAGATCTTAATTCTCTTCCTTCAACCTGGTTAGTTAGGTCCTCTCGTGCAAGAACCAAGTATCTCATGTGCTAGAGTCCCAGAGGCATTATGACTAGATCCACAACCCATTTATAGTGCATGTCTAGTGGATATTTAGGGTGCAATCCATTGCGGTGTCAAACATTTGAATACATTTGACAAGTTACACATGACTCTACAAACTGAGATACATCTTTATACATAACCTTCCACCAGTATTTTTCTTTCAGCTTGGAGAAGGTTGCCCACACACCCCTTTGTCCAACCCATAGACTCTCATGAAACTCTTGCATGAGCTTTACTTGAGTCTCTTTTTTACATATAACCCGTTGTGGTGTAGCACCCTTTTGTTTAGGATGCTTCCACAAGTAACCATCCCTCAAAAATTACCCATATGCTTTCTTGCATATCCTCTTGAATTCTTGTTCAAACCAATCATCCTGTTTTGTTAGAGTACTCAAGTAGCCTCCAATAAGAAGCCAATCACCTTCATAAATCTCTTTCAAGAACAATTCAGGTGGATTAGTCATACAGACATTGTTACCTTTGACATGAGAGATAGAATAGAACTTTGTGCCTACATCATCTCCCTCGTCAGTCATTTGTAACTCATCTTCATACCTTACCCTTGATAGCATATTTGCCATTGTATTGTCTTTACCTGAAATGTGCTTAAACTCAGGGTTTAAGGACTTAATGTAGGCAATCCACCGCAACATAGCAATGTTTGGCATTTAGCAGCTTGTAATCATCCCAAGAAGTGGTAGACAATCTGTTTCTACAACCACACATGCACCAATTAGGTACTCTTTCCCATTTTTCAAGGCTGTAACCATACCCCATAACTCTCTCTTTATTTGTGGATAGTTTCTTTGGCGAGCACTTAGTACCTTTGCTCCAAATCTCACCACATACATGTGTCCTTCTTCGTCATCTTGCCCTATTGCCCATCCAATCCCTATAAGACTGGTGTCTACTCTCACAATTACTAGCCTTTAACACTCATAGTCTACATTTCTCAAGGTTCGTGTCGACTGGAGCAACTCATTTAGATTTTTCATGGATTTTCCATGTGCTTCTGTCCATTTAAACTTTTGATTCTTTCTAAGCAGCTAATAAAGAGGATCAGCTACATGTGCATAATGTGGAATCCAAACAACATAGAAGACACATGCTCCCAGAAACCTTCTAGCCTCAGTGATGCTAGTGCATATTTATTTCATTCTTTGGATGGCATCTACCTTTGCTTGACAAGGTTTCCTACCATATGGCCCGCACATGTGCCCCATAATGAGTACTTCATTGACACCAAACATAGACTTTTTCTCTGACAATGTACGATTCACTTCTTCCAACCTAGATAAAATTTTATCACAATCATATATGTGATTTACCACAAACCTACAACATCCCTTGAGATCCAAAGCTTCATCTTTGTCACTTTCTTCACATCCTTTGATAGGAAAATCATCGATGAAAGGCATTTTGATTTGAGGAATAAAGTCACGTAGGAACTTATTCATCCCATTCATCATATGTGCAACCGAGTTGGTTGCTCCCTGTGGCAAGGTACACATACTTACGAAACCCAAAGGTGTCCTCATGGTTGTCAAGTCTTTGCTTTTGATTGCAAGCTGAAATTGATCATACCCTGAGTAGATATCCCCCATCAAGTAGATTTCCCTCCTTGCAAATGCCTCTGTAAACTCATCCACAATTGGACCTGTACCTACATTTCTAATTGTCACCTTGTTCACTGGCTGCATATCTTGGATGAAGCATAGAGAACCATTCTTCTTTGGAACTGTGAACCACCTCTTTGAGTATGGAGCACAAGAAGGCTCCAAGATTCCCATTTTGGTTTTCTCATTGAGTAGCTCTACTAACTTTGGCAAATGAGCCTTTGGAACCGGAATAGGCTGCAGATTCCAAGGCACATGAGGTATTGTGAAAATTACCATAGGAGCTACAATAGAAGGATCAACACATCCTATCTCATGTGGCTCAAATGCAAAAGCCTTACCATGCTTTGAAAGCATTTCTTTGAAGCACTTTGTATCCTCATGTGTTAGAAACTCCTCGCGACCAATCTGCAACTCTTGGAAAGACTCCTTTGTGAAGGTATGCTCAATATTTTTAGGATTCCTCAAACTTGGTTGTAAAGAAGCCTTCTCAATCTTTTCCCTGTTGTTGGGTGGTAGGGATGAAGCTACTGGTTTCACCTTCTTTGCTACACTCTTGTATTTAGTTTCAACATGGACTTCTGGGCCAACTGTTTGGTTTTCTTTAAAGGCTTCTATTCCTTGATACATTTCAATAGAGAAAACTTCCACAACTTCATTTTCAAGATGCAAATTAGACCCCATTATAGCATCAAGATCACCCGTAGTATCTACAAAAGAAACTTGTTCACACAAACCCAAAACATTTTCAGTAGGCTCTAGCAACCCACTCTCTTTCATGCCTATCTGTGCATTATGTACATATTGCCTCTCAGATCTCTTCAAATCTTCAAGTTTTGTAAAAGATACTAATCCATTCCTTATTACCAAGGAGCCCCTTGAGAAAGTTTCACCTATTTTTGGATCAGGAGAGACCCTTTTTCTTGATGTCCCACTGCAATCCCGCTTTACAATGGTACTTGGCCAAAACCCATCATTTCTCTATGATCATGAAACTCTTTGCTCACCTTTGGTAGAGGATGTTCTCTGAGGTTGTCACAATTTCTTTCATGGTTTACACAAACTATGAGAAATTGGACAACTCATTTACCATCTTTGCTACGTATCCTAGCATATGATGAACCATCATCCATTACCTTTGTTTCCATTCGAACTCCCACAATGTAGGGTTGTCCAAGGATGAGATGATATGAAGGTGTATCCTGTAAAAATACGTTTTGGTCAATGTTTACATCACCTATTGTCACCTTCACATTTGAACATGCTGCATACAATTCACCGGATGAATTGTTTGCCACTTTTACCATCCAACCATGATCTGTGTCCATCGGCCATTTTCACTTGTTGTAGAGACTCTTTGACATTATGTTTATTTTTGAACCATGGTCAATCAAGGCAATAAATGGATCTTCAAGATCACCTACCTTGACCAAAGTTTCTGTAGTAGCCCTTGCCTAGTGACTTTGTGAATATTAGCTCCAAGAAATAACTTCAACTTCTTCATCATCATTTGAGAAATGCACTTGCTTCATTCTCCCACTAGATTGGTAGCATCCTACCACAGCTCCATCATCCTCCTTATTTTGCAACTGCATCCCTTGTGTCTTCAAGGTTTCTCCGTTAACCTGTGGACGGGCAACCTCAGCAAGAGTTTGCCTCTCTCTCTTGATGATGTCAATGATCTCCTCATGGAATTCACGCTTTGCAATGCCAAGGACTTCTCCCAGAGTGAACTCAATCTTGCCATTCAAAATCCTTTTGTCCAAGACTTTCTTTAAATCTGTAGAGCAATCTCAATATCAGATTGTAGTTTATAAGTTGGGCCTTTTGTCTTACCTTTTGTTGGCTCTTTCTTCTTTCCTATTGTAGACTCCTCCATGAGTACTTCATGTGGAGATGCGCCTTGTGTCGGGGGTGTTTGGGAAGGCAGTGAGTCACTTCTTCCCCCACTTCTAGAAGCTATTTTTGATGGTCCCTCATCAGCATTCTCATGTCTGCGTTCTCTTCTACAATAGCTTCATTTTGTAATGTAGGCATTCACTGAAAATGAGTCCACTGGATCATTTCATCCTTTTTCTAGACGTTGTGAGCGGGATGAAAACACACACAACGCCTCTATAACGACCCAACACACACTCTTGGGAAGATACACACACACACACTAGGGGGCACCACTCGGCTTACACAACACACCTGGCCGAGACAGGAAACACACCTATGGAGTGAAAGGAGAGAGATTATCCACTTGCCCACTCCACACAGAGACACACACACACACACACACACACCCAAAAAAAATCAGCTCAAAAGAGGAGAATTTTTGATGTTTAGATACAATTGAGCTTGGGCCAACACCAATGGGGCAAATAGCTCACACAATATAGGTAAAATAAGCCAGATACAATCACAAACTAGAGCAGAAACTTCGCTCATAGGAGAAACTTACACAGAAAAACAGCAGGAAAAGAGTGAGGAATTTGGCAAAATGGACAGCGCCATCGCGTTCGGAACGGCCCAAAACCCCAGTCTACAATGTCAAAGTACTCAAATCCGACCTCGGATGAGCAGTTTACGGACAAAACAGGCTCCAAAAACACCAAAAACACACCTGCGGCTGTTCCTCCTCTTTTCTCCACGTTTTTTCTGGTCTTCTCTCAATTTTTTCAGTTCCCACACTTATCTTTATTACTTGGGCACCCTTGGCCTTTTAGATGACCTCAAACGGACCCCGAACAGGCAAAAACGGACCTCGCAGTGCATAGTTGTCACCTTTTTGCAGCATTCGCACACCTGGCACTCGTTGTCCAGTTTGCTGTTGTAGCGCAAAACCAAGTCATGCTTCTTGATACCCTTACTTTTGACCTTTTCATTTATCTTTGCCAAAGCCTTATCCTGCATCTGCCCATAATGCTCCAATGCGCTCATCCTATCCAACTGGACCTCTTGTAACTGCAAGAGCCTCTCTTTGAATGCATCACTAGGCGACCCAAGCAACTTCTCTAACATCTTGACCGCAGGCAACTCTACCTCCACAGGCAATAGTGCTTCCTTTCCATACACCAAATGAAATGGAGTAAACCCTGTACCTGTCTTCACCAAAGTACGGTAAGCCCATAATGCACTAGGCAATTCCAAATCCCAATTCTTTCCTTGGTGCTCTGTCACTTTCGAAAGAATCTGTACCAACTCACCATTGAATCTTTCATTTAAGCCATTACACTGTGGGTAATAAGGAGTGGTATGCTGGTGCCTAATCTTCATCTTTGTGCATAAGAAGTCTAGCAGTTTAGCTCTAAATCCTGGCCCCTTATCTGAAAGTAGCTCTAATGGCACCCAAAACTTGCAACATATTTCATCATACACAAATTTTGCCACATCCTTTGCAGTGATCTGTTTTACTGCTATAGCCTCTGCCCATCTAGAGAGATAGTCCACTACCGTCAAGATATAGATTTTGCCCCTGCTTGTGATAGGTAACGGGCCTATTGCATCAATCCCCCACTTTTCAAACACATCAAACGCCATAATGGTTTTTCGTAGCTCTGGCTCCAACACTCTCTTCCCAAATGCTTGACATCTATTGCAAGACCTACACCAATGGTGAACATCCTTGCGCAAACTAGGCCATACATACCCCTCTTGCAAAATCTTATGCAAGGTGATCTTTAGAGCAAAATGGCCACCACATGCGCCTTCATCATTCTCTTCCAACACTCTGTAAAGCTCCTCCCGCCAAGGTACACGTCTCAACACGAGATCAGCCCCTTTCATGTATAAGACATCACCAATCAATTTGTACCTGTATGCTCTACGCACAAAGCCATACTTCTTAGACTTCTGAATCTCCTTTGGAATGATTCCTGTTAGCAAAAACTCCTCTTCTTGAGCCAAACTTTCCCGGCCATGATAAAGAGGTAAATTGGTCCTCAACACGAATAGCTCCCCAATCATGCCTTGAGCTGCTTCATGTGCCTCTCCATTTAGAGCACGTTCAATGTGTTTGATGCTCCATGCTTCAAACTTTTTTAACAGGCCTTTAATTCTGAAGCACATTTCCTTCAATGAGGTGTTCTTGCTCTTCCACACACCCAGCACTTGCTTCACCACTAACAAGGCATCACCTTTTATGCTCAACCTTCGAACCCCATGCTTCAAACAAATGTGTAATCCGGCTTCCAATGTAGCATATTCTGCCTCATTGTTACTATGCGCATCCAATTTGAACCCTCTCTTGCATACTAGCTTCCCCTCTAGATCATAAAGTGCTATACCCCCTGAATCTGCATCATGGCTCTTTCTGTATGAACCATCAAAGGACAACACATGTGCATTGCTGATCTGTGGAACTTCTTCAACTACCTTTCTCACCACCTCTTCCTTAACAATAAGGGGATTCTCCTTGTAGGTCAACAAATCAGCTAGGGTAGCCCTTGTACTATCTTCCACTAGAAAAGAGAACTCAAACTCTTGCAACTCAATTACCCATTCCTTCACCACATTTGACATGTTAGTACCATTAATTAACTGTGGCAAAAATTCATAACTCGTCAAGAAAACAAAAGGCCGTGGTAGCAAGTAATGACGAAATCGTCGACAAGCAAATATTACACTGGCCATCACTAGCTCTACTTCCGATAACTTTCTCTCCGCTACCAACTTCACTCGGCTTGCACAATACACTGGCCTCATATAATGGCTGCCCTTCCCCTTTTGCAATAGCATGGCTCCAATGGAATCATCCCCTACTGATGGATTTACATAAAAAACTTTCTCCCAATCAGGAGCCTGCATGGCTGACAACCCCCCTAACACCTCTTTCACCTCTTGAAACACTTCTTCACACTTGTCATCCCATTGCAATGGATCATGCTTTGCCACTTGCTGTAATGGATAAAGAAGCTACGAAGACAATGGAATAAACCGTGCCATGTACTTCACTTTGTGTATAAAGGTTGCCAATTGCTTCGTACTCGTAGGTGATGGAAGAAGAATAATAGACTTAACCTTGTCTGGATCAGCCTCAATGCCATTTTCTGACACCATGTGGCCCAATAACTTCACCCTTGGCTGTGCTAGATGACATTTCTTTGGATTTAGTTGTCCTCCACATTCATCATATCGAGCCAATACCATCTGCAGCTTCTCATGGTGTTCAGCCCTACTGCTATAAACACAGAAGTCATCCATAAAAGCTTTAACACAGCTACCAATGAATGGTTCCAACACCCAATTTGCTCTCTCTTGATAGAAGGAAGGTCCATTTGACAATCCAAATGGCAATACTGTGTAGCAATAGCAGCCCCATGGCGTAATAAAAGTTGTCTTTGTGCGGTCTTTAAGAGCAATCTTCAATTGAAAATAGCCTGAAAAACCATCACACACACTGTACCTCTCATAACCTGCCACTGAATCCAAGATCTGATCAATGAATGGAAGAGGATATGGGTTCTTCTTAGTGGCTGCATTTGAGGGTTTAAAATCTACACAAATCCTCCACTTCCCATCCTTCTTTGGACTGACTACTACTGGACTCACCCATTCTGTGGTCTCCACAGGGACTATGAACCCTGCCTTCAACAACTTGTCCACCTCTTCTCGCAAGGCTTCCATTTGCTCTTGACCCATCCTTCTTAGCCTTTGCCGCACAGGCTTAGCACCTTCTTTCAGCTCTATATACATCTCTTCACCCTTGAACCCTCTGATCTCTTCATATGAAGTAATGAACAAATTAGGAAAACTAGCCAGCATATGCAAATATATATCCTTCTCCATAGCTGAGAGGTCTCCACTGATCATTTGTGTCATCAATTCCTGCTTCTTCGACAACTCAACCTTGGTTTGCATCAGCCCTTCAATCACTTCATAAGGCCCTTCACTTTCATCTTCAACCTCATTTGCAAATGCAACTAAGCCAATCTCCTGGATTTATTTGCCCATCAAAAGAAATGCAGCATCAGCATCCTCATCACTGCTGGTAGTGCTATAACTGTCCTCATCCGTCACCGTGGAAGAGTCTTCATCACTAGACTCATCCTCATCTTCATAAAGCTCCTCTAATCATTTCTTTGTGTCCATATTATAAAGCTTCTTGGTACCTATCTTTCCATAGAGGCTAATCGTACCATGTCGCCAATCTTGAACAGGTCCCACTGCATGTAACCATGGTCTGCCCAGTATAATAGGATATGCTCCCAACCCTGTTGGCATCACATGAAAATCAACCACTGCCTTTGCATCATATGCCTCCACTTCTAAGCTCTTTACAACACCCAAGCATTTTACTTTTTGATGGTTTGCCAATCTGATCCGAAAACCTGACACCCCAGCCACTGTGAGACCCATCTTCTCAACGCATGAGTGTGTTATGATGCATATTTGGGCTCCACCATCCACATAACCTTGTCCCAAATTTTTTCTTTTATGCCACACATCTACTATTGGACAAATGTTTGGTAGCTCATCCATTGCCAACACCTTTACTGAACCTCTCTCTGGCTCTTTCTCCATTGGGTTAACCATCCTCTTCCACTGTCGCTTTAGCTTAGGCACCATCTCTATAAGTCGCCCAAAAGTAACATCTGCCTTCCTGATCGTCAGATCCTCCCTCAAGTCATAGCTTAATTGCCCATCCCCTAGTGGAAAATCTGAAACATGAAACTTTCGACGAGCTCTCCTTTTCCTCTTGGCCTTGACATCCTCGCCTTCATGGCTCTTTCCTTTCTTCTTACTAGGACTTGGGGCACTTCTTCCTTCCTTTTCCTCTGTGGTCCTCTTCCCAATAGGCATCACTAATGTATCCTCTAGCTTTGATGCCTTCTCCAAGGTGACTACACTTAGCACTTTTGTCTTTCCCTTTTCCTCCTGGGTCAGTCCACTCGTTCCTTCGTCTCCCTTAATTTCGATGCCATAATCATTTGACCTAGTTAGCACCTGTCTTGGCAATGGATACATGTCTCCCCCCATCCTTGGTGGCTTATCACATTGCGGGCTGATGTGACCCAACTCTCCACAATTATAACATGTGGGTGTCTGCCTCAAAAACCTACCATTGCTTTGTCCAACACCATTCCTAGGCCTTTCTTCACCTCCTGGCTGATTTGCAAACCTCCCTCGACCTCGATTATTTCCCACTTGACCTAGCATGTTTAGGCTGAGATTCTTCATCAAATCTACCATTTGCCTCATGTCTTGCCTTAGCCCATCATCTTGCACTGCTGTAGTGACCACTGCTGGCATAACCTGAGTAGTAACAGGAACCACTGGTTCATGATGAACCCCTGACATGCGACCTTGTAAAGACTCTATAGGCTGAAATTCAGACATCATTGGCAAAGACTCCACCCCTAACTAGCTCATTTTCCTCAACTTCCACTCTTTGTTCCTTGATACCTCTAGTGCATCTTCATATGTCCTAGGCTTCTTTAGCTCCACTCTCCAACGTATATTCTCCCAAAGACCAGCCAAGAATTTGTCCTTGTTCATCATGTCAGGCGGGAGTACCTGTGGTGCTAAAGCCTTGCACATTCGCTCCCATGCCAATGAAAACTTACGTATGTACGCATCTACTGGCTCACCTTCCTTTTGCACCAAAGCCTGTACTTCTTGCCACACTTTGTCAGGATCTTCTATCTTCACAAACTCCACTTCCAACCCATGTCGTAGATTGTCCCAACTCAACCTTACAGGTGGATGAGCCACACGCAACTCCTCTTCAAATGCTTTAGACCAAACTCGTGCATCACTCTTCAAACAAATTTGGAGAAGGCGTAACATTTGCGTAGGGTCATGAATCTGGTTGCTAATGCAGGCAACCTCCATCTTTTCCAAAAAATCTTCCACATCTTCATCACTTCTTCCATGAAACTCGGGATAAGAGAAAGCCATGGCTACCCAAGTTACAATGCTTTGAGAACCCCTTCGAACACACGTGCCAGAACCCAAGACTTTATGGTGAGGTCACAAAAAGGGTTCTCCAGCTACCTGTATCACCGAAAGGATCTCTACATTTGAGAATCCCCCAGCTCAATAAAAACCTCACGCTATCGACCCTCACACGAAGGCTAATGCAAATCGCGTATAGTCAAGTCTCAGAAATGACTATCTTCCAGACCAAGTCTCAGAAATGGCTGGGACTGCCAAATACAACCAAGTATGGCTCCACAAATGCGTACAATGGCAGTTTCCACAAGTAACGTACAATCCAGCAGACAATGCGCTCAAATAGGCGCCAAGTGATGCATTCCCACAACAACTGCAAGTGACATCACTGCTAGTATATCACTGTACTCCAGCTACCTGTACCTGTGTTAATCACCTGTACCTGTACCTGTCCCTGTAACTTGTAATCTGTAATCTATAACCTGTAATCTACAACCTGCAACCTGTAATCCCGAAGCTCGAAGCTCAAAGCTCGAAGCAGAAGGTACTCGAAGAAGATCCTCCGTGGGGGCACCAAAAGAATGTGAGCGGGATGAAAACACACACAGCGCCTCTATAACGACCCGACACACACTCTTGGGAAGATACACACACACACACACACTAGGGGGCACCACTCGGCTTACACAACACACCTGGCCGAGACAGGAAACACACCTATGGAGTGAGAGGAGAGAGATTATCCACTTGCCCACTCCACACAGAGACACACACACACACACACACACACACACCCAAAAAAACTCAGCTCAAAAGAGGAGAATTTCTAATGTTTAGATACAATTGAGCTTGGGCCAACACCAATGGGGCAAATAGCTCACACAATATAGGTAAAATAAGCCAGATACAATCACAAACTAGAGTAGAAACTTCGCTCATAGGAGAAACTTACACAGAAAAATAGCAGAAAAAGAGTGAGGAATTTGGAAAAATGGACAGCGTCATCGCGTCCGGAACGGCCCAAAACCCCAGTTTTTTCCAAATTTTAGCATGAGATTTATTCCCCTTTCTAGATAAAGAAAAGATAAATGATGTCTCCTTTTGACTCAAGTTGCCCGATACTTGAAAGATTCACAGTGTATTCTATGTGAGTCTATTAAAGCCTTTTAAAGGTGATGTGATAGTAGATGGGGAGACACATGAGCAACCCGAAGTGGAGGAAAGCAAGGAGAACTTGCTCCATAACAGATTTTGGGACACAAAGACAAAAAGATAAAAGGTTAAGTGACGAGGGCGGTTCTTGGTTAAATTCAAGAACTATCATGCATTGGGTGCGAAGTGGATGGAGGAGGAGGACCTAGCGGATATTCCTTAGATTTTGGAACTTTACCTTGAAGCATTCGGTTTAGCATAGTCTACTCTGATAGAACCCCGAATTCAGTAAGGGTGGATCTAGTGCAATGGGTTTTCACAAGAGGGGAGTTACTCCGTTCCTTTGCCAATAGATTATCCCGATTTTTGAAGAAGTTCAGTGATGGCCCCTTTGGGTTTCAGGGATACTAATGGGCTGACCAGTACTCTGTTGTATGACTTTATGACACGGAATTCCCAAAAATGAATAAGATTAATTTGTACTCTCTCACTTGACTTGTTTGAGTGCCAAAACTGAAAGATGAAATGACTCTAGCATTTCGGTCTAATAAATCTCTATAGACATGATCGCAATAAGGATTAGTTAATAAAGCATCAGTGAGGTCTAGACTAGATCTAGATGCGATTACTAAGTATGTTGCTGGCAGTTATGTCTAAGATTTGGGTCATTCGCCTCTTCATCACTAAGATGCTCAATTTTTACTCCATAAGTAGTTGCCTCAACTGAAGAGCTGGCATGGTTAGTTGCCATATCTTCAACTAAGGTTTGCATTCCCCCCTTCCCAAAGTTAGTTCTCAAGGGTAGACCTGTCTTTCTTAAGTGGATTTTACCATCCTTAGAAAAGACAACATCTTTTGACAAAGCATCACTAAAATCATCACAATCCCTTCTTACATGGTCTGTACTATCACACCAAATACATCTATTAGAAACCCCTTCTTTGGATTGTTGTCTTTGCCTAGGAAGTGGCCCTAATGGTTGTCCTTTTTCTTCAAGCTTTGCAAGCTGCACCTTCAAGTCACGCATTCCCTTCACAAGCTCATCTAGCATAGACTCGTCAAATTTAGGAGCTATAAAAGTAGGCTTTACCATTTTGTCAGAAGTTGAGGTTGAACGACTTGTAGTGTTTACTACTATCTTGTCCCTTCTTCTTTCTCGTTTGGCAAGCAGTGAGACAGCACCTTCAACCTTATTCCAGTCGATCTTTAGTCCTTGCTCAACATCTTTATCTTCAAGAAGAAGCTCCAAATTTTCTTGAAACTCTTTACCTGCAGCTTGTAAGAAAATATTTGTCTTCTCTGCATCTAGTGTGGCCCTTTCTATTCTGGTGAGTTGTGCATAGCGCCACTCAAATTCTCTAAGTAGCTCTGTTATTGATAGACCTTGCTTTGGCTTGACTACCCATTCTAAGCATGTCATTTTGGTCACTCTCTCAGAGTCCTCCATGAAATATACCTCCTTTAAAGCTACTTTGAGTTCTTCCCAATTTCTCCCATGTCCCTCTTTAATTTCCCTAACATGTTCTCCAATTTTTGGAGCAACAACTAGCTCAAAGCTTTGAATCATCTCACCTTCTAACACGCGATGCGGCTCCATCTCCTTCACATACTCGCGTAAGTACTTAGTTACATCTTTGCCATTGAACTGATCCATTCTATTGACAACTGCTAGTATGGCCTTCGTTGCTGAAATCTCCTTCTTTCAGTGGCATGTTGTTCTTGCATGAACATTGCAAATACTTGAAACATTTCCATTGTTGCTAGGTCAAAATGCATACCCTGTTGCTCAACAGGATCACCCATGGTTACCCACAAACTCTCACCTTGGCAGTTTCACGTCTGGTTCACCAAAACTATGTTGAGAAATTTGCGGTCTTGCCAGGAAAGCACTGGGCTTTTGGCTGTGAGAGTTTGTGAGAGAACTCCAAAAAATATATGACCGAGTTAAACCATAGATGCCATGAAGTATAGGGTTTGGAAGGAAGTGCAACCAAAGAAGCTTCATTCTTTCTCTCTTGTACTCACACACACAAAGAAAGAACACAAAAGAGAATATCAAAACAGCACAAAGATGAAAACATCAAGGCTATGGTCATATCGTATCATGGGTAATATGAAAGTGTTAATAGATCAGCTAATGGCATTTAATCTTTGCCGACCGAATAGACTACAAATTGTTCTTTGAAATTGTAGTTTTGTGCTCACCACAATATATATGTTTTATCTAGTGATTGGGATTAATTGTGTGTACAAATCCTCTTGGTTCATAGCAAGATAACTATATTTACATCAAAAGAAAAGTTATAGTCTATAAGAGGTAGTATAATGGGATCCGGTGAAAGAAGTATTTCATTGAGCTTTTCTGGTCCAAAGAGAAACACTATAAGTTGCTGAAAGTGTATTTTACGGCGAATCCATACGTTAATTCTAATAGATAGCATAGAGTGGAAGAGATAGAAATTATCATGATGTGGATTATTCATCTAGGGTAGTATGTGAGAAATGTAGATATGAGATAAGTGAAGAGGTGAGAATTTTCCCTCCCAAGCCCTATTCTTGCCCGTAGGCAATAAGGATACTACAGGGAGAGATGTATCTGTAGCAAGGAGAACCTAGAATTTGTAGAGAGAATAAAATTCTAAGAATGAGAGAGATAGGTTTGATTAAGGATATGGGAAAAGATATATATATGTTGGATTAGAGATGAAAAAGAAAGCAACAAAATATCAATGTAGAACACATCTTACGTGTCAAACCCTTCGGCACCACTTTTGATGGAGAGAGAAGAAGAGGGAATAATTCAACTTTGATTGATACACCAAATCCAAGACCTTCTTTGATTAGAGTTGATCTTCCAAGGATAGCTTACAAGAATGGCTAGTCTTCCGCTAGAAGAAAGTGTAGGCTTAGGCTTATGTTAATGGCAAAAGTACAATTAAGCATTACTACTCACTTCCTCATGAATTCCTCTCATCAATGTCTTGAGTGGCTTGAATGCTTCAATGGTTTTCAAGGAAGAAGAGTTACCCTTTTATAGGTTAAGGTAACCCCCAAGGATTTACACAAGAAGAGAGAAGCCAGTGTGAACAAGAAACTGGAAAAGTTGAAAATGAGCTGTCCCTGCATGATGTGGGCAAACTAGGGTCCAGTATTTTGATCATATCTCCTCAACCGTGGCACCAAGTAGAAAAGTAAAAATATAGGCAGAAAATTCAGCTCAGTACCTACAACTTCCAATTTATATGCATTTTCCAACTCGGATTGGAACCTTGTGTAAAAAAATCATCAAAATAGGATACAATTTTGGTAGCAAAAGTCTTCTTCTGGTCCCCTTAGCCTAAACTTTTATTTGATTCCAATGGACATCTCGTGCCATACAAAAGCATGACATTGCTCCTTGACAAAGTTTTGTAATCATGCTTGCAATAATGCATTAAAATAGGTGTATCTTTGAAAATCATGCCACCTAGTATCCCACTAGGTTTTGATTCCCTCCTAGTAGCTATTTGAAAAGAAATATAAGAAAAATATAAAAAATACATAGAATATATTTATATTGGAAGTTACCCTAGATATACAATCTAGCTAGGGTGTGAGATAATAATGAGATAGTAGAAAGAAAGAATCAATGCTTTTTGCCCCAAGTTAAAGAGGTAGAGCTATGATGCTTTTCCCATAGTACTTTATGACGGTAAAGTAAGAATATGTTTAGCCTTGAGATAAATAATAGGATGAGATATAAAGCTTATTATTATACTTAGATATGCATATGTATATGATAGGAAATATAACTATGTATCTAGAAACTATGTATCTATGTACTATGTACGTGTCACAACATGACACCGTGTCTGAAGACGAGCCTGTGGAGCCACCAAGGAAGAAAGGAAAAGCAGCTTTGGCTAGGGAATCTAGACCCAAGGAAATACAGAGTCAGAAAGCTACTCAAATTGAAAGGTTGTTAGAACAATTCAAAGCAAAAAGAGCATTAAAAGGAGATTTTGAGGAATACTAGGTGCCAGACCCAGCAAAAGTTGGAGGAAGCTCCTCTAAACCCCTAGGGGACCAGTTTGACCATTACATTTGGGCATATGAAGAGACGGAAAGGGTACTTGATCAGAAAAAATTAGAGCCTTTCATGATGGAAGAAGTGCAAGACTTTAAAAAGGAGTTGAAGGAAACGTCGGAAACACTGAAGAAGAAGGATCAAGAGGAAGAGCAAACGAAAGAGGAAACACCACCTTCACCACCAAGTTCTCCAACACCTCCTCCAAGTCCAAAACCATCTACACCTGAACCCCAATCTTCACCAAAAGCAACATAAGAGGCCACATCTGTACACAGAGATCAAGAAAAAAAAAAAAGGAATACTTATGAAGATCTCATCCAAGCAGAATATACAAGGGCAGAGGATTCCACTATGGTTTATGGTACTCATAACCGACCATGGGCTACAAAGCAAGAAGGAGAAAGACAAGAGCTCCCGAGAAACAAGGAAAGAGAGGATGAACCGGAAGAGAGAAAGGTAAACCACGAGTCTCAACAAAGAGCTCCAACAAGATACTCACCACATCCTAAAGTGCCAGGGGTGGTTTAAGTCATGCCAGTGCCTCAATGGAGATCTTTGGCTAACCCATGCCAAACACCACCTGTAGGAGTATTGATCAGTACGGTTTGTCAAGTTCCATTAGCTGGTCCAATCAATAGACCCGCAGCTAGAAACCTGGTAGCAGCAAACTGAAGATGACATAAGAGCCGCCTATTAAATACTAGACAAAAAAACAGGATGTGGTCTCCTTGCCATTGCTGAAGAGAACAGCATGCTCTTGGGGGTGCAACATTCAGTACCCTCCTATATAATGTGCACTCGTGGGGTATTAAAAAAACCCCTCTTTTAACCTGTCTAAGTAAATGAAAAGACCCTTATTTTAGGAGATGTTTTCAAAATTGAATATAAAAACCCCTTATTTTAATGTATCGCTGTTAAATTGCCTAAAGTTTTTGTATTTTAAAACCCCTCCTTTTGAACTCACGTTATATATTAACATGATTACATAGTGCACCCCCTGAGAGCATGCTGCATACCAGGGATGACAACATGCAAATGGAACATGAAAAACTCTAAAATCCGGTACAAGATACCCACTTGAAGGCCAAAGAAGCAGAGAAGGAGTTCGACACTCTTACTGCAACTCTAAGGGAATTGGAGAGCAAAAGGAACACTCTCATGCTAGAGATGACAAAAACCTCGAGAGAATTCAAGACTCTCCAAGTGTAAAAAAATCAGGTCTTAGATGAATTAGAACCGGCAAAAGACAAAGTCCTAGAGCTTAAGAAAAAATTAGAGCTCCAGGACCTGACGATCAAAAGACTAAGGGCTACATCAAGGGTGGTGAGGGAAAGTGCAGGGGCAAATGCCAAAGTTGTACAAGCCTTGGAAGCACAAATCACCACCCTACAAACTTGGCTTGATATTGAGTAGTTTCTATGGGTTTCTAGAGGTCATAATGCGAAACCCAGTTTTTTCATGTTTGCTATATTTAGCACTTTATCATTGCCCCCAAGGTTCCAATTGTAAGAGATCCATTATCCTTTTGACATGCTCCATGGCTCCTTTTAAATCCAGAGGCCCAAAGGGAACTAAGAAAACATGTATATAGTATCTGTATTGAGTGTGACTATATAAACTTTGATGATAGGTCCGCAGAATGGCAAAAATGAAACTTTTTTTAACCTATTTTTTTTACCCAAAAATAAATTAGTGAGGTAAAAGCAACCATATGTTTTGGTCACCAACCCATTGAAGTTAACGGGGCATTTTATCTCATGTCCTACAAAAATCTCCACTCTTATTTATATGCAATCAACCGTAAGAAATTGCTGTTTTGGGCAAAATGCACTGGTCCATCAACTTTGGAGGCTTGTAGTGACCAAGGGATGAGAAAAATTACAAGTTTCTCATTTTTTCCATATGTAGTAGTTATTGAACTATAAGCTCATTAAAGGATTTTTCAAAATGAGTGGATCTACTATGGTTTTGGAATTTTTTCCCAAAACCCTGAAAGGACACTTTTATGTCCTGTTAGGTTACCATTCTAGTGTTAAGGGGGGAGTAATGTCAGGACAAGGGTCCTACGGGGCAAGGCCCAACCTAGGGGTCAGAGACCTAGGCCAAGGGCCTAGAGTAGACCAGTGTGGATTGGGGATCCGCTTAGGGCAAGAGCTAGGAGTTAGGCCTATATAAAGGGTGGTAGGGAGGAGGATCCTATGTCTGAGTTCCCTAGGTCCTACATTAGTATTACTTCATACTCTAAGAGAGGATATGGGAGTTTGGGTTGCATCCATTCCTCCCTAAGTACACTTGTGGCTAGCCCTTGGACTCCTACAGAATGGAGCATTCTTGATTCCCATTCCAAGGCTCTCTTGTGGTCTTCTGTTGTTGTCTTCTCTATCAGAAGCTGGAGGTGTATCTCCTCCTCTGCGGTCAGTGGTTGTGTTTGTTCTACCATTGTCTCCTCCTGTTCTTCCTTGTGTTGTATTTCTTTGGCACCTTCAGGAATTTCCATGGGCTCGTGTCTAGCATTTGTCTCCATTTCACTATGCCTTGATTCTGATTTCTGTGTCCTTAAAACTACTATTTCCTTTTACAAGTCTGTTATCTGTCTTTGCGCAAATGTGTCTTGTCGAGTAGCTTCCTATGCCATGTCAACCATTTTCTATGATTAGATATGGTTACTACCTACAAAATACACACAATTGGCATGGCCTAAGAAAGTAGCAATATTGAGAAAGTTATACTTGCTACTCTAAAATGTATCGTATTCTTCAGCAATCAAAAAACTCAACCATCATCATATACTATGCTATATAGCATATTAGTTCCCCCAAAAATCAAGGAAGATTATCTTTATGTTATACATTACACTTACACAATCAAAATTGAATTTGGATATCAAGAAAGCCACCAAAAAAATCATAAAAGTGCTAATTTTGGCCAAAAAACAGGATTATGCAATTCTTGTAAATTGGTCATAACTTTCAATTTTAACACTTAGCTCTCCCTACAAGCATCAAAACATGTTGATAACTATGAAGGCCTAACCTCTAGCCATCTAAACCTCACAAACATGAAGTTTAGAGTGGTATAGTTGCCAAAAATTGAAAAAAAAGCCAAAAACACAACCCGTTTTTTTCGCATAGTTTAGGTTCAAAAATGTTGTGCAAGAGTAAGGTTAATGGTGAGATCGATACTCAAAAAAAATGCTAAGTTTTTTTCAGCTCATAAGGCAACTTTGTGGATATATAGCACCTAGAAATTCATTTTCATACTCTTCAAATAATTCAAGCAAAATGGTCACTTAACAGGACACAAAAGTGTCCTGTTACCATTCTAGTGTTAAGGAAGAGTTTTCGTCCTCGAAAACATAAGTAGTAATATCTTCTTAAGGATACTGATGTTTTCTTTATTGACGTCCCATATGTGAGCCAGTTGGCTGTATGACTGATAATTGGTGCAGTGAGGAGGTTCAATGAAACCAAGAGCAACATCTTGATTTTCAACATTGTTGTCCTTTTGCAACCACTTGGGTCTAAATGGTAACTCCATTTATAATTCACTTGAGTATTGTAAAGGAGTAACCACAACTAAGAATTGTCCAAAGGCATAACCAATTTTAAGATCTTCTGAAGGTACTGGAGTAATGCAAGGAAACCTTGGCGTAACTTTCCATGCAATCGTCAGCCAGATTTCCTACTCGCGTGAGTATCTTGTAAAGTTCATAAATAGGGAGTGTCCTCTTGTTAGAATTTTGAATAGTTTGGAAAACAAAGAACTACATGTTCATCCCTAATGAACATTACTTGCCAACATACTTTTTCAGCACACCTGGTAAGTCCTTGACATATGAAACTATTGAAAAAATCTCCAACCCCACCACAACAGGTGTTCAAAGTTGAAAACCGTACTTAAGCAAATACTAGAATAGGGAGAAAATCATCTATTCAAAAATGTGTTGTGCTAACGTATGCTCTTAGCAGATCCTTTAGCAAAAGAGATATTTGTAAGTTTCCCATCCAACACGAGATGAATAGCAGCAGTAAGAGTGAGGTGTTGTTCCCCAACCACTTACAGACAATCTTTCCTGACTGTCGATAAACTAGGACTCAATCATTGAGTATCCAACCATATATTTATATGGAGTGAAGACAACCAGCTAGGTTGAAAGCGGGTGGACTGGATTAAGCTCCTAGAGTTTAGACCATCCAACCATAGACATCCATCCTGAGCCAGTGCCTTGTATGGAAAGGTGTAAACTCATAATAAATCTGTAGAAGAGATTTCACATGCAGTGCAATAAGGTGCAGAGAGAATAAAAGTCCATGAATTGGCATGCCGCTCCAAATAAATCAGTGTTAAACACTAGGGCCCATAACACCTAGTGTGCATGCATTTAACACAGATTTATCCTAACCGCAATTCCATGACGAGACTTTCCACGGTACGTAAGTGAAAGCCTTTCAACGAGAGTCGGACCATAACAGAATGTGAAAGATCAATCACACCTAGGTACCAAACCATGAGACATTCTCAGTAACTTAGCATACTTTGCTATATGCAGAAACGACCCTCCGTTAAGGTGGTTTCATAGCAGTTGTCATCGCAACAAATCTGTACTGAGTACCCGACAATTTCTGGCCCCACTGAAATTGTTCCTAATATGGTGTGCTCCAAATGTTCTAATAAACGGATGAAACCAACACGTAGGGACTTCTTTGCAACACATCATTAATAGTTAGGCGTCAGTCTCAGTCCCAGAGACTCATATTCACCGCATGTGCAATATGTCTCAAAGAGGGATGGCCGAAAAAGTGACATCCATCAAGTATAATACATACTTGTGTGTAGAGGAACTGCAAAACACTCCGTGACAAGAGTGAGAGGGACCCTCATTATCTCGCTCCACACTGGCTCAACCAAACTCCTTGAGTTCCTAGACCATGTTGTATCCCATGTGACAACATGTGCCAAATTGAACCCTACAAGTAGATTTGTAACAGCATAAGATAGAAAGATAGATTAGACACTTGGCCCAAAATACTTTGTGCCAACATGCCCTTGGCATGGCTCTATAACATTCAAGCGTACTTAGACGTCTTGAAAAACCAAGCAAAGCATACTAAAAAATGGAATAGCACCAAATCAATAGATGCGTACTTGGAGTTTTGAACGTAATGTACACTTACCTGTATTGAAATGGAGAGGAGCACGTCCCCTACCTGAAAAAACAAATAGCATTGCATTGGGAACCGTGGGTGTTGCCTTTGCAATCCAAGCCCTTGGATTAGAATCTACATAGTCAACCCCTTGGTAAGACTCTTTGTAGAAACTGCTCAACTAGTAGATAACAGTAACCAACAGAGTCAACCGTGTACAAAATGATTGGAATCAACTTGAAAAGTGTGTCCATCCGCTACCGTGTGTGGTAGATTGCATAATTATTTCTGTGAAAGTATAACTGGGAGAGATCAACTGTGATCCTCAATGTAGATCAAACTGTGATCCTTAATGCCTATGGGGTGATGTAAGAATCACCCGCCGGGTCTTACCCCAAAACAATATATCCCTAGACACGCCGTAGTGCTATAGAGAGAGCAAGAAATCCACAAAAGTGAATTTCTGAGCTCTTATGGACAGCCTTGCTGTCGCAACTGATTGGTGCATCGATACTTCCTTATAGAGCTCAGCAGTTGTGAGTTGAAGAGTATAAAAAACTCAACTCGAGTGTCGCACTGAAAACATTTAGTGGAAAAATGACACCCTAGACATCCGTAATGACAAAACTCTTGCTTGTCCAGTAATGTCGATGTGTACTTCCCTGGGTAGATCTATTTGTTCTTAAGAACAATTCCCCAAGGAATGCCAGCCGTTGGGTCATATTGTTAGCCAGTGTGTATGGTGCGTAGCCCTTATGGCAATTAGTGTTGCGAAACGATGAAAACTAATGTAGAGGGCGTCTTGCCCAATTTCTAACTGAGAGTTAGAGTACCTTGGCTCATTCTGACTCCGAAACATGTATCAAAGACTGCATAGAAATTTTTGATTATTCATGGAGAGAAATAAGAGAGATAGAGAATGCTGGGCTGAGGAAGTTTCTTTAATTCACAAATTTGTAAATATTGTGCCCAATTTGTGTGCTCTGCCGCATCTGATGCCTGACTTGCAGCTTATCCTATAAGCATGCAACAATTTTCATGTATTACTCTCTCATCCAGAGAGGAAACAACAAACACAAGCCACAGCTTGACCCACTTACCATGTATGGGGTCGTGACTTGGCAAAAATTACTTAATATGGAACTTTGCCTGTAAAATAAGTCCTAGATTTAGGTTCCATTTAGTGGTATTGTGCATTGACTGCAACCATAAATTTAAACAATCCAAAACTTAGTTTGTCATTGACAGAGTGTCTGGTGTGATAGCGGAAGTGTAATCTCTGAAGCGGTGGAATTCATGCCACCTTGTTAGCATGCCGTGCATACAGACTTTTATGCCCTTGGAGAGAGTGATAGCCTGAAACGTTAGAGCCAAAACCATTATTGCCTTGCACAATCTAAACTAGTAGGGATTATGTGAGGTGAGATGCCCTAATTTGCCAATTTTTGCAAGCTTGTGTGCCCTTGCTCGTGATTCCAAGTACCTTGGCACCAGGGAGAAGTAGTGCTTCACATGAAGATAGGCAAAGCACTGTGCTTTGTATAGTGGCTTCGAAGGGAGTCTACCCAAGCACTTTGCTTTGCACAGCAGAGAGATTCTTTCCAAATTGAAAAGGAAAACATAGACGAAAACAAATGTAACTGGAAATTGACTAACCTTGTCGCCCACTTGTGGTAGGTTGCTAGTAGTGCGCACGAATCGAGCTCATATCCATATATGCAAATAACTGGAGAGTTGTTGGATGTCCCACATGCCTTCGTGGCTTGGTGTAATCCGATCTCTATTGAGAGAACATGTAGACATGTTGCAAAGACTCCCAAGTTTGGATGTAGATAGCATATTCCAAACATTGAAAACTGCTATGCAATATGGCTAAACATGAAGCCTTGTTTTCTAGAAGTCCACGAGAAAGATGAGACATAACTCTCCTGAGTGCTTATAGCAAAGGAATGCATCTATTGACGCACAAAATGTCAAAGATATTCGACCTTGTCGAACTTGCATTAAAAAATGGCCGTGCCAAATCATGCAACATATTGAGAATCAAGCGACTGCTCTCAATAAAAATTAGATAGCGGTTAACATCTAGTCATTAAATGTGGAACTCAATTTGTGTAACCACTGCCCTTGGCATTGGAAGTCATAGCATAGCTATTGAAATCAATGGGCTTTAGGTACGGGTGGTGCCCGCATTGTGCCAAGCTATAAGGGTGATGGAGTGATCGGGCACCCAATGTGTTTACAAAAGTACAGATCCATGCTCTTGAATCATGGGTAGCCACATATAGAGTCTACTCCATACGTGCTGCTGAATACATTGAATCCAAAAAAAATGTTGAGGAGCCATGTGTAATGGAATTTGCCTATTCAATTTGAGAGTAGCGGAATTTAATAAGAGTACTTTCAAGAAATAATTTTGTGAGCATAGCGGGTAGACATAATTGAAGATAGCAACATAATTATAGCAATTATTTAACTTTAATGGACAATACTTTTGCAAGAGACAGAATTTAGAGAACATGACAACAGTTGAGGACCGGATTTATGTGGAGCCGGTCCCCCCTCCAATAGGCATTTGTATTATGATTTCTCCCATAAATAGAGACTTGTTACAATACATTCTTTGTGTTCCTTGTGACCTAGGTGAAGCAATGAAGATGGAAAGCTTCATGCATCACCATCATAGCATAACCTAAACTTGAAGAAAGCTTTAACTATACCAAGCCTCAGTCCCAAGACCTCAAACACCTTCGAAGGTGGAGAGAGCTAGCATGGAATGAGGGTAGGGAAGAGGAAGAAGAAACATTTCATACGAGAAAGAGCTAGTTCCTCACTTATCATAACTCTTGTGCTAGCATACATAATAGCATAGTAATGAAGAAGAAATAGATGGCAAGCTCAAGCATTGAAGAATGGCTCTTGGATGGATTTGCACTCCATAGCCAAGAGTGTTGGTGTAGGCTCTCAACCTCTACTTGCTTGGAGAAAGAGAGGGAGCTCTTGCACTTTGCATAGTACAAAATGAGAGTGTTTGTGAGTGTGTGTGGGTGAGTATACCCCCTAAGCACCCCCCTAGCTTGCTTGGGTCGACCCCCCCTTGTAGCTCATGCTTGAAGCTCATTGGACCCCTCCAGGCCTAGCCAATCACAAGCAGGAGCCATTACAAGCAACATGGGTAGCCTTGGGACAAGTGTCCCCCTTTCCCCTTTGAGAGAGAGGACTTGATAAATGCAAAATCAATTAATTAAATATCCTAGATTATCATTGGACCCCTTGGGTGGCCAACCAATAGGTTTCAGGCACACCATGAGGGCAACATGAGGAGGAACTTGACAAGTGTCCTTGTTGCCTCTTCAAGCTGGGGCTTCCCTTGTGTGTGTGTGTGTTCTCTCTCATCCCCCCCCCCTTGTAGGCTAGCCCCCCTCCTTGTAGGGATCTTTTTGACTTTGGATGAGCAATCCCCTTAGTCATCAAGCATGACTAAGCACTTGAAGTAGGGGGTGTTCCCACAAGCATCTCAAGGCACTTCAAGCACCTTAATCATGCACCAAGTCAAGCACCTCAAGCATGGAGCCAGTCAAGCACCTCAATCATCTTAATCAAGCACCTCAAGCATGACAAGCACCTCAAGCAGGACGAGCACCTCAAGCACGACAAGCACCTTGAGCTTGGGCCGGGTTCCCACCTCAAGCTCAGCCCTAGCTTACCTAAGGTCAAAGGACTTTTACACACATTATTGGAGGTCTTCAATGAAGCTAACCCTAAGGTCTTATGCTCCATTGGTTAGCCTTGCTCTTGATAGACCATCTCCCATTTGGGCCCCTTTACTATTGGCCCCGTGTTGAGATAGATCTATAAGCACATATCTATATCTTAACACTTGTTCCAATTTATTCTCCCACATTAAGTGATCAATTTAATATGAGAAAATCATTTTGGTTGGTTAGATATTAGATTTTATGACACCATGCTTAAGAAAATCTAGAACTCCAAAGCAGAGAGAAGGAATTCTGGGGGCTTTGTGAATTAAAAGGATTGATCGGCCTTGTCGAATACTTATATTGGACAAGCCACAAGCCGTGCTTGTAATTGCTTTATTGTAGGAAGCTTACATAAAGGTGTCTTGCCAAAATGTGGTTATTAAACCCAGCTTTGCTCGTTGATGTGAGTATCGATCACAAGCCTTGCTTGTATTACGAGGGCTTATAGTGCACAAGGAGATGATTATTGTTTGTAAAATATGGCATCAACGTAGCCGTTGCATGCCATACTATTTAGCATGTACTTGAAAAATTTGACAAACAGAATAGAAATTGATTTCGTACCTCATAACATATTTGTATAATCATGCCATCTTGATTGCCAAGCTAGGATGTTCGAGCTTCCCTGAACCTCGAACCGAGCATCGACATCATCGTTGCCTTGCATCTTTTCTCGAAACCAATTTGAAAGAATCTGCAGACTCTGCTGCTTCTACCTGCTTCGTAATTTGGAAGCTCAATAGTTTCGTACCCCTGAGCTTGGCGAAGCAATATGTTGAGATTTTCAGGGGTGTGTTCCCGGGGTAGGCATGCACCCTTACTTAGGGTTTAAGTGAAAAAAACCCAAGGTTGGGTGCCCGGGTATGAAAGAAACCCTGTCCAACGAGCCATGGCGGGCTGCCTTTGCGCTGAGAGAGAAAACGAGAGCAGACGAGCAAGATGATGCTCACCTTGTGTCGGGCATGAGTCGAGAACTGCTCCTCAGAGTCCTGCGACCCTGTAGATAGCAAGCCAGCGTTGTTTGGAACAGGACCGACTTCTGGCTTTCCTCGTCTCAAGGGATGTTACCCACAATACGGCTCCACTATCGTCGGCTCTGCAGGGGGGGTGTTGCATGAATCAACCGAGAACGAGAGAGCGAGCTTCCATGAGAAGTAGAGTGAGAGAGAGAGAGAGAGAGAGAGAGAGAGAGAGAGAGAGAGAGAGAGAGAGAGAGAGAGAGAGAGAGAGAGAGAGAGAGAGAGAGAGAGAGAGAGAGAGAACATGCAAGCCTCATGCATCCCTCCCTTTCCCCTCTTCCATAACTATCCCTCTCCCTTGTGCTCTGATACCAATGTAAGACCTAGGGAACTCAGACATAGGATCCTCCTCCCTACCGCCTTTTATATAGGCCTAGCTCCTAGCTCTTGCCCTAAGAGGATCCCCAGTCCACACTGGTCCAGTCCAGGCCCTTGGCCTAGGTCCCTGACCCCCTAGGTTGGGCCTTGCCCCGTAGGACCCTTGTCGTGACAACTAGTCAGGAAAAGAGTCAAAGCAGAAGGCACACAGCCGATCTATGAAGGAGATGTCAATAATATAGAGGCTGGAAGTAGAGTAGTTGACTCACAATCAAGTTGGAGAAAATCCTGGCTCCTAAAATACCCAGGATTTTTAAAATACTTGGTGGAGGCCCCAAAGATTATCAGAGATGACCTCCTATTTTGCCCAGTCCCTCGTGTTCGCACGTGCGCAAATGATTTCAGAATCCTGAAGGCTCATCCAAAATGGCTTAACTACCAGTCTATGCCTGCACCCATGGAAGGAGAGAGAATGTGTGTCTCTTATATGGTAACCACCCTAAAGGGCACCATTAAGATCTTCACAAGCTCTTCAGACTTGACGTGTGTCATGATCCAAAAAATCTGTAAAACCTTGTTGGCTTTCTTTGAAGTGTTCGTACCTTCGAAAGAGATGGATTCTACACTCCTATCAATGGGTGACATTGTCACTACAATGACGTAAGATCTATCAAAACAACCATCCCCATAGGTTTTACATTTATTGTATTAGGGAATCATGTTTCTGCCCAGCTATCACATGCAATCTTTTGAAGAAGCTCTCCACATGGGTTTCTTTACATACGATAGCAAGATATTTGGGGCACCAATCACTTTGGGGAAGATCAGCACAAATCATTTCCTGAAGTTGCTAAAACCACCAGGCTTCCACTAAAAGCAGAACAACTCTCACTAAATCCAAAGAGCAAGACCAGTCATGTAAGGGACAACATGGACGCGGAAGGGGGAGTGTTGACGATGGAATACAAAAGAGGTTCCCCAATGCATTGTACGATACCTTTGTAATATATGAGCAGCCTTTAGACATTGTGGGAACGAGCCTCTATGGAGGAATGTTTATAAGTGAATTTTTGTAACCATAAACCCAGCTTTTGAATTAATCAAATCCGATTATCACTATGCGTGGTGTCTGAGAGACAGAGATAGAGAAAGAGTGAGAGTGTGATTTCTTCTCTTCCCTATGTGCGCTACAACGAAAGGTCCATTGCTAAAGTGACACCACCATTGTGTTAGCAATGTCAAGGGCTTCCATTCAACGCCAAGAGTGTGTGATTCTGACTACAACATGAAGTGAGCTCCTACGAGATGAGTTTTTTTGCAAACCGGGTGTTTGTTTGGTGAGTTCTTGCACCTTTGGGTTCAGGCAAGTAGCACTACACATTAGGATCATATGACATGAAAAACAATAACTTTTATTTTTCTGTCTGTCTTTATACACGATTGTTGCAAGAGGTAGTTTGAGGTAGGTTATTGAGTTACAATCCATAAGATATTTTCCTCATAGTAAGGAGAGCATATCTTGTGAGTTTCGTGACATTTTGAATGTACTTGACTTAGATTCGGATAGCATTAGCATCGTAGGTTGGTTTGCTTTTGCTTGTACGTTCTTGGATTTGATTTCCTTGATTAGAGATTGTCGTAGAAGGTCAAGAAGTAGTTTCACAACCATCTTACTCTTTCCATACGCCTACGGGTTAAGCTTCGCCCTCGGCCGACATAGAGTTGTTGCTTTTGTTCTTGCCAACATACTCTAATCAACTTCACTTGATCTCTTTTATTTTTACTAAACTTAAATGGCCAAACTAAGATAGAAAATACTTTTAGAAGGTTAGAAATTAATTTTTTGGACATTACCTCTCCCTTGAAATCACATTCATCCTCAACTATGGAGAAGGGAAACTATAGTCACACGTAGTCCTATTGCTTTGGGCAGAGGATCCATTTTTACCCATCGACATTCTTCCCCATTGGTGACTGATTCCACTTGTTGCTTGGAATACTTAGCTACCATAAGCATGTCTTTACTTAGCCTTTATAATCTTCTATAGTAGATTAGCAAGGTCTACTAGATGATTTAGGGACTAAGTTGATGAAAGTATGCTTCATTTTATGCATACACTTAAATAAATTATGAACATTAAAAAAAAATCTAAGAGTCAAAACAAGACAAAATTCTTTATAAAACATGCTACCTCATACATGGATTTTACGTTTGATATGAGTCATTGTAAGCATTTACAAGATTTACAATATATGCTAGTTGGATGTCTTACATCTTTCAAAGGACAGTTCTTAAATTTGGTAAAATATCATTGGATAGTCTAACCACTTTCTAAAACCTTGTCTTCATGTTGTAGAATGTTCTCTGGTTATAGGATCTCTTCTTAACCTTCAAACTCGAGTGGTCCTTCAATCACCGGTTCTTTGGGTGGCTTACCCTTATAAGGTTTCAAAAGGCGCACATGAAGGGAATCATGAATGATCCAAGTGCTTGGTAGATTTACTCGAACGCCTATTTTTAATGGTATGAAACATTTAAAATGGGCCTTGATATATTTTTGCTAGCTTACCATAATATTTTTGGTGACTGGCTGGGCATCCTTGTGTCCCTTGCCCATAGAATGGTTAGAAATGCTTTGGGAAACTTTAGTAACACATGCATTGAAGTTCAAGGCTCTTCTATGCTTATCATCACTAGCCTTTTGCATTTGTCTCATGATAGATATATTTTTCTTAATCTTATTAAGAGATTCTTTAAGGTCTCTACTATATTCATCAGTAGAAAATATATTCCCAAGTATCTTGACTATTAATGGGAGCTCGAGTCTTCCTTCAATTGCCTCAAAGAATGCCTTTCCTATGGAAGTATGAACAACATTATTGTATGTATAACCTACTAAGGGTAAATACTTCTTCCATTAATATCTTTGATATACTTACTATATCATTAATACTAGTTGAATTTTCTATCTCACTTTGGCTATTTGTTTGTGGGTGATAGGCTGTGGAGAAATTCAATTTGGTGCCTAGATTCTCAAAGAGATTTTTTCAATAATTTATAGTCATTCTAGGATCTTTGTCAGATATTATTGATGCTGGTAATCCATGATACTTAAACACCTATGATATGAAGAGAGTTTTGATTAGTATAAAATTTACTTGTTTATTGAATTGGTCTACTACTGTCCATATTCCCGTATTCCCTTGAATGGACCTTTGCAATCCAAAGATGAAATCCATGGATTTACTCTCCCATGGGGAATCAAGTATAGGCAGTGACTAAAGACAACAAGGTTGATTCCCTCTATCGTACTTTGCCTTTTGACATACAATGCATTTGGCAACATAGTTTGGTATGTCTACCTTCATTGTGTACCAATAAAAGTACATTTCTATTCCCTTCAGAGTAGCTCAAGTTCCTTGAGAGTAGCATGGGAGGGAGTTATTGATGAGTTCATCTTCTCCTTGGGAGGACTGGGTGACTTTCATGCTCACTACCTTATTGGCGCCGTACCTTGAGAGTAGCATTCAAGGGAATGCTTGATGAGTTCCTCTTCTTCTTGGAAGGATTGGGTGATCTTCATGATCACCGCCCTCTTGGGATTGCATCAAACTTAGAGGTAATGGGTGTGTCTTTGTCATAAATCTCCCTTGAATGTTCTAGATGCAATTCTTCTTCTTGACAGTTTTACATTGAGGTCCTTTAAGAATCTCCTCTTCATTACCCAAAGAGATTACCCTTTTTCAGGTCTCATGGGAGGCCTCATGAGAACTCTGTCTTCTTGGTACTTGGGGAAAATTGAGGAGCTTGAATTTGATCAAGAAACTCTGCTTGAAAAGTAGAGTTTCCCACAGATTCTTGTAGCTTGTCAAATAGGTAGTTGGAAAACTCTTTGACCATCGTTTCTAGAGAAGGTTTATGGTAGTTTCTAAGTTGACTAATCTTCACACATCGATGGTTTGTTTTGTTTGAAATATTAGTGAAACAAGGGTGATATCAGTAACGAGCACAAGTTTTATTCTTTTCATGGTTACTAAAGCTAAATAAAAATTCTAAACTTGATAATTCCCTTCGATTTGTGAAACAAGCATTGCATATTGAGACTGAATTTGCAACATGCTTGCAAGTTGCAAGCTAGAGAAGAGTGTAAAAATAAAAGACTTGTTGTCAATGTATTAGCCTAAAATCCTTTTTAATCTATCTACAAAATTATAGCAACAATCTAAAAAGGTTATTTGTTCGTAGTTTAATGTTAGTGCCAATGACATTGCGCATGTGCTTCCTTATGAATGCAGTATTGGAGACATGAGGTGATGCAATATAAGGAAAAGCTAGCATACATGGAGGAGAGACTAAGGTATAAATATTTATAAGATAATTTATGGTTTATGTTGTGATTCTTTGTTCAATTACTTTGATTTTTTGGTGTTGTTAACATATTAGATTTCATATAAATAAAAAGTCTGAAAAGGAGCATTAAAAAATGTTAATTGATCGATGTGACATAGGAGTCAATATGTTTCTATCAATGCTATGTAGCCTACATCTATAGAAACAAGTGTGGAGCATACAATCCAAAAGAGGAAAGAAAATGGCCATGGTTGACTGAGTTATGATTGTAATGTCAGTCACGGATTTGCAATAACACTTCACAGGAGGAATATGTAATGAATGCAACCTCTTAGAAGGGTTTTAGAAAGTTCTAAAAGAATCTAGAAGGTTCTAGGAAGCTTTAAGAAAAAACTAGAAGGTCCTAGAAAGTTCTAGAAGCTTGAAGAAGAACCTAAGGTTCTTAACCTACTTAAGCTTGACGAAGAACCTAGAAGGTTCTTAACCTTCTTAAGCTTGACAAAGAACCTTGAAGATTCTTAACCTCCTTAATCTTGAGGAAGAACCTAGAAGGTTCTTAGCATCCTTAAGCTTGAGGAAGAACCAAGAAGGGTCTGAACCTCCTTATGCTCTAGTATAAATAGAGGTCTTGGGCTACAAGCCCCTTGATCTTCCTAGCACTAGTTGTGAGTCTCCTACGAGATTAGAACTCCTCTAGTTTTTGTATTGTTATCACATCTTGTTCTTGTAATGAAGTATTGTCGTGTAAGTCAAGCTTTGTAATGTGAGTTTTGTAGTCAAGTTCTCTTAATCAAGTATTGAGTCTTGTAATCAACATTAAGTGTTACGATCAAGTTTCAAGATCTTGCATATTGTGATCACCTCCTCTTGCTCTCTTCTAGCTTGAGATGTGCTCATAATAGTTTGGCAAGACTCCACTTCTTGATTCTTTCTAGCCATGGAGTCCGCTCTGGAAGGTGTTATGTCTAGCTTGTAAAACTTGAAGCAACAAATTCAAGAGCTAGATGAGAGCAACACACAATCACAAGCAGAGCAATCATACTCCTTAAGTCTAGTGGTACAAGAGATTCAACTCTAGGTTTAAGAGCTACGCAAAACTATCCATGCGCATAATCAAACCATGCCTTCAACAAATCTACTCCAAACTAGAAAGAAGCCCAAGATCAGCATACGTGGAAAGTTTGATGGGACGAGATCAAAGTTCAGAGGCTTCCTCTAGCAACTGAAGTTGTTCATATGCATGCAACCTAAGTGCTATCCTGATGGTACTTCTCAAGATGGTCTCATTTGAATGTTCCTCTCAGGTATGACCCTCCTTGGTTTGCACCCCTACTTGAAAGCGACTCTCCTCTACTCTATGACTTTCAGGCCTTCGCAAAAGAATTTTCAACAACCTTGCAGAAATCTTTGGGGAAGTAGATAGGGCAATAGTTACCAAAACTAAGCTTTGCAAGTTACAACATTGTTGTTGTCAAGAAGTGCACACTCCGACTAGGAAAGTGCCTGGCCTCTGACTGTGAGGATTCGTAGAAAATTCAAACAAGGCGTACATGATTTGGAGCCAAAAACACACTAAAAAAGAACAGAAGTCCATCCATGAAAGCTCCACTTTGAAAATGAATCAAGATCAACTCAAAATTCTTGTGTGTGTGAAGATTAGGTGTAGCCTTGCTCCCAATTGCACAGATCAAGTGCTTATTAGACCTGTTAAAAACCCTAAATTTACGCTTCGATTCTTTGTCGAGAACATTTCGTGGAAGCTTCAATACTTCATTGGATAAGCCCAAGTAGTTATTTGGGAGGAGAACCCCTAATTGGAGGCCTCATAGCCTCAACCATGTAGTGGAAGCAGCACCGGATTACACTAGCACCCCGTAAAGGAATGGTTGTATCTCCTTTCTCATATGCCCAAATGAGCTCATTCTTGGCTCTAAAATTTCCCCCACAACTTGAGAAACAATGAAACCATCGTTGATGTGGCATTTTGAGTTATTCTAAGCTATGTTTAGGCTATTTTTGACCATGTTTGCCCAAAAATGGTCCATTTTTGTCCGTAGAAAGCCCAAACGAGTTGGGAAAAATGCCTAAATTTCTGAAAAAATCCCATTGGGCTCAAATTTCATGTTGAATCTCATTCTACCACTTGGTAAGCACTTTGGACACGTCTTTTACACCTGAACACAAAACCTGCTCTTTTTGGCCGAGATTGCCTGCATTGAACTTTCTAGGCAAAACGAGTGTGCCACTTCAAAACACTTGACATTTGTACATTCCTAAAGAGAATTAGGCATGATTTAATGTGTTAAAACATGCGATGGTGCCACGTCCTCAACCTCGCTTGCCCGAAAAAGTCTGTATACGCCTGCATTTATGGCAACCGTTTTCCCATATATCACACTATGTACATCATAGCATTTGGTCCCACATAACAAAAGCACTGAGAGTGAGGTAGATATTTTGATTTCACATTATGGACATGCCATGGAATTACATCCACCCCCTCTAAACTTGTACATCCTCCAGCATGTGCCACACATATCTTTTGCAAGTTTAATCTTCATTTAAGTCAGCATACATATCAATTTCTTCATCACTTGCAACAAAATCTAATGCGTCATCCCCTTGTTATTCATCGACATCCATAACACTTTCATCAGAGCCTTCATTATAACTTTCCTATGAATCAAAGGGATCCGTATCACCTCTTCTTTTGAATAACTTGATTCTTTTCCCTGCGATGGGAATCTTCATTTTTGTCCTATCTAGTTCATGCAAGGTGTAAATCGCATTCCCATGTACATGTTGAACCACATAAGGACCAAACCATCTCTTTGAAATATTTCTTATTGTTGAATGCTCGTTGTCAAGACTACTGTCATACACCAACACTCAATCACCTTCCTCAATAACTTTAGTCCTATCTAGTTCATGCAAGGTGTAAATCTCATTCCCATGTATCTGTTGAATCACATAAGGACCAAACCATCTCTTTGAAATATTTATTATTGTTGAATGCTTGTTGTCAAGACTATTGTCATACACCAACACTCAATCACCTTCCTTATGGTCTGAGCCTATGCCTATTATCAAATCTGTCTTTATTCTTTAACCTTGCATCTTTCAATCGTGCTACTTCATTCTCAATATCTTGAGGCCTTCTTTTTGAACTGTTGTATGCGCAAAGCAAGAAGGCCTTCCCTACTCATTCCATCTTCCCAAGTTAATACATTCCATGTGGGAATTACATCCTCAAATGGAATTATAGGTTTTTGACCATACTTCAACTCAAAAGGCATATAAGCAGTAACTGAGCTATGAGTTATACGATCAGCCCATAAAGCATAAGGCAATAACCTAGGCCACTCTCCCATTTCACCTTTGCACGCCTTAGCCAAAGCTCTAATAATAAGAGGATGTCCACGCTCTGATTTACCATTTCCCTAAGGACTATATCCAGTAGTGAAAGAAGTTTAATGCCCAACCTAGAGAAAAACTCCCTTGCTTTGTCAGCATCCAACTCAACCCTGTCCACTTTTATTTTCCCAACACAACCATAACGGCCAATTACATCATCCAAAAGGAACTTACATACCTCTTCTGTGCTTTTTGTTCTTAGAGCACAACGTTCAACTTGGGTGGTTAAGTATTCTCGTACAAGCACTATGTATCTCATTTTCCATAAGCCCAATGGCATCGTAGCCAGATTACTACGCACTTGCAATGCATGGACAATGGGTAAGTAGGGTGCAACCCATCGCGATGACGTACATTTTAATACATTTGACAGGTTTCACAGGACTCCACAAAAGTGAGATACATCTTTATACATACCTTTCCACAAATATCTCTCTTTGATTTTAGTAAAGGTGGCCCATACACCTCTATGTCCAGCATAAAGACTCTCATGAAAATTTTTCATAAGCTCATTTTGAGTGTCCTTATCATTCACAACTCTCATTGGTATTCCATTTTCTTTGTTTTGGACGCTTGTATAAGTACCCATCTTTCAAAAAGTATCCATAGGTCTTTCTCCGTATTCTTTTGAACTCTTGATTAGTCTGCCCTTCTTGCCTTGTCAAAGTGCTCAAATAGCGTCCAATGAGCAACCGGTCACCTTGATATAAGTCCTCTGTAAATGACTCAAGTGCATTTGACATGCAGACATGATCACCCTTGGCATGAGAGATACTATAGAGCTGTGCACCTACATCATCATCCTAGACAACCACGTCTTCTTCATTTTCATACCTTGCTCTTGAAAGCATATCCGCAACTGGATTATCTTTCCCTACAATATGCTTAAATTATCTTTCCCTACAATATGCTTAAATTCTGGATTCAAGGACTTTATGTAGGCAATCCATCTCAACATAGCAATGTCGGGAGTTGAGCAGCATGTGATCATTCCAAGAAGGGGTAGACAATCAGTCTCGACTATTACATTTGCTCATATCAAATACTCTTTATCACATTTCAAAGCTGTGACTACTTCCCATAACTCTCTGTTTACATGTGGATAGTTGCGGTTGACGAGCACTTAGGACTTTTACTCCAAATCTCACCACATATCGCTTGCCATCATCATCGTCTTGCCAAATCACCCATCCAATTCCTGTGGAGCTAGTATCAATTGTCACAATTACATATCTTCCACATTCATAGTTTGCTTTCCTCAAAGTGGATATATTTCTCTTTCATTCTTTGAATTACATCAATCTTTGTACACCAAGGCCTTCTACCTATGGCCCGCACACAGTCCCACAATAAGCACTTCGTTCACACCAAGCATAGACTTTTAGCTAGACAAGGTAAGGTTCACCTCTTCCAACCTTGGCAAGATATTATCACAATCATTGATATGGTTTGCCACATACTTTCGGCACCCCCTTGAGTCTAGAGCAACATCTATATCGCTTACATCACATTCTTTGATTGTCACATCATCAAGGAAAGGCATTGTAGTGTGTGGTATGAACTCACGTAGGACTTTGTTCATACCATCCATCATATGTGCAACTAAATTAGTTGCCACTTGAGGTAAGGTGCACATCCTTACTAAGCCGAAGGGTGTCCTCATGGTGGTCAGGTCCATGCTTTCCATTGCTAGTTGGAACTGATCATACCCTGAGTACAAATCTCCCATACAATATATTTCCCTTCTTGCAAATGCCTCTACAAACTCATCGACAATTGGCCCTATACCCACATTTTTTATTGTCACCTTATTTACAGGTTGCATATCCTAGATAAAGTGTAAAGAACCATTTTTCTTCGGAACTATGAACCACCTGTTTGAATATGGAGCACAAGAAGGCTCCAAAATACCCATCTTGATCTTTTCTTTAAGCAACTCAATGAGTTTTGGCAAATGAGCCTTTGGAACAGGAATAGGCCTCAAGTTCCAAGGGACATGAGGGATAGTGAAGATCGCCATAGGAGCAACAACGGATGGATCAAAACACCCTATCTCACAGGGCTCAAATGCCAAAAAAAATCCGTGTTTGGAAAGCATGTCTTAAAAGCATATCTTTTCAGTTTTTTTCAAATTGTCCTCGCAACCAACCTTTAACTCCTTCAAAGAATCCTGCATCTTTAAACCTCTTTGTACACTATTTAGATGTTGTCTTTCACCCCGCTTTAAGTCCTCACACTTTGTAAAAGCAATAGATCCATAGGTTGTTAATCCTACAAAATGTGTAGAAAATGTTTCCTTTGCATATACATCATGCAAGAACTTTTCTCTTCTTGTACCACTGCAATCCCGCTCTACAATGATACATGGTCAAAACCCCTCATATCCCTGTAGTCCTTGGATTCTTTGTTTCTCTTTGGAAAGGGTTTCTCTCTAAGACTTTCACAATTCCTTTCATGGTCCACACAAGCAGTAAGGAACTATATTGCACGCTTCCCATCCCTGCTCCTTATCCTTGCATAAGCTGACCCATCATCCAATACCTTGGTTCCCATGTGATTAGCAATGATGTATGGCTGCCCAAGGATAAGAGTGTATGTAGACATCTCCTGTGCAAAGAAATTTTGGTCATGTTTCACATCCCCTATAGTCACACAAGGTGTTTTTTCAAAACAACTTTATCTTTTGTTGAGGGCAAAAAAGGGCACTCAACCGCAAGCAACAAAGGGGGAGAAGCTTTCATGACTTCCCACGGTGTGGCCATTACTTCCAGAAACAGCTGGTTTCACCGTTATGAGCCAGTTATTGAAAAAGCGTTCGCACGCTTGTGGGGCGAAAGGCCAAAGGAGGACTCCTTTTCTTGCCTATAGGTTCTTATGGTCCAAAGGACTTCAACAAAGGCACTTTTTGGAGTCGTAGCTCTTTGATTCACCCCTAGCCACAAGTCATCCCCGTATTTTGCCACATACGTGAGTTCGGTCCTCTAAGGCCTCTGTGGAGAGCTCGATTCAACCTGCTCGTGGCTAGATCAATCGGTTTCGGGTCAAATAGAAACAACGCCGAAGATTCAACCTCATTACGCCTACACCTAATGGCTTAAGCCGCTGTTCCCATTTACTCGCTGACCCATTATGCAAAAGGTACGCCGTTAAAGTGGAAAGTGCGCCAAGCAAGAGCCGACAACGCGAAGCTTCGCTCAAGGGTTCGCTCAAGGCAAACATTAGTGGCTTTGCCTGGCTACAGCGCTTTCTTAGCTTCGCGTATGCGTTCCATTAAACATTAGTGGCTTTGCTTTTGTTTTCAACGCTTTGCTCTTCCGACTGATAGTTTGCATCGGATTTCAGGTTTTCTATTGCACTCCCGGCATACGGCGGGGTCTTTTCACCTTTCCCTCACGGTACTTGTGGTACGCTATTGGTCATTGAGGAATACTTAGGCCGCGAGGGTGGTCCCCCTTAGTCACTACAAAGCGATCATTATTCAAACACGGTATTCGCGTTTTGCAATAGGAATCAAACTTGTTAGGAAAGATTTACGGGGCTATCACCTTCTTTGGCCAGATCTTCCAACCTTTTCATAATTCCTTGAGGAAGGGGCGAAGACACCGGGTGTCTTCGCCTTCCCCCTACTACAAGTTCTCCCCTGCACAGGGTCAGGGAAAGTGGAGGTCCCTTTCTCGGGGCCCCTTCCCCTTTCTTTGCCTAATCCGCTTTCGCTCGCTGCTACTAACGGAGTCTCAGTTGATTTCCTTTCCTTTAGCTACAATGATGTTTCAGTTCGCTAAGTCTCTCAAGTCCGAGGCAGAGCCGCAGCACACGGCATGCCCGGCAAGCTTGGATACGGTTTCCCGATTGGAAACCCATGGATCACAGACGGTATCTCCCCATGGCCTTTCGCCTTTGGAAGCGTCCTTTTTTCTCAATGCCCAGGCATCCATCCAATGCATTCTTTTCGATGCTGTAGGAATTGAACCTACCGAACACCGTACAAAATCTTAATGAGTGTTCGATTTACAATCGTGCAACACTCAACCTGTGGCTGCGTCTTTATTGTATTGGTGAACTGAAAATTGGAGACTCAATTGGCTCAGGATTCATTTTTGTCTTAAATCTAAGAGCCGCAAGCAGCCCTAGATGCATGCTAGGTAGCCTTAATCCTGATTCCGAGGACAGCAAGGGCCAAAGTAGTCAAATCTGCTACTTATGGTTTGATAGACCATTTGGAAAAGCTCCGTACAACTCCCCTGATG
The DNA here is from genome assembly GCF_014529385.1 of Adiantum capillus-veneris. Lineage (NCBI taxonomy): Eukaryota > Viridiplantae > Streptophyta > Polypodiopsida > Polypodiales > Pteridaceae > Adiantum > Adiantum capillus-veneris. Next base: position 71,382,810 of record NC_140940.1, on the reverse strand, counting down.
TGTTGTTTGCTGCATGAATCATCCATCCATGATTTATATCAATTGGCCATTTTCCTCTTTGATAAAGACTCTTTGACATGAGGTTAATCTCTGACCCATGATCTATCATTCCAGTGTATGGCTCTTCTAAGTCTCCCACTTTTACCAGGGTCTAAGTAGTTGCTCTTGCCTAGTGACTCTTCAAGTAGTAACTCTTGTGAGTGGTCTCAACTTAATCTTCATCATCCAAGAAGCGAACGTGTTTTACTCCTCCCCTAGACATCTTGTTCTCCATAGAACTATACTTCCTATGCATTTAAAGTCTCTCCTTCACCCTGTACATGGATAGATTCAATAAGAGACTGTCACTTCCTCTTTATGATATCAATTATTTCTTCGTGGAATTCCCACTTTGCTATATGAAGGAACTCACCCAAGGTAAATTCCACCTTACTGTTTAGAATCCTGTCTTCCAAAACCTTTTTGAGATCCGTTGCTGCCTCTATATCGGACTGGAGTTTGTAGGCCGGACCCTTTGCTTTGGATTTTGTTGCATCCTTCTTCTTTTATTTAGAGGCTTCCTGCATAGGCACTTCAGCGAAAGGCATCTGTTGCGGGGAAGGTGATCTAGGAGGAACTTCCTCCACTCCTCACTCGTTTTGAAGGCCCTTCATCCCGATTCTTGCGCCTACGTTTCTCTTCAACAATGGCCTCATTTGCTTGACATTTGGCAATGTGTGCATGCACTAACAAAGAGTCCACAGGGGTCATTCCAATTTTTTCAAGCCGAATGCAATCTCTAGCTTCATGTAAATCTCTTTAGTCATTTTACCCTTCATAGCAAACTCTATAGCCGATGGCCATAGATCTCCAATACCATTATATTCCGCTTCTCCAACTTTGACTAATCTTTTTTTCTTAATAGGATCCACCTTCAACCCATAGGTGGCTGCCTCAACCATTGAGATGGCATGGCTAGTAGCCATGTCCTCAATTAGTTTCTTCATCCCGCCTTTCCCAGAGTTTGTCCCCAAGAGCTTACTTGTTTCACTTAAGTGAATTTTTCCATATTTAAAGAAAACAATCTCCTTTCTCAAAGAGTCTTGAAAACTTTCGCAATCCCTCCATCCAGGGTCAATACTATCACACCATATGCATCTATTTACAAAGCCTTCTCTATTTTGAGGTCTTTGCCCTGTAGATTGTCCTGATGGTTGTCCCTTTTCTTCTAGCCTTGCAAGCTTTAGCTTTAGCTCTTGCATTCCCTTGACAATATCATCTAGAATGGACTTGTCACTCTTTGGAATCACAATAACAAACTTAATGGGACTCTCAGGAACACTTCGAACTTGAGTAGGGTTGACTATGATCTTGTCTCTTCATTGTTGCTTAGTTACAACAAAATGGCGTCTTCAACTTCATTCCAATTAGTCTTTACACCTTGTTCCGCATCCTTATCCTCAAGTAGTAGCTCTAACTTCTCTTGAATCTCTTTACCTACGGCCTACAAAAAGATATCTGTCCCTCCAAGTTTAGGGTAGCCTTTTCAGTCCTTGAAAGTTGATCATAAAGGCGTTTGAATTCCCTTAGCACTTCGGTAGGGGAAAGCCACTCTTTTGGCCAAACTAACCACTCTATAAAAGTCCTCTTTGTTACCCTTTTGGAGTCCTCCATGAAACTCTTCTTTTGAGGCTAATTTGAATGCTTCCCAAGTTTCCCCATGCTCATTTCTAATTCCCCTTACATGCTCTCTAATCTTGGGAACCACAGCTAGCTCAAAAATTTGCACCATCTCTGCTTCTGGCACTCGATGTAGCTCCATCTCCTTTACATACCCACAAAGATACTTTGTTACATCTTTACCTTTAAATTGGTCCATTTTCTTGACCATAGATTGAAGCTCTTTAGTTAAGGAAATCTCCCTCCTTTCCGTGGCTTACTGCTGCTGCATAAACACTACAAAAGCTTTAAAGCTTTAATTTGATACCTCCAATGAAGATTTTGAGCCCTCACCCTAGCCTACTTCGCGTCGGGTTCACAAAAAATGTGTGAAGAAGTGTGACTAGGAAAGCGTTGGGTCTCTAACTGTGAGGATTCGTAGGAAATTCAAGCAAGGTGCACATGATTTGAAGCCAAAAATACACTTAGCAAAAAAGAAAATTTAGCCATGAAAGATCCACTTTGAAAATCAACCAAGATCAACTTAAAATTCTTGTGTATGTAAAGATTAAGTGTAGCCTCTCTCTCAATTGCACAGATGCAGTGCTCATTCGACCTGTTAAAAACCCTAAATTTACGCTTTGATTCTTCATTGTGACCATTTCATGAAGCTTTAGCACTTCATTGGAGAAGCCCAAGTAGTTATTTGAGGAGGGGAAACCCTAATTGGAGGCCTCACAGCCTCAACCATGTAGTGAAAGCAGCATGGGACTGCACTAGCACCCTGTAAAGGAACGGCTGTATCTCCTTGCTCGTATGAATGAGCTCACTCTTGGCTCTAAAATTTCCTACACAACATGAAAAATGAAGGCACCATCGTTGATGTGGCATTTTGAGCTATTTTGAGCTATTCTTTGGTTATTTTTGACCATTTTAAGGCCATTTTTAACCCAAAAATATTCCTTTTTGTCCGTAAAAAGCCCAAACAAGCTGGGAAAAATCCCTAAATTTTTGAATAAATGCCATTGGGATCAAATTTCATTTTGAACCTCATTTTTCCACTTGGGAAGCACTTTGGACACATCTTTTACGCCCGTGCATGAAACCTGCTATCTTTGGCCGAGATTGCCCGCATTGAACTTTCTAGGCAAAACGAGTGTGCCACTTCAAAACACTTGACATTTGTACATTCCTAGATCAAATTTACATTCTTTAATGTGTTAAAACATGCGACGTTACCACGTCCCCGGCCTCGCCTGCTAGAAAAAGTATGTACACGCCTGCAACTATGGCAACCGTTTTCCTATATATCACACTATGTACATCATAGCATTTGGTACCACATAAAAAAATCATTGAGAGTGAGGTAGCTATTTTGATTTCACATTATGGACGCGCCATGGCATGACACCGTCACCCTGCATCGATCTATGCAGTTGAATTTAGGAAACTCACATGTGATTTAACCTCGCATGAGGAATATTCTATCAACCAATTCTAGTGGGGTCTAAAAGATTATGTAAAAGATCTCTTGCTTACCATGCCAAAGGTTCAAATCCTAAGTGAGTTCATGTCCCAAGCCATAGAGTGTGACAATAGGATCTTTGAAAGATGACAAGAGAAGAGATAGGAGGAAACCCCACCCACTACCGTTACAATAATATCCTCTACTGAAGGGGCTCTAAGAAACCAAGAAATTGGCATTGAACCAGATTGATGCAGCAAGATTTAAACCACTTTCATTATAGGAAAAGCAGTAAAGAAGAATAAATAGGCTATCCATGTATTGTGGGGCACCTGGACATATTGCTCAAATCTCTCCAAGCAAAAGAAAACCTAAGAATAGGATGTAGATGTGGATTGATTCTCTGTAATTGAGTTTCTATTAGTGGTTTGGGGATCCACCTTGTTCTTTGTCCTTATGTGATTGTATTTTTTAAGTGCTTTGTTGTACCATTGACTTGATGGACCTTATTCTTGGGTATCCATACATGGGTATTATTATTGTTGAAAATCATTTCTTTTGTAGTAGAGGAGGAGGGATCCACCCAGAGGTTGTGTCATCCTTTCTTGTGGTTTGTTATCTTTGGTTGAGGCCTTGTGCTACACGACTACTCTTAGTGGTTATTGGTTGGGATACTACTTTAGGTAACCATAATTGAGAGTTGCCCTCATAGAATCCTTGTGCTTCAAGTAGCTTCACTAAAACCATTTGTTTTTGTCTTGGAAAAACATTGCATCCATTTCTTGTACCCCAAACTAGAAGACGCATTACCATCCTTGTTGTTGAAACCACATGAGACTTTGACATCCAAACGTGCTTAACCTTTTCTCACATCGAGGATAAATCATAGCAACATTCTTCTCGAACTTCATAATGGATTTTTGGTTTCCTCCTTTTACTCGGCTCTTTGATGGTAGATCATTTAGGTGTTGGGCATGATCATAAATTGTATCCCTTTGTCCTAAATTTTTTGCTAGGCTAATTTTGGGAGACCAAAAGATTTTGGGATTAATGCTTTTCATGTAGACTACTTTTAGAGGGCTAAAAGCATTTAAATATGTACCATGGGTCCATTCTCTTGTGTGGTCCCACGTGGAGGTACAAAGGATAAGTATCAGCATTGTATTGTGTTAAACTTGAAGAAATATAAAGAAATATCAAAAGGGGTGCCAAGATTTGGGGCCACTGCTCTCTTGGGGTGGAACTCCGCCACTCCATGTCTTGTGTGTCGTGCATCTTTTTTAGTTTAGTTTTTATTTGAAGTGTTGAAAGGTGTTCAATCTATTTCTTTTCATTGACACGTGGTGCCCTTGTTAATGTGGTGTCAAAGCACCAGTCTTGTGCTTTTATAAAAGCATACCGGTCCTATAAAAAAGCAGATAGAGCAAGATGGTGCTTCTAAATTTTACATAAATTTTTTTGAAATAATCTTTGTGTCCTTTGTCCCAGACTTACCAGCCACTCCCATTTTTAGTTCATTGCACATTGGGAATGGTCCCATCTTCATCACTCTATCTTGAAGGACATAACCCATAAAGAACACAAGACCACTTGCAAGAGAACGAGCATATAAAGGAGGAGTTTACCTCAACGCCCCTACACATTGATTTCAAAAGAGCTAAAATGCCAACTAGAATGGACAATGTGTCATTTCGACCAATGATGGGAGCACAAACATTTACGCGGGGCTATTAAGTTAGCAACCTTAGATGGAGAAAGCATGGAAAATTGGATAAGTGTCTGTCATTATTACAAATATAACTTACCACAAACCAAAGAAAGATCTTTTGTCATTTAGAAAGAATGCATGCAAAAAAATAATTTAAGATCAAACATCAACGGGTCGTTGAAGAGTCTCAATAGAAGATCTTCAATTCACTCAGACCTTAGCTGAAGATGAGGTCAAGACAAATGATGAAATGGTTGGATGGTATTGATATGAGAATTATAGCGACATGAAGGATGGAGTTAAATTCAAGGTATTAGTAGATACAAGTGTCAAAACTAATTCACTGAGTTATTCCACTTACAAGAAGGAAACTACCCAGCCCTTGGAGTATTGAAAAGCTAAAGTGAAAGCATGTCATAAAGAATAACTCCAGCTTTGGGAATGATCAACCTCTATATATTTGTGTACAAAATTCCTTCTCCACATACATTTATTTTCATTCTAGTTGAGCACATGAATGAATACATGGTACTAGGAGTTCCATGAATGAGAACATATAAGGATGTCCAAGATTGGGATGCCAAGGTCTTGGAACATATACTCAAAGGTGGACAATTGAAAGTATCATTTTCTTACAACAAAGAAGAATGGAATATTGACCTAAGAGCCTTAAAATTGGAAAAACCATGTCACAATATAACATCTATGTCAACCGCTAGGCCCAAGATCTATCCTCCTAATACATGCATACAAGGAACCAGCCAATATTCGATACCAAAGGCTAAACTTTAATGTAATCCTAAGCAGACTTGGGTGCCAAGGAAAAAGAAAAGTACAGGAAGAGCACCTGTAAACATCAAAAATCAACTATGAAACCAAAAAGTGAGCAAAAAATGCAATCATCGAGTGGGTATGGATGCCAAAGAAGAGGCCAAAGGAAAGACGCCAATCATTGGTCCACCTCTATAGCCATCCAATAGGATTTGAGGGGAGATTGGGGGAACTGGGCTAGGAGCCTGTCATGTGTCCATTCTTCCCTTTGGGGAGAGCCTGGGAGTGTGTGTGTGAGTTTCTCTCTCATCCCCTATCATAAGGGCTCCCCCCACCTTCCTAGGGATGTGGGAAGACTTTTTAGTCTTCCCATAACCATCCAATTTTTCCCACCTTAGCCATTGGACTTTTTAATTAAATTTAGGAACTTTAGCCTATGGAAGTCTTAATGGAGTTGAAACTTAGGTATTTTAAGCTCCATTGATGCACGTTGCTCTTTTGCAAACTCTCTCCCCCTTTGGATCTCTATTTTCCCTCCTTTGGATCCTTGCTGAGACTGGTCTGATAGCCTTACCAATATTCTAGCTTTTACTCCCATGGTACCTCCCCATATTAAGTGATCAATTTAAAATGAGAAAATCATTTGGGAAAATTAGATATTAGTTTTAATGACATTAACTCTCTCTTGAAATCATAGTCGTCCTCGACTATGAGGTAGAGAAGATAAAGCCTAGTCACTAGCTAGTGGGTAGAGGATCCCTATCTTACCCTACGACACCGTTATAGAATGGATGACTAGTCCATTTGGTGCTTAAGAGCTTTAGCTGCCGTAAGCATGTCTGCACATTAGTTTGTATCAATCTTCCACAGTAGAGTGATAAGATCTACTTGGTGTTCGGGAGACGTTGTCTCAACAAACATGGTCCTAAGCATGTATACTTTTTAACATTTGTGCACAATAAAGACAAAGAGAGTCTTATAAGACAGAAACTTTGTTTATTTATAGATATTTACATTTGCTTACTCTAGGGAATCATTGTAAGCATTGACAAGGTCTAGGTTATTCTTTAATTGTATGCCTTGCATCCATGCATCTTCAAAAGGAAAATTTTTAAACTTGATAAGATATCGTCGGATAGTATTACCTTATCTCAATACCTTGTCTTCGTGTCAAAGAATGGACTCGGGCTGCATCATCTCTTTTGGGTCGGTCTTCAATGATTGCTTCTTGAGGTGGCTCTCCTTTATAAGGCTTTAGTAGGCTCACGTGGTAAGCATTGTGTATGAGCCAATGGTAGGGCAACTTGAGTTGATTGGCCTAAGAATTAGAAAGGGACCATAGTACCTTTTTGCTAACTTAGCATAGTACTTTTGGTGTCGCATAGGATTCTTGCCCAACGTGTGCCTTAATTGAGCCTTCTGAAACTTAATCAAGACCCAATCATTTTTTTAAAAGGATAGAGCTCTTCTGTGCATATTAGCAACTACTTTTTAGCCTTTGCTAAGAGATGGAAATAATATCCTTAATCTTTTGGAAACATATATTCTTGTAGGTCTCGACTATATTCATCTTCCGCGAAGATCTTCCCATGTACCTTGAGCAGCGGGGGATTTTTTATCCTCAATCACCTCAAAAGGTGCTTTTCCCTTGGAAGTATGTACAGTGTTGTTCTAAGCATACAACACTAAAGGTAAGAACTTCTCCCATTGGGACTTTTGATCTACTTCTATGACATAAGCTTTTAGTAGATCAAGAATTTTTAGGTTAGCTATTTCACTTTGTCCATCCGTTTGCGGGTGATAAGCCGAAGAGAAGTTTAGCCTTGTACCTAAATTCTCAAAGAGACCCTTCAAGATATTACTAGTCATTCTAGGATCTCTATCCTACACTATGGATAATTGCAAGCTGTGGTCCTTGAAGATTTTTTCTATAAAGAGGGTTTCCATTTGATGGGCCTTGATAGTCTTTTTGATAGGTATGAAATGTGCTTGTTTGCTAAACCTGTCCACTATCGTCCGTTTTCCTGTATTCCCATGGATAGACTTGGGCAATCCAAAGATAATATCCATGGATATGCGTGCTCTCCCATGATGAATTAGCGATTGGCAAAGGTTGAAGGAATCGAGGTTGCTTCCCTCTATCAAACTTCGTCTTTTGGCATACCACGCTTTTTGAAACATACTCTTGTGTGTTTGCTTTTATAGCAGGCCAATAGAAGTATGCTTCTATCCCTTTTATAGTAGATTGAATCCCTCTATGCCCCACATAAGGAGGAGCATGGGATTCATACATTACTTTCTCACGTAGGGAGTTAGTAATGTATGTGCTACTAACTCACGTAGTGAGTTAGTAGCACATAGTCTGTTGCCATAGAGAAGATAACCATCTTGTAAGGTAAATGGTTCTTCCTTCTTCTCTAGTGCAAGGGTTGAAATCACATCTTTAAAATAGGGATCGATAGCGTACTCATCTATCACATAGATAGATCATTGTGAGTTTCTATGGATACCGCATTCACTCTCGGTTTTCTTGAGAGTGCATCGGCTACTTGATTATGCTTGCCAGCAACGTGAGCAATATGAAAATGAAATTTCAAAAGGAAATTTGTCCACCTCATTTGTTTGTTGGAGAGCTTTGTCTGCGTCACGAAGTACTTAAGGATTTGGTGATCCGTTTGGAGAATGAAAGGAGTCCCCAATAAATAGTGCTTCCATGAGTCTAGAGCATGTAGAACTACTAAGAGTTCCTTTTCATATATACCTAGAGCTTGCTCAATAGGGTCGAGCCTTCGACTTTCATATGCTATGGCGTGCCCTTTTTGGAGCAAAATAGCTCCAAGGCAATCACCACAGGCATCACATTGGACCTCAAATGGCTTTGAGAGATCCGGCAGTGTAAGCACGGTGAGAGATAAGCTTCTTTTTAAGCTTTTTGAAAGCATTGTTCTCCTTGGTGGACCATATATACCTATTGTTTTTCTTTGTTAGGTCATGTAATGGTTCTGCAATTTGTGAGAACTTTTTTATAAAGCGTCTATAGTATGCACACATACCTACAAAGCTTCTTAGTTCATGCAGATTCCTTGGATTAGGCCATCCGTTTATTATCTCTAACTTTGATGGATCCATTCGGATGCCATCTTGAGATATAATGTGACCTAAATACTGAATCTCTTGTAAAAGAAATTCACTTTTCTTTCGATTAATATAAAGTTTATTCTCATGTAAAACTTGAAATAGTACCTAGAGGTGTTGCTTGTGTTCGTCTAATGAATTAGAGTAGATGATTTTATCATCAAAGAACATTCTAGTAAAGCTTCGATGAGGCCTGAATATCTTCTCCATCAGACGGTTAAATGTAGTTGGTGCATTGTTTAAACCCAAAAGGCATGACAATGTACTCGTAAAGACCAAACGTAGTGCAAAATGCAGTCTTTACAATGTCTTGATCTACTATCCTTATTTGACGGTAGCCACTTTTTAGGTCAATCCTACTCAAGTAGGTCAACCCCTGTACCTTATCAAATAGGTCTTCTACCTGTGGAACGGGAAACCTATTCTTGATAGTGATCCTATTTAGTGCTCTATAGTCGACACACATACAATATGTGTCATCTTTCTTTTGCACTAATAACACTAGTAAACAAAATGGAGATGAGATAGGCCCAACCATGCCTTTCTCAACCAACTCATGCACTTGCTACATAATCTCCTCTTGTTGAACTTGAGAAACTTCATAAGGAGGTTTATTAGGCGGTGAGCTTCCTAGAAGAAGTTCAATTGCATGGTCATCATCCCCTCATTTGGGAGGTAAATCACAAGGAATGTCGTCAATTAAAACATCTTGGAATCCCTTGAGGAAATTGGATAACTCTAATTCCTTTTGATCACTTATATCTTCTTTTGCTAAAAGATTAGATTCATTTTGAGAATCTTTAGCAAACATCATGTACACGGAAATAGAGCTCTTTATTGACCTATTGAAAGCTTGCTTATGTACAATGGGTATGGTGCTACCCAACTCCTTAGCATCTATGTACATATATTTTTCCCTGTACCTAAAATAGATTTGTCTTTCAGGGAATTTAACATTGGAAGCCATGCGATCAAACCATGGTGCCCATAGGATTACATCCTCATGTTTGAGAGGAGAGATGAAGAAATCCTCCATGTCCACATAGATTTGGACGTGGAGCCTCAATTTCCCAATTAAGGAAGTAACTGAGGCTTCTTGTCCCTTGAAAACACCATGGCAGGTAGGACATCTCTCATCATCTCATTGACTTGGATGCCTATCTTGGTGTCCAACTCTGTGGATATGAAATTGTGAGTAGAAGCGGAGGCAAAGAGAATGAAAGCATCATGTTCTCTTACCTTTCCCCAAGCATAACATAGAGGAGATCCTTTGTGATGAGCATCCTCTTCTTGAATTTTGACTAAGCTAGGAGTCTCATACGTGTATTCTTGTGGGGGCAAGAAGGATAGGCATGCCCTTGCTCCCCGCACTTGAAACATTTTGATAACACTCTAGCCTTTATTTTTTCCTTTATAAACTCCCTTCTCCTTGGCTTTCTTGTTATTGGCATTACCTCTGGGAGACTTCTAGACGTTGTCCTTCCCCTTCTTAGGCTCATTATGGTCCTTGTTTCCCATTGGCTTAAGATTTCTCTTAGCCCCTTGTTGGAAGCTGATTCTTGAAGCCACCATAGTATGGTGTATGATCGCAGATATGGTGCGAGGTCCTTGGGAGTTAACATACTCCACCATATCCTCAGATAACCCTGCAAAAAATTGTTGTTTTTTTCTCCCAAAAATTCATCTTTTTATAGACAACGGCTTTGAGATGTAAATCCTAAAACTTGTCTACATATTTATGGATAGATTTATAGGCAGAGAGCTTTAAGCTTCGCCATTCAGTGAGTACTTTATCTTTGGCATCCCTAGCCAAAAACGGCTTCATGATGGAAGCTCTTAAAGCTTTTCATGTTCGTAGAGCTTCACCGTTTGCTTGTAGTCTAGACCACCATCGCCTGGCGCACTTTTGAAAAAGCATAGCTACATGATGTAGCTTAGAGGACTCCATGAAGCCCTCATCTCTAAACACCGCATTGAATTGTTATATAAAGGCCAAGACTTTGTAGCACCAAAGGTGCCATCGTAGGTAAGGAAAGAGATGTTCTTTCCTCCCTCTTTGAACTTTTTGAGCTTGGACGACCTTTTCCAAGTGGCATAGGATTTCATATGGCCTCTTCTCTTGGGTGGTTCGGGAGGTGCACCATCACTTTCTTCAGAAGAGGATGAGGATGAGGAGGATGGAGGATGGAGAAGAGGGTGACCTCCTTCCTACCTTTTTCTTCCCTTGTTCCTCCTTTTTTGAACCATCACTTTCTTCTCAAGAGGAAGAGTATGAGGAAGATGGAGAAGAGGGTGACCTCTTTCTTGCCTTGTTCTTGTCTTGTTTTCTCTCTTCCATCTTTGAATTATGGTGAAAAGGAGTATGCGATGGTCTTCTTTTTTTAGGGGGTGTTGGAGAGCTTTTTGTTCGTCGTCTTCATGGAGCCATCTCCAGCGAGGTGGCAGGAGACGCGCCTCTTTGTCGTTCTTTTGGTGGAGGCTCTACCGTTGAAAATTGGGTTCTCCTTTGAGAGGGAGATGCCTCATCAAGTAGTAAGTTTTTTGAGCCCTTCGTACGGGTCCTCCACTTCTTCCCTTATTGGGGAAGTCCTCTTTCGAAAGTCTCACCAGGATCCTTCCGAGGTACTCTCTCTTCTTGGTGGGGAGTTTAGAAAATACCATGGGTGCACAATTGCTGTAGCACTTCACATTGGAGGGATGGATTTCCCAGAGCTTGTTGAAGCCTAGAAACAAGATAGTTAGATGCATAGGGGCATCATTAGTTGCTCTTTAATTGGAAAAATCAAAGCTATCAACATTCATTTCAATCTCTTTTCCTAAGTCATCCATACTAGCAAATTTTAGATGTAAAATTTTACTTGTACTTTGGCACTTCAAGCCCTTGTTACTACTGCTCTTTACCTTCAAAGATAAGTGTTGGACGGGAGAGACTCACACACCCATGAAGTGCATGCAAACACTACCTAGATCAACATAATTTCAATCGAGGACACAGATGACATGATAGGCACACGGAGGAAATCTCTTAAGCTTGTCAGGCTGAGACCATCCTACACATACAACACTTAGGAAGGCCAACTAAACCACAATCAAGAATATCACTGCTCTCAACTACACCACCTAGCCACATACACACATGCGAAAGGTAACTCACCTAATCATGCCAGATTCATACGAAACTTAAGGAACACCATCCCCTCACTAGGATACACCTATCCCTAAGCTTCTACACTCTAAATCCATCTGCGGAAAATGCGTAGGATGACAGAGCCAAATTTTGAAAGTGCCCGAAACTGAAATTTATGAGTACCTATGCGTAGCTTATGTCGCAACAATTCTATAGACTACTAGCACGCAGAAAACAGACATTGTTTGATACACTTACGACCACAAATAGCTCGTAGATTCGTCGCCGTGTGCGCTTCGTCTCGCGTGGAATTCTTCGTATTGTTGCGTAGCTCTCCTCGAGCCTATAGCAATGGTGCAGTCGGATCTCCAATGCATTGAGCGAGCCGGGCGTAGTGAGAGGATGAAGCTCACGCTCACTCTCTTTCTCTCTCACACACAGTAGATGGCAACGCTAAAGTTTGATTATGATTAAAGTCTTTTTACAAAATGACCTAGGTACCTTTTATACTAAGGCTACCTTAGGTTTAACCAAAAATGGGATTGAAAGGGTCAAATGGCTTTGTATTTACAATCTGGAAGTGCCATTGCACCCCAGCTTCTGAAACTAGAATAACTACTCATTACAAATGACGTTTATAGCCATAATCCGCAACATTTCATAACTCGCAAAAGATAAGACTTTAGTACGAAACTTGAGTTATGTTGTGTTGTTGACCCAGCGGTCAACATTCCCCCCTTCTGCGTTCATGTCGTCCCCGACATGACCTGATTGTCGATGGCGATGTGGTTTTTGTTGTCGTTTTGTTGTTGGAAAGAAAGTATAGACTATAGCCTTTGCAGTAGCTTGTCTTGTTCGTCCAATCCGATGTACATAGTCTTCACATGATTCAGGAAAATCATAATTGATGACAAACTTTATGTCTTTCACATCCACGCTCCGAGCTGCAACATCTGTTTCTGTCATTATTGGTCTACTGCAAGATCTAAATTCAAAAAGAACCCAATGTCGTTTAGCTTGACTCTTATCATCATGGATAGATAAAGCTCCATCCATCATTTGCTCCAGCAAATCTGTGAATTCGGAGTATTTGTGATTCTTAGAAACAACTTTTACAATCTGTAGAATTTGTGATCCTCTGATTACACTTATTTCTGCTCTTCTTCATTGGGGACTTCTTTGTTCCTGAGTTATTTTGTTGTTAGTGTTGTCTGCAGCTTTGTCATTGTAGGCCATTCTTCGACTCGCCATTGAGGAGAAGTATGCTATGATCTGAAATTGGTGCTCCAATTCATTTGTCAATTGATTTGAGTAGCATTTCCTTATTGTTGATGTAGAAGGAATATGTACAAGAGGATAGTGATAGGTGTCTTTAGATTAGGGTCTAAAACCTGGATGACCAAAGGGAAAAAACCTGGTGGGAAAAAAATGCCTTTGGTATACGCTCTTATTGGAGTTGAGCAGTTGAACGTGAAGTGCATGTTCGTGAAAGGTGAGTGCTTGGGTGAAACACGGAAAGAGTGCCTGATGCAAGTGCCAATTAAGGGACACTCTATATGCATATGAGAAATTTGTCAACAAAAGCATGCAATGTGAAAGAAGGAGATGATGGGTGTTTCGAGGAATAAATGTAGCACATGTGACATCAAAAGATGTCTCAATAGCTTCCACCTTTCCAAGAAGGGTTTTTGATGTAGAAGTTTCTCCACTCGTATCTCACTGTGCTCAGTACGTGAGTGTCTTTTGGACTTTCTCCTTCACTTCACCAGACTTAAGTACTTAGACTTCGACTCTTTTGCTCACCTATACCAGCATGAGCAACACAACGTAAATATGCTCACCTCTTCCAGCTTGAGTAGTACCTAGAATAGCTAAGACGCTTAGACCACAGAGAATATTACTTGAAGATTTGGGACTAACACCTGACTCATTTTGTGGCTTAGCTACTCGACTCTGACTTTTATGACTTGTCGGTTGCCTATTGAAACTGCTTTGTGACAAGTTTTTCGGTTGTTGTAGTGGCTGCTAAGACATACTTCGTGAAGTTTCATCGTTTTCCTGTACCTTCTTCTCTTTGTAGTGCTCAGGCCTCTCGTCAGTCTTTTCTTCATGTGGATTATGGATTTTTTTAATTTTTTCTTAATAATTAACAAAGAAAATATTTTAAAAAAACTTAACAAAAGAAAAATCATTCAAATAGAAATCTAAATGCTATGTACACTATACACATGTCCCTAGGGGCTCATACATGGATTTTGTCCCCATACTCCTCTGTAACACTACTATGAGGGCATATACTCTAAATTTCGTCAAAAAATTATCACAATAAAACGTAAAAATTCAATGCATCTCACAAAACATTGCCCTCTAATAGTCATAATGTTAGGTCCGCATTCAGAATGCCTCCCCCCTTCCTATTTGGAGTCATCCTTTATGATAGGGTATCGCAAAGGGTATGTGTTATGCTTGGGCAATTAAAAGTTGTGCCTATGCAGGCCATGTAATGTAGCCCTTTTATGCATACACAGTCAATGCATGGAAAAGATTTATGTTGTGCAAGATGTGGGTATAAGCAATTTGCTTATTGGCATTTGTTGGCGAGGCTTCCTATTCTAAGAAATGTAATGGTCTTTGAAGCTCCTGTATTGTTGCTTGATTGAAGCGACTTGATCTCTTCTAACTGTACTATAATCGTAGGAAGAATTGTAAGAATTCAAGCGGCAATGCACTGACAACAGTTTTGTTGTTCTTCTTTGGGACCCATTTCTTTGCGATTATTGATTGTTTTGTTGCTCGCTCTCGTTTGGGAACCCATACATGCACGTGCTTCATTTGTGTTTGAAGAGACTTCTTTGGGATCCACCTTTTTGTTGTGTGAGTCGACAATGGTCTTTGCTTCGGCCCTTGTACACTTGGTTGGGGATGGGATTTAAGCTTTGAAAGTTGATACTATGGTTGTTTTGGAATCCAAATGAATTCCTAACTTTTTTGTGCTTGAATCAACTTCTTTGGAGCCCAAACCTGAGTTTTGAAAGCTTGAGACTTTGTGATATTTTTACCTGTTCGTGCACACTTTCCTTGTTTTTGTTTTGGTGTTGGATCTTATGATTTGTCATTAGAGATCTTTGTCTTCTTGATCCATATCTGTTTTTGGCCGATCTGGCTTTTTGGTATCCAAATTTTTCGAGCTTTTTGGCTTTGACTTGTTGTCCTGTTCTTTTGACCTGTCATGGTTGTTGTTGTTAAAGGGGTTGGTGATAGTGATGGCTTGAGTTGATGATAGGGGATGTCATAAGATTCATCACTATCTCTACTATCCTCAACAAGGTTGATTTATTGTACTTTCCCTTGTTTTTTTGGCTCGTAGTGGAAAGTTACTGTCTGTTTGCTCGTGGGTGGTAGTTTCTGGGAGGACTTTTCTAGCCCATTGGTTAGAGCATTGTTAGCTCGTTGCTTTGGTCATATTCCTCCTAGTTGATTCTTTGCATCCTTATTAGGAGCCATGTATGAGGATGCTTGTGGTGGCTGTGTCTTCACGGAGGACTATGGAATCCACTTTTGATGCACTTTATTCGTGTAGCGACGATGACATTGATTCTTGGGTCGTTGATCTTCTTGAAGCTCAAAGTGTTCTACAGAGTCATAGAACTCGTCGTCTTCTTCATCTTTTGATTCTCCGAATTTCTTTGTTTGCTCATTATTTCGAGATCTTGTTGATGTCTGGATCTCTTCGTTTTCCTGGATTACACTCATTGCAAAATAAGGAACGACATCATAGCCATTTTCATCACAAAACTTTGTTGTGGGAGCATCCTCCACGGCGCACACGTTCGGAGTAGCCAAGATGTGTTCCCATCCAAAAGGCTCTAACTGTTCTTTAGGAAATGGTTCTGGGATATAGTCCATATCCTCTATAACCCGCTCTAGGATACATTCCTCACATTTCAAGCTACCACATTGTGAAGCTCCATACATCCACAGTTCTTTAGGATTTCCTAACCAAGCTGGAAGTTCTGATACTGCTACTGTGGCAGAATCAAACTCCTCAACCGGTGTTCTTGTCACATCCCTATAGCTATGGTCCCTCAAGTTTACCTTTGTTATGGTTTCCATATGTCTCAGGTATATATGGTCATAACCCCAATCTTGGACCATTTTCAATTGTCGCATGAATGGTCTTCCCAGAATGATTTCATAGTTGTTCTTCTTGCCAAAGTCAACAACAACAAAAGTGTGTTCATATTCAATGCCACAAGAAGTAACAAGTACTTTTTCTAGTAGTCCTAGGGGCTTTTCCTTGTATCCGTCTGCAAGCTGCAGGGTCATTTGTGTGGATATCAAGGCAGGTTTTCCCCATATTTTCCAAACCTCTTTGGTTGCAACGGCCACACCAGCTCCACTATCAAGGATTGCCATGGTTTTTACACCATTGAATTCCACAGGAAGGGTGGTGTTTCCATCTTCTCCCTCGTAATACTCGCATACCTTGTTTAATGGCACTGTCCTAGTATTTAGAGGCATTTCAAGCTCTTTGATGCCTTCCTCGATTTGAGTCATTGGGGTTATTACACCAAATTTCTCTAGACATTTACCCACATTATCCCACATGTTTAGTCTTATTCTGAGCAACTCGGCTAACATTATTGTACAGGTGACTGGGGTAGATAGAATATCTACTAGCCCCATTGAATCGATAGCCTTGTTGGGAGACAGTCTCGGTGATGGGACTGCAACCACATCTGACTTGGTCTCGTACTCTCCCATGTAGGACGGTAGTGTTCTTAGCAAATGGGGTTGACTATCCATAGATTGTACAGATCCTTTGCCGCCCCAATACGATTGCACGTCTAGATTCATTTGAGATCCAGTCTCAAATTCCTCTATTAGTGGTAAAAACACTCCTCGTTCATCATCAGTCTTGTCTACTCGTCTTCTTAGGTCATCGGCTTCATTGGCCTCTCTGACTTGTTTCCACAATTCGTCAAGACCATCTATCTCTTTACAATCCTCACGTATAGCTTGGTGGAATCCCTCGGAAGAGTTATCCGTGGTATTCAGTACTATCCTTGGTTCTAATGCTGGGTCTTTGAGGTTTGGTCTATGCTCATGACTAGAATCTGGCTCTTTTAGTTCCTGGTTTGATGGGATTACTTGTGTAGGCATGACACGGATCACATCCTCAAGTTTTGCACCTGGTGGTTCTAGTAAAGCTTGGGCTGTTTGAATCATTTTATGGCACATTTCAAACCTTTGCTTTTCTAGTTCCGTATAGGGATATGTCATCCACCTGTGTTCTTGGGTTTGGTTGTTTTTGAGCCTCGCATCATAGGCTTTCAAGAGGGAATCTAATGTCTCATTAACCTTCTCTGCCAACACAGATCCTCCTAAACTAGCACTTCTCGGTTTCTCATCAGTGGATGGTTCTTCTAGAGGTTTAACCATCTGTGTAAGAGAAGGTGCCTCCTTTTCCTCATGTTGTTTTATTTTCTCCTCAGCTTCGGTAAGCTTTTCAGCTAGGGATTTTTGCTCTCGTTCCCTGCGTGCTTTCATCCTAGTCTTTCTAGCTTTCCAACTATTTCGTTTGCTCTTTGTTTTCTGACTAGGTGCGTCTGTCTTTGGTCCATCATCTGTCTTTGGACTCATGTCACCTTCCGTGTTCTTTGTCTCTGGATTCTCATCCGCTTTCTTTTGGGCTTGTGCTCTCGTAACCACTTGAACTGGTACAACATTTTCATTTTCTGAGCTACTAGGGAGCTGAACAATCCTTGATACATTTGTCGTGATTTTCCTGATTTGGTTTGGGTTTTTCGGGCAATCTGGGATCAAGTGAGTGATGCCACACTCAAGACAATAGGCATTTACTTCAGTGATCTCCGTATGAGGACATTGTTTGACCAAGTGGTTGTCACGACTTTTGTGACAATCTGTCTCTGGTTAAGGAGATTCTTTTAGCATTTCCTCTTGGTTATAAGCAAGCTTTGACCTAGATAAGCCGCTATTTGCAATGAATCGCAATGTCCTTTCGTCCATTTCATACCTTCTGTCTTTCGACTGAAACCTAGGAGGTGGAGGTTGTACCGGCCTCACCACTCCATGTGTTTCTCTCACATTTTGTTGCTTGGAAGGGTAGTACTCACTTTGGTTGCGATACCACATTGTCGCTGGTACTGGCGTTGGTTTATTTGATGCTTCCATCATTGGCATGTATCTCATGGCTACTACCGGCATTCTAGCACCTAGCAGCAGAGGTTGTTGTCCTAAGACAACCTGTGGCCTTAAAACTCCTACTGGTCCTCGCGCATTCCCCGTAATGTATCTAGGTGGAGTAGGTGCCTCTGGAACAGGTTGTACATACCTCTCCCTAGCATTTTCCATGCTATAATAGCACTCTTCCCCCGTATGGTTCATCCATTTTCTCTCAATTTCACACCACTTCGGCTCTCCCGAATCAAACCTTACAAGAGGAATCAACCTCTTGACCAAGTCATCGATAAGCTTTTATTGATCAATAGGTGCCGTTGGCTTGGCAATGGACTCACTTATCCGTGAAACACTGTGCTGAGAGGATGTGTCATCTCCTTGACTCTTTAAGTCCGTTTCTTTGTATGTCTCATAGTTATCCACTAGATAAAGAGCTTCTTTGATCAACTCATTTAGCGTCATCCTCCTTATCATATGCAAATCCTTCTGAAGGCCCGCATGTCTCATTCCCTGGATAAAGATCAGCATCATTCGTGCTTGCGTAGGTAATTCCGCTCTCGGACAGAGCTTAACATATCTCTTGAGCCGTAATGATGCTTTGCGTACTGATTCATCCTCTTTCTGTTTGAATCTATGGATTTGCGAGACCGTGTTGTGAGCAATGCCTTTTGGCGAGAATTCTTTAATAAACTCCTCAAACAGCTCATCTAGGGTCTCAAAATCCCATTTTTCCACCGAGTCGAACCATGTAGTTGCATCATCTTCTAGAGTCAATCCAAATCCCACAAATTGTGTCGCAAAATCTGAAACTTCCTCCGCTCTAATCACTCTTTTAAAAGCCGTTACGTGATCTCTCGGATCTTTATCTCCGGAGTATTTTCTGTTTACCCATTTCTGGACTTGGGATGGTCTAACTCGTCGATTGTCTACAAGTCTAACTAGAGACTCTCCCAATCCTTCTCTCGTTATCGCTCTTGAAGGGAATCCTACTGGCTATCTTCTTGGAATTCCTATAGGAATTCTCGTGTTTGGTGGAGGCATTTGTGGTCCTTCATTGACCAATATCCACCTCTTCAACAAGATGGGTCTTTATCAATTGCAAGTTTGGAAGATCCATTGTGCGAGGATATTCCTCTATCGTCGGGATCTCCAAGCTTGTGTAAGCTGCGTTTGAATCTAGGGTAGACATGATTTCTGGGCTTAATATATTTTTCTTGGTTCAAGTAGACTTAGTCCACTGTGTTCAAGTGCTTTGGTTAGGGAAAAAGTCGAAACTATGTCCAAAACCGCAACCGTTTCGTCACAATTCTCGCAAATTGTCGCTTTTAGACACCCCTAACTTGCGGATGAATTTTGAGGCCTCAAACGACGTTTTGCTCCAAGATCTATAGAGATACTCTCAGGCTACGTTTTGATATAAAAACTTTTCCAATACGATACCGTTTGTGAAAGTTATGGCCAAAACAGTGAAATGTAGTTTAGAATGGTCAAAATGAGTCCAAATTCAATTTTAAAAGAAGATTTGGGATCTCTGTGACACTTTGAACACTCTTGTATGGTCAAAAGTACAGTTGGACCCTAAAACTGGCCTGGAGACATCCTACGCATAGTATGTCTATATGCTCAGAATTTAACAAAATTTGGTCCAGAGACTCCCCTTAAGTTCAGCAACACAATGGTATGCTCAGAATTTCATTTGGACCTAACAATGGCCTTGAGACATCCTACGCGTAGGATGTCTTTTTGCTCAGAATGACTTGAAATTTTCACCCCAGCTTCTGCTTGATGTGCTGATCACAATGGTGTGCTCATAGGTTGGTTTGGAGCCCTAAATCAAGCTGGAGACATCCTACGCATAGGATGTCTTTTTGCTCTGTTTCAGCTCAAACTTGCACTGTAGCTTCCCCTTGATGTGCTTAACTCACAGCTATTTTCACTTTTTGATTCTGACACCTATAGGTTGGTCAAATGATCAAGAATCTGTTCCAAAAGCCTGATGTCTGTTCTGATAAATTTCCAAGTCAAATTAGCTCCAAATTGGACCAAATTTGACTAGGAGGCTTGCCTAAGGCTATATGACAGCATGGTATGGTCACAATAAAATTTTGGTTTCAGAATTATGCATTAGACATCCTACGCTTAGGATGTGTTTTTGCTCAGAATGAACTCAAACTTGGACCACGGACTCTCCTTCAGGTGCTGATCACTGTGGTATGCTCAAAATTAAGTTTGGAGTGCAAAATCACACATATGACATCCTATGCGTAGGATGTCTTTTTGGCCTGTTTGATCCCAGACTTGACCCAAAGCTTCCCCTTGATGCCAGCAACCCAGTGGTATGCTCAGATTTTGGTTTGGATTTCAAAAGTCCCAAATTTTAGCTGTTCTAGCCTTTTTCAGTCAAAATGCTAAAGTCTGTTCAATCTTCACTTTCACTGACCCAAATGAGATGAAATTTATCACATGCACTCAAAACATCATGTATAACATGCACATGAAGTCACCCTATGGTTTGGTCTCAAAAATTATGCCTTGGGCACAATTTGGGTAGGATGTCTGGCAATTCTCGTCTTTTGGATTTGATCTGTCAGAATTTGGTCAAATTTCCATTTTCTAGGTGAAAATAGGGTAGAACCTACCTTATGAACACATTGGTCAACTCAGAATTTCAAAAAAATTCCCAGATCACCCTGTAGACATCCTGCGCGTAGGATGTCTACTACTGATTTTTTGAGACTGAAGTGTCCCTGATGCTTCCTTATGCTCTCAGCAAGTGCAAGTATGCTTCACAATTGCAAAAACATGCAAAAATCACTCAATTTAAGCCTTTTCTGAAACTTTACGTTTTTTTGACTCCGCCTTTTGGCTTTTGGTCAACAAAAATAGGGAAAAACACCCAAGTCAATATGTTACTAGGGTAAAACCTACCCTCTGAACCCAGTGGTGCAGTCAAAATTTTCAAATTTGGTCTCCAGAATCCCCTTGAGACATCCTACGCGTAGCATGTCTATGTTTACAGAATTGCAGGTTTTCTTCACAGAACCCTTGCGAATGCTCTTTTATATGCACAGCATCAGTCAGTCATACAAAAATGTCCACAAAAGCTTGTTTAATGCATTTTTACCCTCAAAAGCACACTTTTCCGTGATTTCAAATGCAATCAAGCACTTTAGCAAATAATTCAGTGTTGAATAGCTCTAGATCAGAATCAGATCACTTACCTAGAGCTACTCCTACAAATTATATGGGGTTTTGCATCTATGAGTAGAAAAACGCTTCACTGCCACACACAGACTAGTAAACGCTTTTACCACCTCACAAATCACTCGACCACCAACAACTACTCTAATCCACAGATGCTAACTAAACCTATCTAGTTGCAGACCCTCTGCAAGACACACGCTTCCTGGCTATCCACTTGATCGCGGAATATCCTCTTCCGGATCCACTTAAGAAAAATGCTTTCTTTAGCCGAAACTAAATCAAGCAACCATCACACGAGTGTTAGTAGGAAACCTACTTAGGTCCTTGTGTCCCTGGCAGCGGCGCCAATGTTGGACGGGAGAGACTCACACACCCATAAAGTGTATGCAAACACTACCTAGATCAACATAATATCAATCGAGGACACAGATGACACGATAGGCACACGGAGGAAATCTCTTAAGCTTGTCAGGATGAGACCATCCTACACATACAACACTCAGGAAGGCCAACTAAACCACAATCAAGAACCTCACAGATCTCAACTACACCACCTAGCCACATACACACATGCGGAAGGTAACTCACCTAAGCATGCCAGATTCATACAAAACTTAAGGAACACCATCCCCTCGGTCCCCCCTCCAAAAAGGCTTCGTATTATAGCTTCTCCCATCAAAGGAGAATTTTGTACAATACAATCTTTTTTTTCCTTGACGAAACTCATTGGTGCAATGAAGATGGAAGCTTCATGCAGTAGATTATGCTTGAAAAACATACCTAGTGTCCCTAGCCTCAGTCCCAAGACCTCACACACCTTCAAAAATGGTAAGAGCTAGCAAGGATTGATGAAAGATTGACAGGAAGAGATGTTTCTTATGAAAAAGAAGTATTCTCCTCACATAATCACTATAATAGCATAGCTTAGCTTATTAATTAGCATGATAGAGGAGATGAGCATGCCATTGAAGCTTGGCTCTTGGTTGGATTTGCATTCCATAGACAAGAGTTGTTGGTGTAGGCCTCTACTTCTCACTGCTCGGAGAAGAAGATGGAGTTCTTTATCAACACATGAGTTGTGTGTGTGTGTAGCAAAGTTGGTTAGTTTTAAAAAATGCCAACTCTCTCTCTACTTGGTCAACCCCTCTTCCAAAAAGCTCTTGCTAGCTTCCCATTGGCTCCTGGAGAGCTTGCCCAATAACAATTTAGAAGCATAATTGATAGCCTTGTGATATCTGTACACATTTTTCCTTTTGTAAAAGCTTAAGGTAATTAAAAAATTTATTTAAAATCTCATTGGACCTTTTAGTCTTCTGGCCAATAGGAATCAAGCAAGCCATTGGGCTGCTGGATTCTCATTGAGGGACCCCTTGGTAGACTGTCCAATAGTCTTCTAGGGAGCTTAATTTCTATTGTTTCTTCTATCAAGCATCTTTAAATTGATTAGACTAATTTTACTCTAGCCTAATTCTCATTGGTCCACCTCTATGGCCATCCAATAGGATTTGAGGGGAGATTGGGGGCAGGGATTTTAATTACGCGATGACGCATTTTGTTAAATGGTAATTATTGTTGTTATTATCACTATTTTTTTCATGTTAATAACATATCTAATGTCATGACCTACGAAAACCGGTAGAAAACGTAGAACCGGCGGGACAACCAAGAATCCTGGCAGGCCCGGCGGGTTTAATATGAAACGCAGGGGGCCCGGTGAGACAAGCAAGAATACCGCCGGGCCCGTCATGTACCCCCTCCATATTTGGCGGCTCTATATAACCCTTTTATAGACATCACATCACATCACCTCTTCCTCTAAATTTGCTCATCCTTTAAAATTTAGAAGAAAAACTAAAGGTAAAAAAACGAATAGTCTTTAAAAAAAATTAAAACTTAATGTAGCTCTGATCATGGATCATTAGTTCTTTTTTGGACTGAACTGATTCTTGAAAAGGGATAGAAAGGTGAATCTTTGGGTCGATATCTCTACTTTTGGGATGGACTAATCACATGTTTGATTCACCGCTGTATTTGCTTGCTATTCCGATTAGAGCTCCAATCATGGGTCATTAGTTCTTTTTTGGACTGGACTGATTCATGAAAGGAGGTAGAAAGGTGAATCTTTGGGTCGATATCTCTACTTTTGGGATGGACTGATCACATGTTTGATTCACCGCTGTATTTGCTTGCTATTTCGATTAGAGCTCCAATCATGGGTCATTAGTTCTTTTTTGGACTGGACTGATTCATGAAAGGAGGTAGGAAGGTGAATCTTTGGGTCGATATCTCTACTTTTGGGATGGACTGATCACATGTTTGATTCACCGATGTATTTGCTTGCTATTTCATTTAGAGCTCCAATCATGGGTCATTAGTTCTTTTTTGGACTGGACTGATTCATGAAAGGAGGTAGGAAGGTGAATCTTCGGGTCGATATCTCTACTTTTGGGATGGATTGATCACATATTTGATTCACTGTTGTATTTGCTTGCTCATATTTGAGTAGATTGAGGTTTATTCCCTTTAGGCTTCACTATTACGCTTGTGTGTGATATTGATTATAACACTAATGTTTGGTTTGAATAATACTTGAAAGAAGAGATAGCATAGTGAGCTATGTTTATTGGTATTGCAGGCATCCAATAAGTATGTCTTCCACCGGGAATGTGAGCGGTGATGTTGGTGTCTCAAGCCTGGCTTCCTTGAGGAGACCTCCTACCTCGATGCCAGGTCTTGCTTCGCAGGGCACCACTTTGCAGGGCAAGCGAAAGGCAGGTGGAAAAAGTCCACGACCCGAGTGGAATTTTGCTACAAATTTAAATAAGTATCAAGATTGGAAATGTAACTTTTGTGGCGAAGAGAAATCTGGAGGAGCACCAAGAATAAGGGATCATTTGCTAGGTCACAATACCAGAATCCAAGGAGGAAAGTGCAAGGGCTTAGGTGCAGAAGAAGCAGCTATGCACTTAAAAGCTTTAATTGGTAAGCTAATTTCCACGAGCAAAAGATCAAAACTCTCTACTTTCAACCATCACACCCCGATATCGATAAGATCAAACCAAGACGAGGGATCATTGGGTGTAACTCCCATCAATGGAAGCACTCAAAGCAGGGAACCAACTTCTCATATCGATGGAACTACACCTCCAAACCATGGATCTCCTGACTTTCAGGTAGGATCGTCAAAAAGTAGACAGGTTAGCTTATAGACGAGCTTCAAAACGCTTGCCTTAGAAGAAGCACAACTTGCACTAGCTAAAGCCGTCTATTTCTCGGTCAATCCTAGAGTTCACCTCTTTCCATTGTGTACCCACTGGGTTGGCCCACTGGGAGCAACGAGTTGCAATTCGAGCGGTGTCATTCACTCCACCGCCTTGACACATGGATCTGAGACGCTCAAAAGCACGCTTAGCCCTTTGATTATCATTATCCATATCCTGATTAAACACTATACTTCAGTTACGGCATACAAAATTAATGATAATCAATTGCTATTAGAGTAACCACCATTTTACGACAATCAATTGATATAGGAATAACCACCATCTTATGACAATCAACTGATATAAGAGTAACCACCATTTTTTAAATCAATGAATGACAATCAGTGATTCCACGTGGCTTATTGCTTGAAACTTAAGAGAGAAAAAAAAACTCATAGAAATTTGTTGTCTATTGAAATATAACAAAGTGTTTTTATTACTCATACATCATCCATGGCGCATAAAACCCAAATGTTAAAAGTGCTTTCATAAGTCAAAAGTCTCAGAAAACCCTGCTTCATAAAGTACATCATATATCCATCAAAAAAAGGCTACACCCATTTCAAAGGGAGGGCATAAGCATCATTCTGGCTGGGCTTCAAATCTTTCTAATTCTTCATCCAAAGTTTCCAAGGTCTTTCTCTCTGTGGATTTCTTCCTCACCCAACCTTCCACAACAATCCTAGATATGGCTTGTACCTCCACTGAAACCTTATGTTTGAACCAATCTGTGATGTAGTAGTCAGAGAACTCTCCACAAAACTTACAAAATTGCCATATCACCCATCCTATGGCGTACACATCTCTGGCCTTGGTCCATGGGCACAGGTGATTGCCATCTAGTAACTCAGGAGCTCGCCAAGGATGAAGCTTTTGCCAATTTTCATCGGTATTGTTGGTCTTTTGTGTCTCTAAGCCAACACGCAGAGCCAATCCCCAATCAATTATTCCAATACGGGGAGTGAGATCCTTGGTAAAGTCCAACATGATGTTCCATGGATGGAGATCATTGTGGATCACTCCCTCGTCATGTGCGAATCACAATGCCTTCACCAAGGCATGGATCAACGAGGGAGCATGATTGCACATGCTCTTGATACGTGTTTTCTGGTCTTCAGAGGGCTGCTCCCATTTAAAGTCTGCAGGGATCTTTCCTTTCCCCTCTTGATGCGCTACAAGCGTCGTGAAAGAGCTATGTGGATGGGGCACTGTCTCCATAAGATCACCTAAAGTTCCCCCATTGAAGTAGGGGAATATCGGAAACTATGGCAACGTTACAGAGTGGGAAATCCTCCTCACAATCCCTCTATGGTTGAAATCTACCCCACTTTCTGATGCAAAGATTTTCCACTGATGCTTGGCCTGTCCTTTGAACTCCTTGGCACAATAAGTATTCGTTGTAGGAAGGAAACTGATCCCTTTGATTTGAACTTGCCACCCTATGCCATAAGCCCCTGACCCAAGTTTCTTGATCTTCTTAATGGACTTATTTGGAATGCCCAGAGTCATACTACATTCAGAATTGTATATACTGCTCTCCAGGTGACTGGCAGAAGCAGTAGAACCCGATGTTCCCTCAATGGCAGCCTCCTCAATAAACGGTTCTTCAACTTGGCTGCTCCCTACAACTCTGGTGACAGCCATTCACATTTTCTTGCTTAGGCCAAACTGTGTGTCTATGTGGGATGCTCGCCTTGACCTCTCCTTCTCAGCTCTCCATCTAGTGTTCCAATGCTCTGGATTACCCTTGTCTACTTCTTGAGGGCATTCCTCTTTCAAATCAGAGGCCACCTTCGGCAAATTGCCCACCCAACTGCTCAGTAATGAGTTTATTGATTCGGTTGTTTTGTCTGGATATAACAACAACATTTTGCGGGAAATCTCACTGTATAATGATTGCAATGTAGACTCATCTGCAACAATCTACGCTATATCTTCGGGATCTAGGGCACTGACGATTGTAATCAACAGTTGTCTAATTTTCTTTTTGAACTCTATCATTGAAGTAGTAGAAGGATCCATTTTGCCTACAATGGTATTATTGCAAACAACACATCGTGAAATATAACTATGTGCCACTGCATTTAGATCTTTTCTACGTGAAAGAAAAAGTGCAATATAGACCATAGATCTCGTACGCTTTTGTAGTGACACACCTAATCGCAATTGCAACCATGTGCCAATGCCTCACCGTACGACAACTTACAAACAGATGCTCCTGTCATTCTAGCAGCAACACACCTAGTCGCAATTGCAACCATGTGCCGAAGCATGAATGACTGGGAGCAACATAAAACATAGTCACCCTACGCTTTTGCAATGACACACCTAGCCGCAATTGCAACCATGTGCTAGTGCATCCACACACGGTGACTTCTTTCAAACAGATGTTCCTGTCATTCTTGCAGCAACACACCTAGTCGCAATTGCAACCATGTGCCGAAGCATGAATGACTGGGAGCAACATAAAACATAGTCATCCTACGCTTTTGCAATGACACACATAGCCGCAATTGCAACCATGTGCCAGTGCATCCACGCACGGTGACTTCTTTCAAATAGATGCTCTTGTCATTCTGGCAACAACACACCTAGTTGCAATTGCAACTATGTGCCGAAGAATGAATGACTGGGAGAAACATAAAACATAGTCATCCTACGATTTTGCAATGACACACCTAGTCGCAATTGCAACCATGTGCCAGTGCATCCACGCACGATGTCTTCTTTCAAGATTCAAGCATATGAAGCATTATCAAATTATTTGAGCACACATTCATGCATTAGATGCTACCGTCAATCTAGCAGCAACACACCTAGTCGCAATTGCAACCATGTGCCGAAGCATGAATGACGGGAAGCAACATAAAACATAGTCATCTTGAGTTTTTGCAATGACACACCTAGCCACAATTGCAACCATGTGCTAGTGCATCCACGCACGGTGACTTCTTTCAAACAGATGCTCCTGTCATTCTAGCAGCAACACACCTAGTCGCAATTGCAACCATGTGCCGAAGCATGAATGATTGGGAGAAACATAAAACATAATCACCCTACGCTTTTGCAATGACACACCTAGCCGCAATTGCAACCATGTGCCAATGCATTCACGCACGGTTACTTCTTTCAAACAAATGCTCCTGTCATTCTAGCAGCAACACACCTAGTCGCAATTGCAACCATGTGCTGAAGCATGAATGACTGGGAGCAATATAAAACATAATCATCGTACGCTTTTGCAATGACACACCTAGCCGCAATTGCAACCATGTGCCAGTGCATCCACGTACGATGATTTGATAAGAGAAATTTTAAACCTTTAAGTTTTAACACAAAAAACTCAAAAAACATCAATTAAATAAGAAGGGTTTAAAAAGTTATTGCTACACTGCTTTGAGAATGTGGAAAGCTTCCAGAAATTTTGGTGAAGACTTTTCAATGTAGCTCTTTTGTGAAAAGACAAGCACCAACGTCACCTTTATATAGCCACGGCGGGCCTGGCGGGCAAATAGCTTAACCGGGCGTGACCGCCGGGAAGATTCACTAGCCCGGCGGGCCCGGCGGGCTATGAGCCGGTCTCCAGGTCTCCCAGGTCTCCCTGGAGGTCAAAAAAGATGAATGTCAATTGACAAAATATTTGTTATTTTGCATTTCTATTGTTATTAACCTGAAATTATAGTGTGATCACGTCATTTTGAAATCCCTGATTGGGGGCAACTAGGCTAGGAGCCTTCCATGTGTCCATTCTTCCCTTTGGGGAGAGCTTGAGTGTGTGTGTGTGTGTGTGTGTGTGTGTGTGTGTGTGCGCGCGCGCGCACGTGTGTTTCTCTCTCATCCCCTACTATTAGGGCTCGCCCCCTCCTTCCTAGGGATGTGGGAAGACTTTTAGTCTTCCCATAACCATCCAATTTTTCCCACCTTTAGCCATTGGACTTTTTAATTAAATTTAGAAACTTTAGCCTATGGAAGTCTTAATGAAGATGAACCTTAGGTCTTTTAAGCTCCATTGATGCACATTGCTATTTTGCAGACTGTCCTCCTTTGGATCCCTCCTGAGACCGGTCTAGCAGTCTTACCAATATACTAGCTTTTACTTCCCTAGTACCTCCCCATATTAAATGATCAGTTTAACATGAGAAAATCATTTGGGAGAATTAGATATTAGTTTTTATGACAGAATCTATGTGGTAGTTATGGAAGATCAAAAATCATAAAGTTGTCCACCTACAATTTGGGGAGAAAAGTGTATCCTTTGACCACTCTTACACCTCTCTTACACACCCACCATTCTTGCACACATGGCATGCACCTCTCAATCTCATGGCAAATAAAGAGGCCCTCCTAGACCCCGTCCTCTTCCTATTGTTGATTCTAATCTGAATTCGAAGAAATGGAATCTAGGGAGAGAACTAAAAGATTATTGGTCCATGTTAGACCATAATCAAGTGGCCATTGATAGTTTAAAGGAGGCCCACAATGTAATGATGCAATCAATTATTTATGGAGAATTATATCTACCAGTCTCTGGTAGATATCATAGAAGGATGAAGCAGAACATTGATACCATCTGCCTACAGGTCTTTCAGGCATTGCGTGATCACAAATTTGTTATCAATGTCAAAAAGAGCTAATTTTTCTTATCGGAGATACACTTTCTAGGACATATCGTCTCAGCAGTAGCTGGAGTACAGATTGACCCGACCAAGATTGAGACTATCCACGATTGGCCAAATTTGAAGAATGTTCATGAAGTTAGAAGCTTCTTGGGCTGAGTGCTATTATGCACCTTTTACGGGTCCCCGCGGCATCGGCACCACCTTGAAAGATGTAAAGAGTGACTTCTTTGGACCAAGACTCAAAAAGGATGTGAACGACTTTGGTCACAGTTGTTTGGTATGCCAAAAGGTCAAGTTTGGCAAGCATAAGACACAAGGATTACTACAGCCTTTACCCACTCCCACCCTCCCTTGGGAAAGTATTGCAATGGATTTCATTTTTGATCACCCGAAGACACAGAGTGGACATGATGGCATTTGATCTCCCAAAGACACATAGTGGACATGATGGCATTTGGGTTGTCATCGATAGATTTAGCAAGCAACCTCACTTCATTCCAGTGAAGAAAAAAATCAAGCCGGAGTATTTAGCGATATTGTTCATTGCACATGTTTTTCCACTACATGGCATGCCTGAGACAATAGTCTCCGACAGAGATCCCCAATTCATGATTTTGTATTGGAGGGCTATTGGGGAGAACATTGGCACACGGTTGCAGTTCTCATCATCATTTCACCCACAGATAATCGGGCAATCTGAGATTGCAAATTCAATTGTTCTGGATTTATTGAAGTCTTACATCTCTAATTAGAAGACCTAATGGGATTTTTTTACCTTTGGTGGAATTTGCCTACAACAACATGATTTGCTCTTTAACAGCGGGGAAGACACCATTTGAGATCATTGAAGGTGCTCCGAAGGTTCCACCCTTTCTTAGCACCAAAGATAAGATTTTTGAAGCCGACCAATACACGAGGGACTTGGGCACTGTATTTGCCAAGGATCGGGACACTTGAGCGAAATCTCAAGAACGACATTAGAAGGCAACATATCGATATTGACAAGATTTGAAATTAAAGGAAGACGATTGGGTGCTCTTACGTTTTGAGAAGGCACACCTAAGAAAACCAAAAGGAAAGAAGCGGCTTTTTCCAAATTTTAGCATGAGATATTATCCCCTTTCTAGATAAAAGAAAAGATAAATGATGTCTCCTTTTGACTCAAGTTGCCCGATACTTGAAAGATTCACAGTGTATTCTATGTGAGTCTATTAAAGCCTTTTAAAGGTGATGTGATAGTAGATGGGGAGACACATGAGCAACCCGAAGTGGAGGAAAGCAAGGAGAACTTGCTCCATAACAGATTTTGGGACACAAAGACAAAAAGATAAAAGGTTAAGTGACGAGGCGGTTCTTGGTTAAATTCAAGAACTATCATGCATTGGGTGCGAAGTGGATGGAGGAGGAGGACCTAGCGGATATTCCTTAGATTTTGGAACTTTACCTTGAAGCATTCGGTTTAGCATAGTCTACTCTGATAGAACCCCGAATTCAGTAAGGGTGGATCTAGTGCAATGGGTTTTCACAAGAGGGGAGTTACTCCGTTCCTTTGCCAATAGATTATCCCGATTTTTGAAGAAGTTCAGTGATGGCCCCTTTGGGTTTCAGGGATACTAATGGGCTGACCAGTACTCTGTTGTATGACTTTATGACACGGAATTCCCAAAAATGAATAAGATTAATTTGTACTCTCTCACTTGACTTGTTTGAGTGCCAAAACTGAAAGATGAAATGACTCTAGCATTTCGGTCTAATAAATCTCTATAGACATGATCGCAATAAGGATTAGTTAATAAAGCATCAGTGAGGTCTAGACTAGATCTAGATGCGATTACTAAGTATGTTGCTGGCAGTTATGTCTAAGATTTGGAATGAATTTTTTTGTGATTTGTCATGTGATGTCGTGTGATGTGACTGTCATTTTGTACATGTGTTAGATGTATCGTGTGTACTGCATCGGTACTAATAGTCAGTGTCTACTAAGACAGTTTACGGCCTCTGTCTGTTTTGCAGGTGTAATCGAGGGCAATTACAATTCTTTCAAGAGGGGGGTATGTCACAAACTGATGATGTGGTAGTGCGTGGAAACACACACACAACACGGAAGTGATGACGTGGCTATCAGTACAGATTCTTGCAATATACGTTGGCCAGGTGACATGGCAGCTGTACAAAAGCTCATAATTTATGTTGACTTGTTGATGGGCAGAACGTACGGATTTTTGTAATTTACGTTGACTTACTGATGTGGCAGAGCGTACAGATTTTTGCAGATTATGCTGATTGCTTTTTGTTGGCAGATTTTAGACCTGTTGTTTTTGGGACATTATTGCTTTTGAGTTTGAAGCCTTTGGGCCTCTGCTTTTAGCATCCCTTGTAACTCTTTATAAGTGGACCCAAGGGGGTCACTTGGTAGAGCATCTGGACGCAGAGTCTGAGAGTGAGCACCCACGAGTCGGTTGTACTTTTCTCAAAGATTAATATAAATGAAATACCGAAAGGGGCGCCAATCTTTGGGGCCTTATCTCTTGGCACGGAACTACAATGGGCGATGTCAACTCTCTTTTGATCTGTGAAGTATTTCGAAGTGAATCTCTGTTGTGTCATGGTAGAACCTTGACTTGAAGTGTCCAAGTTTGTTACGTTGGCCCCAAACCTTGATAAACCTTTCGGTATTTCTTTATATTACTTGAACTCGGTACAATGCTAGAAACTCTTTCACATATTTAAAGGTCCTTGGCCTTGAAAAAAATACAAACTCAAAAGCATCTGGTCCCCAAAACACTAGTGCCCAAAAAGCAACAATGCATTTTGCAAAAATCAATACAGCCTGTTCGCGCAAAATTCAGAATCCGTGTAGACTACCACATGACCAGTTAGTGAAATTTTTGAAAAGCCAAACATCCTATCACGTCATCAATTTTTATGCTTTTTTTTGTGTGTGTGAGGGTCCAGCCTTATTTTAATGCCTTTATGTCACTTGGGCCCCATCGGACGGGGTCCCAAAATTGGTGGGAACTCTTCTCTATAAAACTAGGCCACTTGGCAAGACTTTAGTCAGTCTAGTCTCTCTACACACGCGCGCGCACGCACATACACACACACACACACACAGAGTACTCCACACAAACATAAGAGACACTTTACTTCACTTGAAAGAGCTGAACTGAATTGAAAGAAAGAGAGAGAAAAGAGATGGCATAGGGATGTCGGGTCCCAACCCTCAAGGGCCCCCTTGCTCTATTGCCAGAGCAAGTACTTTCTTTTTTCTTGCACAAATGCTCATACAATGACTGGATGCTAAGATGCTGATGCTAGTGGGTACTGATGCTACTGATGCTGATACTGCTGAGTCTATGTCGACGAGATGACAATGTCGGCGAGACGACAACGGTGTCAAGGTTGAAATTTGAAAACGCTATGTACTTCTGCAGTGGATCTGCAATTACTGAGATACTGCGGTAAGGATCTGGAACCACCAATGCATGCAAGGCTGAAATGAAAAAAAGCTAAGTGATCTAGGTTGAATCCAAAAAGGGCTAGCTTCTTTGGGCTGAAACCAAAAACGCTAGGCTGATCTGGGTGCTAATGGTGGATGCGGCGAGAATCGGCAATAAAGAAGGGTGAGTTACGGCAAGGTTCAAGGTTGATATAAAAGTGCTAGCTTTATGGGCTGAAAACTCTAACCTTGTCCTTAGTAAACACCAGGGCTCCTGAGGTGCTGTCGGACTAATGGGTGCCTGCCTCCTTGTGTCCTACTTCTTCGGCTTCTATTGAGCGCATGGGCCTTGCTTTTATATTTCCGTTAGCCATTGATTTCCCTACCTATATTCCAATTCACTTATTGATAAATGACTTATAAGAGGTGGTTCACGCAGAGAAATATTGTCATATGCAAGAGAGCATGCAACTATGACCCCCGTGTCTGCTAGAGGCTCACAAAGGTGTCAGGGTCCATCCTGAGCTACTAGATCATGCTAGACTCGGGCAAAATATGTCCACGTAGCGCAAGTGACGTGCTCACATGACAGGTGGAGTTCCACACCTAGAAGCACTAACCCCAAAGATTGGAACCCCTTTCAATACTTCTTTTGTTATTGCTCGTTCACAAAGTACAATTGTCGAGGGTCCTCCTTGCAAGTGTGCGACTAGGCTTAGTCTGCTAGAGATTGACCCAAGGATACACTTATAAAGATACAAGGGTCCCTAAAAATACGGTGCATGTTGCTAAATGGACTTTAAAAAAAAAGTAATTTCTATTTATTGAAATTAGAATATTTAATTGTGTACACTTAAGTTGTAAGGTTAGGAACTGTAGATCTGTTGAAATTATTAAAAGCCATTAGGAATAGATAACTCTGATGCGTCATATAATGGCCCACCTTAAGCATCATGAAGGGATTGTGTCGTTGGTTCGATAGGAGAGACCGGGAAATACATTTTCTTGATGCATCACATGATAGGTGACAGGAGCATTGAAAAGGAAATATTTCATTGGTTTGGTAGGAAACCCGAACTGGAAAAAGGAATACGCCGAAAGACGCAAGCACAAGAATAAAGATGGGTTCTAAAAAGCTTTTTCTAAAAAGCGGAATATTTTTAGATGTTTTGGTAAAGTTCAAGACTCATTCTACTCTAGACGCTCAGTGGATGACTGAGCGTGAATTAGCATCTTATCCCGAGCATCTGGAAGGTTATGTACAAGCACTACAATTGAGGACAACTGCTAGAAGCCAGAGGGATATTACTAAATGGGCTATTTTCTTTTTTTTTTTAGTAATTTCTATTTATTTAAATTAGGATAT
Source organism: Adiantum capillus-veneris (assembly GCF_014529385.1). NCBI lineage: Eukaryota > Viridiplantae > Streptophyta > Polypodiopsida > Polypodiales > Pteridaceae > Adiantum > Adiantum capillus-veneris. Next base: position 71,348,874 of record NC_140940.1, on the reverse strand, counting down.
TTAGTTGTGTGCACTTAAACTGGAAGGCTAGGAACTGTAGATCTCTTGGAATTATTAAAAGCCATTAGGAACGAACAACTTTAATGTATCATATGATGGGTGACATCAAGCATCGCGAAGGGGTTGTGCCATTAGGTCGGTAGGAGAGACCAAGAAACAAATATTCCCGATGCGTCACGTCATGGGTGACGGAGCATTGAAAAGGGAATATTTTGTAATAAGCATAAAAACGCAAGCACAAGAATAAAGATGGGTTTTGAGAAGCTTTTTCTAAAAAGTGAAATATTTTTAAGTGTTTTCCAGGAAGAGCAAATGCTTTCCCGCAAGGAATGTGCGTTTGCATTGTATCTATGCTTGAGAATTGCATCCGAGGATGCGTGGAATGTAAGTGTGTAACATCAATTTTTAGCTCACTTTTTTTTTTATAAAAGTGAGTGGTTGCCTACTAAATAATCAACCCACTTAAAATAAAGTAAGGACTAATAAAAAAGACCATCGACCTCTTCTAACAACGGCAAAAAAAAGACCAATGCTCACTCTTTCTCCTCTCTCTAAATCTGCCGCAAGGTCTCTCTCTCCCTCTCTCGAGAATTTTTCGTGCGGGAAGGAATTGACCATTGAGTATGATGATTTAGAACGAAGGGGTCACTCCGGTTCTTGCGTTTGTAAAAAGATTCTCCCAAATAAAGATTCTCTTAACGGGGGAGGGGGGACCTGCCCATCTTCAAGTTCCAAATACTGCGTCGATCTTCTCCCTCGTCTCTTTTGGTTTAATATTTATTTATTTTCAGCTCATTGATTATTCGTGTCTGCTCCTGTTTGTGAGAGCGGCCCCCAAAGCTGCGCGACTTAAAGGCTTTGCCTTTCAAAATAGCCAGGGCTTGAGTTGTATAGACTGGACCTCAACTTCTAAGATAGGACCTCAACTTTCTGCATGCTCATGCTTTATTCTCTAATGTTTCTTGCTTCTGGTGTTGTAGAAACTTAAATGGTGAGAATCTTGCTGGATTTGAAGTTAAAAATTTGCAAAACCTGGAAAACCAGCTCCAAGCTGGTGTAACTCGAGTGAGGGCAAGAAAGGTACATTCACACCATCTTCCAGTTAAAAAGTGTCAAACTTTGATTCAACTTTGTCTCCAAACAGATGCAACTGCTGATGGAGCATATCCAAGATTTTCGTAAAAAGGTGTGAATTTTCAATTCCCTAATACAGCGCATTATACGTTTTATCCTCATCTTCTTTCTCTTTTGATCTAGGAACTACTTCTTTTTCAGGAGAACGAGCTTCTTAAGTCTAAGGTGACCTTCATAGATTTGCATAGAATTCATCTTAACCCTTTTGTCTCTCAATGCATGCACCTGCCTTGCATAGAGCAACAGAGTTTCCTTATTGGCCTACATAAGAGCCGAGGCCTGCTGGGTATGAAGAGGTTTAGTGCTTTTATAAGAAAACCACTCTCACACGGGTTACGAAGGGCTTTAGTACATTTTAGGGGGACAAGTTCCTACATTGTAGTAGAGCAACAAATAGATACGATTTTATGCGTGTTAGCATGCATTCCATGTAGGAAAACGGAGTTTGTTTCAATGTTTTCTACACGATGCATAACATCATGAGCTTCTGCTCGGGAGGCACGGCATACGTAGCTAGGTACGATTGGGGGCAGGGGACTGCCGGCCCGGTGGGAGGCACCACATACCTAGCTAGGTATGCCGTGCCTCCGTCATAGAAGCTCATGATGTTGAGATAAGTCACAATTTGGGAATTATTGTGAGAATTTGTCCAAAACTTCTTGTGATTTGGGGAGTCTAACCAATCAAGATTAAGTGGAACTCCTCCAGATATTTGACATTTGTTTTCTTGTCTCTATTAAGACTGATTTCCTTCTTATCTCTGATATTGCAGCTTCTTGAAGCTTCCTCTACGCACGCAGGAAGTGTTACCACAGAGACCACCTCTCAGGACATTCAAGACATTTCGAGCATAAAAGCCAGCTCTGGAAAGCTGCAGGCATTTACACAAGAGAATGAGTCCATCATAAGTGAGGCTGAAACAACCCTCCAGCTTGGATGTCCTCGAAAGCAATTAAGAGCTTGATGGGGAAAAGTTGTTTGTGTGGATGAGGAACTCTGTCACACCTTGTGAAGTTGGTCTAACCAAATGTAGTTGCTCAAAGGGATATTTGGTCTAATGGTAAAAGTAATAAATAGTGTTGTACCAAGTGTGGTTTAAGCAATTTAAGATGTTTGTCTGATTGCTTGCAACATTTAATCATCACAATGCCTCATGCAAAGAAGGGCCAAAACATTACTAAATCTGACTTTTGACTTCTTCAATTGTTTTGGCATTGTAATCATAGACAATGCACGGATGCACATAGGATCTCAGAAAAGCTGGTATAGTGTATATTCTCTCTTCAAGTCAAAGATACCTTGCCAAAAATATAAGTAAAGCCAAAATATAAGTAACTCTTGTGCATATTTTACTTTACAAGTGAGCACAAGTCCAGCATACCGCAAACACAATCATGAAATCACCTTATCTTCTTGACGAAACAAATCGCCAAATGATCAAATGGTCTTTACTGTTGCCTTCTATTTCCTTCTTACAATGATAGGCACACAGTTGTCTGAATTCTAAAAGCTGATTTTTAATGGACGAGATACACAATAATAATGAGCTTCGCAATCCAAAATGTGGACATATCTCAAATTAAATCCTGTCTAAATTAGCTGAAGTGTCTGTGAATATTAGTAATCAAGTGTTTGAAACTTTCAAAGAAAATTATATAAAACTTTCCATGAGCCCATCTATTTGTCACTGCAATAAACAAAAGACTGGATATGTGTAACAAACTTGGACACCCCAAGTCTAGATTTTGTTGCGACATAGCAAAGATTCACTTAAAAACAATTGACAATTCAAGAGAAAGTCGACATGGCCCGGCGTAGTTCTGTGCTGAGAGAGATTGGCCCCCCATTCGGTATTTCTTTTATATTAATCTTTGAGCAAAGTACAATTTCCCGTGGGTGCTCTCTCTCACACTCCGGATGCTTTGAGAAGTGAGTCCCCCTTCGGTCACTTATAAAGATTACAAGCGGTGCTAAAAGCAGAGCCCCAGATTTTCGTTACAAAGTTGTGAGGGCTCGTTGTTGCTCTCGCCCCCCTCCCCTGTGCACGCACCTGCACTCCCCTCTCTCGCCATCGCTCTCCCCCCACCATCATCCCTCACGCTGCCCTGCCCTATCTACCTGTTGCATGTTCTGCCACTGCCAACCCAGCGCGCACGCTCACCCCAGCACCTCGTGCCTCAGCCCGTCCGCATGCATTGCCCCCCCCCCCCTTCTTAGCTCGCAGGATTTGTCTTCTCGGCCTTCTAGGAGTTTGTCGTGTCACCTTCATCCTTCTCGATTTAGCAGCAGACACAGAATGGCGGCTTCTGCTCCACGTGAGAGGGAGTCTATAGAAATCCCCTTGCCTGACACCGCGGAGCCGACCCTTTGACTTGCTCTCTCGCCAAAAGAGCAAGTGAGCCTGATGGCCGGAGTGGAACGTTTGCAAGCCACTTCAGTTATTTGCAAGATCATTGGCACTCAGCCCAGTCAGGGCGAGGTTCGGGATCTACTTCAGGCCCGCCTTCTCTCCGATGTGGTTAAGATCACCGATATCCAGATCCTCGAGAGAGGGTACTACCAGATAGAGTTCGAGTCTCCAGAGATGACGGCCAAGGTGATTTCACTGAGCCCGCACGGCATCCGAGCAGCTCGAGCCTACTTCAGACGATGGCATCATGGTTTTGATCCCTCTACAGGTCTGCTTGAGGAGGAGGCAGACTTGCCGATCTCGGTCTGTTTCCTAGGCCTGAGGTGAGAGTACCTCCCTCTTCTCCCAAGGATTGGTTCCATGTTCGAGACAGTTCTAGAGTCTTCACGCACTGCAGCTTCAGCTTCAACTGGGGCCAAGACTGCAGGTTTACCTACTGTGCGGGTTCTTGTTCGAGACACACTCCCTTGCCAAGGTGGTTCTGCTACCTTGGGTGAGGGGGGATGGATCAGACAAAGTGTGGAGTATTCGGGTCTCCCAAATTAACGTTTCATTTGCAGACAGATGGGCCATTTGGAAAAGGCTTGTCCTCGTAGGAGAGCTCGACCCACGATTCATGTGCAGCCTCCCAAGGGTGAGCATGACTAGCAATTAGATGAACAGACCGAACAGGCTGGTACCTTGACTGAGACCAGCGATCAGACAACTGACGGTTGGCAGCAAGTGCTTGGTCGTTGCCGATAGGGGCGGCCTCGCCCCACTGCTCCCCTTGGTGGCCGGCCTTATGCAGCTCAGCAGCACTGGATTCCGACTAGGAACCGTTTTGGCCCCCTTCAGCAGGACCTGCATGAGGATGCTCCATCCTCTTCAGTTTGTCCACCTCCACCATCTCATCCTTCAGACGCTACTGCTCCGCCTCCTCCCCCACCTCCACCCCCGCCTCTCGTCCTTCCTCTCTCCCCGGTGGGGCACACAGTCTCATCTCCCTACCCCTCCTCCACTCCTCCTCAGACGCAGAGGACTGGACACACGTCTTCCACGAGGCGATCCCTTGGTAGTGCTTTCGCTACGAGCTGTGTAGCTCGAGAGGGACACCCCACCTGAGGCCACCTTTTTTGCTGCAGACTTATTCTTTTGCAGCAGTCCCGCGAGGTTTGAGTAGTTTTGACTTTCGTAGACGCTGGGTCTTCTTCCACTACAGCTTCACACGGTTCTTGGGTGACCCTTCTCCTGACCTGGAGGAGGCTTGCTTGAGAGTCCACATCCTCTTTCTTGCAGCTAGAGGCTTTGAGACTCTGGACACAACGGTGGGTTTATCCATTCCGCTGTGTGGTAGGTATCCCACAGAGTGGACCCTGCACATAGTTCTTGATTGGCTCCAGATTCAGGCTACTGAGTTCTCACACCACACAGGGGACTTAGGGGTGACAGATCTGGTGCAGACACTTTGGCCTCTTGCCAAGTTCAGAGTGACACCTCCGGATGCAACGGGTTGCAAGCACAGTGTGGTGCATTTGTTTGCTGACACTTAGAGCCCTCCTTGTTGTGTTTTTGTATATGAGGATTCTTGGACAGAGGATGTAGCCCTTCGGGCTGCACACTCGACTTGGTCTTGGGCGGGACAGTCACTCCTTTCACTTTTTTCTAGAGGTTGTTCGGATGTGGATTACTCCCCATCCAAACCGGCCTCAAAGATAGCAAGGTTGGCTCCTGTTGTTGCAGCATATGTTTTCTCTCAATGACTCCATGAGGATCATCTCATGGAATGTGTAGGGATTAGGAGGGACCCGGTTTCAGCGTCAGAGGGGTCGGCTGCATCAAGAGCTTTAGAGATTCCTTGTGGGTGGTGAGGTTAACATTCTTATGCTACAGGAGCATCATCCTCATGAGAGCCGCATTAGACAGTGTCGTCAGATTTTGCGTGATCGCTATGAGACATTTTGGTCAGCTGCATTTGGACCTGGAGGCATTCAGGGAGGGGTATGTATGACTATTGCGGATTCTTTGCAGCAAGCCATTGTAGCAAGAGGTATTATTGTACCAGGCAGAGCTTAGTGGATTACTATGCACGTTCAGGGTTGCCTTATGAGTTTCCTAAACATTTATGCACCCGATGTGGCAAGTGCTCGGGCAGAGTTCTCGTCTCAGGTTGTGGATTCTTTGCCACATGCAGAGCAGCGGTGTGTTGGGGGGGACTTCAACATGGTTGAGGACCCCTTAGATCATATTGGAGGTAGCCATGTCACGGTATACAAGGTTGAGCTGGAAGCATGGGAGTGGTTTTGTATGACTATGAGGGTTTCTAATGTTTGACAGCACTCAGGTTTTGTACGGTTCCTTGACAACCTGGTTTTCTCCCGTTCTGATCGCAGAGTTGGAGGAGTGAATCTATCCAGGATAGATCGCTTCTATGCTAGTGACCGCATCTGTTGACTGGGGTGAGTCAACTTGCATCTTGGCTGGGACATCCTTTTAGGACCATGCACCAGTGATCCTTACAGACAGATAGACAGAGATGGGGCAGCACTATGCTACGCACGCCCTGAGAGGATCTTGCTGGACTTTGAGCTCAAAGAGCGAGTAGTAGCCCTTTGGACAGAGGGCTTTGACACACACAACTCTCCTGCTGAAAGACCAACCTCTAGACTTGCTCAGCTTAGCCATTTATTTCCTCAGGAGTCTACGGCCCGCGCCTGGTTGTAGCGAGAGAAAAGGAGCAGCGTCTTCGACGAGGCGTTGCTTCCCTGCAGAGGATGCAGGAGCAGTACCCAAACAGCCCATGGTTGGAGGAGCAGTTGCAGCACGCTAGCTAGGAGCTTGCCAGCACATAGGAGAGACATCATGAGTTTTCTTTCCATCAACAGGCATCTCAATGGACCTAAGTGGGTGACGAATTCGAAGGGGCGCTCTTTGAGACTGTGGGACCCCGGCACACGCACGCTAGTGTCAGCCAATTGAGGAGGCCTCATGGGTCAGATGCTTCAGAGCCAGAGGACATACGTGCAATTGCTACTGACTTTTACCGTGACATGTTGTCAGCAGAGCCACAGTCGGAGCATCAAGATGCATGCACAGAGCCGCTTTGGGCAAAGGTGCCTTGTCTAGTGACTGAGGAGATGTGTCAGAGGCTTGAGCTGCCTCTTCAGCTAGAGGAGCTCCACGTGGCCCTCAGAGCAGTTCCCCGTGGTAGCTGTCCAGGTGAGGATGGTTTGACTCCCAGATTTTTCTTAGAGTACTAGGACTTGCTTGGCTCAGACCTTTGCAATGATTTTCAACACATCTTACACACAGGAGAGATGCCTGACAGCATGAGTGAGGGTTTGATATACCTCATTCCCAAGGAGGGTGGTTCCTTGGATGAGATTCGGAAGTGGCGACCCATCAACATCCTTTATCTTCTTAAAAACCCTCAATTAGCTAGTCACTGGGCTAGTTGAACCAAAAAATAATAATAATAAAATAAAAATAAAAATTATAAGTATATTATGGCCCATTTGTGTGTAAATATTTGTATATAGGGCCTAAATAAAAGGATTTTTCATAATTATTTTGGTATTTATTTAAATATTTCTACCTATGGTGTGCTATTTATCCTATGTACATTGACTCACCATTACCATATTTTTTCTTACCATTTTGCATACTCTTTATTCCATATAAAAATAATTTCATGCAAGCTTCTCTTATTTTTGTTCTAATTCCATCTCAACAAAAATCCAAAAAAACTAGTTCTATTTATGTGTATTTTTTTCACTATTGTGATTTTTTTCTTCCTACATCCATTCTCTATTACTCTCATAAATTAGACCACCAAAAATATTCATCTTTTTATGGTAGACTTATAATGAAAGAGATTTATTTTGACCCCTTTATATCTTTTCCACCTATATTATTTATATTTGACATGTACATTTTTTTAAGACCCCTCAATATTTGATTTTCTTAGTTGTACTATTCACTTATATCATGATCTCAACAATATCTTCAATTATAGACCTACCAAATAAGGTCAAGGGTATGTGGCATGCATGCATGCACCATGGGGGGCTCACTCTTGGAGGTATTCAAACAAATCATCCAAAGAAGGACCACAGAAGGACTTTGTGCAGTGGAAAAAAACAGTCGGTGTTGCTGAATTTTTAAAGATCACATGCTTTCCGAATTTGAAAAGGTGATACAAACAAAAGTTGTAGCTCGTGGGCTGAACTTTTACCTCAAATTTTTCATATTTTTTTTGAGCTACGAGCTGTGAGCTATGATTTTATTGGTGGACCCCATTTTGCCGATGCTATGTAACCACACTCCCTCTTCCACTTTATCATTTTCCTCTTTCACACACACTTCTCCACTCATCATCCCCACCTCTCTCACCACTCCTCTCTGCACCCTACTCACCTTCTTCTCAACCTTGAAGAATAAGAGAAACCATGATGAACTCATGTCTCCTACACACACTTCCATTTTAAAATTGACCACCTACTCTCATTTTTCCTCTACCATATTACCCATATCTTAAAAAAAACCACAAAATTCAGCCTCTTCTCTTGAAAGACAACATCATAGTGATTGATTACTCATGTTCACTTACCTTGGCTCTCAAGGAAGGTCGAGAGTGGAGAAAAAACGAACCGTCAAAGCTAGTGAACCGTCAACAAGCATCAAAATTGACCCTACTCAAGACACTTGGAGCATCAACATTGTAAGAAATCCATATTTTCTTACCTATTAAGAGTTTTTTATTCCTTATTTGTATCCTATATGGATACTTCCATTGTAAATATCCAATTCCATTTGTAAATTAATAAAAATACTAACTCTACTAATTTACTAACACTAACCTACTATGAAAAGTCCTATCACCTCCTCTTCTCTCCTCTCTCTCTGCTTCATCTATCACCACCAAGTTCTTGATAATTCCAAGCAAAAGAAATTAGATAAGTGCTGAAAATCTAGCCCAACCCTGGTTAGAGGAGTAACCCTAGCCCTCAAAATTGCTATAAAAGGAGGGTGTAGCTAGCACAAAAATGGGGGAGCCATAAGCAAGAGCACTATGCTATAGCTTGAGAAGCCAAGCTCAACCTCTCTAGAAGGAGCTCTTGAGTGGAAGATCATTGTCTTATGCGTATGCATCTGTTGTATTAGGGGTGATTAGCAAGGGAACTCTATGCCACTGTAAGAGAGAGTGATCATTCAATTGAGAGTAGGAAATCTATCATTTCTCCTACTAGTGTAAGCCCAACATTTGCTGAATCAAGGAGGGTGGATTTGGAGTAAGCTTGGATACTTTGTCTCTCTTCCAACGTAATGTAATGGAAAACAATGATGTATAAGTGTCTTGGTGGTTTTTATGTTCTTGATAGCTTGTCTCTGGGTGTTGTCATCGATTCAGCCAATAAATTCCACATACTGTAAGAAGGAAATAGGGTGGAGAGGACTCCCCTGGCCTTAAGACAGTGATTGGGGTGACTTTTCTTGTGATTTGTTGTGGTGTAATTTACTCAATCTATGTTGAACAAATACTAATCTCACTTTGATTGGTCGTGACAGATTTGTAAGAAGGTATTAATGCAACAAGCATCCCCTCCCCCTGCTCTCTCTTTCTTACATATATAATTGTGTTTGCAGCCGCTACATTTCAAAGCAGCCCGAGCACTATCTATCTCTCTCTCTCTCTATGCGTCCTAGTTTGCATCCAAAACTAGGTGGTGCCCCAAATTTGTGTAGGGTTAGGTTGCGGGTTTGTGTGTGTGTTTGTTGTTTTTTTCAACCCCAACCCAATTGAGCAGCACGAGAGCCTAGAAGAGTGCTTAGAGGCCACTCTTCTTGTTGCCCGCCCCGGACCGCCTCAAATTGGTGCCCCCACTGAGGAACCAACTTGTGTATGTTTTTGTGTAGGATCAATCTTTAGAATAGTCAAGTAGTTTGCATGAATGGAGAGAATTTGTATGATCCTTTTATTCCGATTTTAAGGCAAAAGGTACACATAATTGTTAGTACTAAGTTGCAATTTCAACATGTAATTCGTAGAATTTTAGGTCCCTTTAGGTTGGCAGAGATAAACGCATCAGTAAATCCCTTTATTTTGTTTCTCATTAGGTACGACCTTAGTTTGGACGTCTATATTTTTGTTTTGTTTTAAGCATTAGGTCATGCATAGACCATGGATAATGGCCCAGGAATAGAGGTTTTCCCCTTCCATTTCACTCCACACATTAGAATAAACGTTGCAATTAGTAGGAAGATCCACTTTCAACAACGTATGGTGTTCATGTTTGGTGCCCAAAGAGTAGGAGAAATTCTCGCATCACCAAACCCTGTCATCCTGCCTCTTATTGATTATCATAGGTCATTTGATGTGAATATTTTTTTTTTGTTGTAGAATAGATTGCAATTTAGAAAATATTACTGTGTAAATCTTTATAAAAAAAAAAACAAACAAACAAAAACGTGTTTTCACCTTAAAACTGATTCAATGGAGGCCCAACGCCAAATTTCTGGATATCCTCTTTTCTTTGGAGAGCCTGGAGAGGATGCAGAATTATTTTTAGCAAATTTCAAGATGTATTGTCGTATCAAGAGGATAGTAACTGATCAAGAATGCGTAGAGATGTTTGAAGTGGTCCTTAGGAAAGATGTTAGCACTTGGTTTGACTCGTTGCCTGAGGAAGTTAAAGGGAATTACATGGAAGTTGTGAATCATTTCAAGAGATACTTCTTTGATCCCAAAAACAATCAAAAACTATGGCAAGACATTGTTTCTCATAAGCAAAAAGACCTAGATGACTACTACTTTTACAAGAAAGAGTTTCTACGTCTTTGGGCTGTATGAGTGAGAAATGTTGCTAACCCTGGTGATGGTGCAGAGTTCCTAAAGAAGGAGAGGTTCATAGCTAGACTCTTTCCTGACCTTAAGATAAAAGTTGAGGCGGGTGCACCTTCTACCTTTGATGCAGCTGAAAATAGGGCTATTGCGAAATATACAAAACTCAAGTGCCTAAGGGGAGAGGTTCCAATAGAAGGTCTTAGACCCAAAGGTAAGTCACAAGCATCAACATCTAGGGAGCTTCCTGAGGTAACGGTGAAAGTGATTGAGAAGTTAAATGAATCTTTAAGAAGCTTGTCAATTCACCTTGCACAAGCTGTAGGTCCAAAGGCACAAGCAAAGAAGTCTGAAGAGCGAGATCCACGACCTAGGAGAGTCTTGCAATGTTGGAATTGCAGAGAGTCTCGAGATGGGATGTATAATTGTCCTTGGCCCCGTGGGGAGCCAGGGAGACCTAACTTGAATTACCCTGTGATGAATGCAGGTGAAGGAACTGGTCAACAACCAAGTCTTCTACAAAGACCAAATGGACCAAGACCACCTCCACAAGGGGTAGAAGGAGTTCCACCTTTGCCAGATACAAATGTGCATGTGGTAGAGGTGACAAACTCAAATGAGGTTGACATGGAAGCAAATGGCATTAAGCGTGGCCGAGGAAAAGGTAAAGAGAAAGAAGGTGTCACATCAAAGAGTGACCATGGACGAGGCAAGAAGGCAAAGGATACCAAGGAAGCTAAGAGGACTCGACGTCGTATCAATCTCGAAGACTTCCCTCTTGGACATGGTATGGCTCCATACAACCTATTGGAAGACATGAGAGGTAAGGGTCCTGATATCTCATGGCCTCAGTTTCTTGCATTATGCCCACAAGTTAGGAGGGATTTAACGAAGGCAGTTAGCACTAGGAGAAAGATAAAAGAGAGTGTTCCTGTTGTAAAAATTGCACATGCTGAAATGAATGAGCATATTACACCTGTGCTAGATTGTTACATCAAAGGAAGATTGGTTAGGAAAGGTCTAGTGGATGGGGGTGCACAAATTTGCATCATGACAGAAGGACTCATGCAAAAACTAGGCATGCACATCCATGAGACACTTGAAATTAAAGTCAAAATGGAAAACAATAGCAAGGCTAGGTGCGTAGGAATTTGTAAAAATGTCTTTGTGGAGGCCTTTGGCATTAAGAAGGCGGTGGATTTCTATGTCATGTCTACCAAAGGAAATGGTTACCCATTTATCCTAGGGAGACCATGGCTAATGAAAATGCGAGCTTTGCAAGATTGGGAGAGTGGAAAGCTAATTTGCAGGAATGGCAATCATAAGAAGGTTGTCTTTGACATGAAGGAGAAACGCCAAGAGGAGCTCCATGAAGAATCATCTCAAAGTGAGACGGAGGAAGGCTGGACCGATAGCACTTAAGAAGGAGAAAGTAGCGACAGCATTACTGAAGAGGAGTCTTCCATCGAAGTCATGGGGGTAAGGTTTAATCCAAACAGCCAAGAGACCTCTTGCCCAGGTTTGGAATAGGTAGGTTCCCAAGAGAACCAAAAAGTGGAAGATAAAAGAATGTTAGAAGGTATTGAGGCGGTCCGGGGCGGGCAACAAGAAGAGTGGCCTCTAAGCACTTTTCTAGGCTCCCGTGCTGCTCAATTGGGGTTGGGGCAAGCACAATCAGAGACAACAACAACCCACAGCCAGAAACCAAACAAGAAAAGGGGAACCACCTAGTTTTATATGCAAACTAGGATGCACGTGATATCTCCTTGTACGGAAACGCACAAAGAGAGGGGAATGCAAGATAGCCACACACACCAAACACAAACATTCACCATGCCACACACACCAAACACAAACATTCACCATGCCAGAGAGAGGTAAAGAGCACAAATCAACTTGAGAAACTTGAGAAATAGAGAGACAACACAAAACTTGACCTTGTTGACAATACACAAATTGTCTTAGGGTCACGGGAGCCCTCTCACCGAGCACCCTCTTACAATTGACTTTTTAGGAAAACAATTCAACAAGCCCTCAAACCATCAAGCATGAAATAGCACAATAGACTTCAAGGCCAATATACCTTCAACCACCTGATGAGTCAACTTATCAAGTCAATTTGGAGAGAAGAATCGTAGTTTGCAGCATACAATTGCACCCAAAACTATGAATCTTATTTATGGATAAGAGTAGGCTACAAGTGTGATGCAGAGCATGGTATCACTCCACTCCTCTAGATGGAATAACTAACTTCAAGCTTCTCCATGCACCTATGCGTAGTGATGGAATAGAGCACTCACAATGCGCACACTCTCCACAACTAGGTTTGAAGAGTGGTGTGTTATGTGTTGAGAATGGTGTGGTGTAGTGTGATCATGTGTTGATTTACAAGGGAGAGAAGGGCTCTATTTATAGGTTTTAGAAGCCCCGATTTGGATTAGGCCTAATCAAGTTTATTTGAAGGAATAAAAGATTATGCATATTTTTATTTTTTTTAATGAGGGTGGGTCTCTCTTGTCCTTTGAGTCACATGGATGTGGGCTCAAGGGAAGAGAATTATTGAGGATAAAAGGAGAGAGGATTGAGTGAATAATTTGGGAGTGCCTACTCTAGTAGAGGGTGCATTTTACAATAAGGTTAGTGGTTAGTAGTTAGTAATTATCACTACAAAATATTTACAAAATCATTCACCAAATGGTGAGATGTATGATGAGAAAAGTTAGAGAAGGGATAAGCTTGTAAAGCAAGGTTGAAGCTTGGAGAAGTTGACATTCACCTCTTTACAGCACCGGTAGAAGAAGCGGTCAGCATGGCGAAGTAACGCGTGTCGATGAAGCTATGTTATCTTCAAACCTTGGAAAATTCATGATAAAAGCCTTTATTTGCAGAGGTTATCCTTGGATTTTTGCCGATTTTTTGAAGTTCTTTACAAAGCTGAAGAGAGTATGGTAATATGGACATATATGTAGAGACAAAGGGGGACACATAGGGTGTAGAAATGGAGGATGAAGGCTATGGAGGTGTGAGAGATGTGGCAATGGTGAAGAGGGTGAATTAGGACATGGGAGTTGCAGGTTTGGGAGTGGGAAGGAGAGGGAGGAGTGTGTGTGAAAGAGGAAAATGATAAAGTGGAAGAGGGAGTGTGGCTGCATAGCATGGGCAAACTGGGGTCCACCAATAAAATCATAGCTCACAGCTCGTAGCTCAAAAAAAAAAGAAAAAATTTCAAGTGAAATTTCAGCTCACAAGTTACAACTTTTGTTTGTACCACCTTTTCAAATTCGGGGAGCATGTGATCTTTAAAAATTCAGCAAAACCGACTGTTTTTTTCCACTACACAAGGTCCTTGTGAGGTCCTTCTTTGGATGATTCTTTTGAATACCTCCAAAAGTGGGCTCCCCATGGTGCATGTATGCATGCCACATACCCTTGACCTTATTTGTTAGGTCTATAATTGAAGATATTGTTGAGATCATGATATAAGTGAATAGTACAACTAAGAAAATCAAATATTGAGGGGTCTAAAAAATATATATAAATGTCAAATATAAATAATATAGGTGGGAAAATATAAAGGGGTGAAAATAAATCTCTCTCATTATAAGTCTACCATAAAAAGATGAATATTTTTGGTGGTTTGATTTATAAGAGTAATAGAGAATAGATGTAGGAAGGAAAAAATCACAATAGTGAAAAAATATACACATAAATAAAACTAGTTTTTTTTGGATTTTTATTGGGATGGAATTACACCAAAAATAAGAGAAGCTTGCATCAAATTATTTTTATATGAAGTAAAGAGTATGCAAAATGGTAAGAAAAAATATGGTAATGGTGAGTCAATGTACATAGCATAAATAACACACCATAGGTAGAAATATTTAAATAAATACCAAAATAATTATGAAAAATCCTTTTATTTAGGCCCTATATACAACGAAATATTTACACACAAATGGGCCATAATATACTTATAATTTTTATTTTTTTGGCTCAACTAACCCAGTGACTAGCTAATTGAGGGTTTTTAAGAAGATATGGGAAAAGTCCCCTAACTCGCACACGCCTATGTACAGTGAAATGGTAGGGATCTCCACAGTGTTTGGGTGATTTTGGTAGGGTGAGGTAGCTCACTATGACAATTTATAATAGCCAAAAAATGGCTATCATTAGCTCTCCCCCAGGATGATGGTATATTCATGTACCATCATAAAGCATCTTTTCCAAAGAGAGTACTTCAGAGTCCTTGACAAGATCTTCATTGTTTGGCCCCTCGGAATTTTGACTGGAGTTACACTAATGCTTCATGTAACAATACTTACATGAGATAGCTGCCTTTTGACAGATCTTTGGTAGATCCTTTGGTAGAAGGCGACTCAAATAAGGCTTCAAGCGATACCCGTTTACCTTCCTGGAGTTCTCTTTCCCATTCAAGTCCATAAGTTGATAGTAACTTGAATTGAAAACCTTCTTGACTATGTATGGCCCTTGCCATCTAGTTTCAAACTTGGCATCAAAACGATTATCGAGTCGATTGTCATACCTTAACACAAGATCTCCTTCATTGATGCCTTTGTCCTTCAATTTCTTATCAAGCTTTTCCTTCGTCCGTGTGGCTTTCCTCTTGTAGCACTCATATGCTGCTTCTCTTTTCCACTCAAGCTCAGCTAAGGTAAGAAGTCGATCCATCCATGCTTCTTGATCATCTTGTGCTGCTTTGCCATGAAGTTGCATTGTTGGAATGTTGAGCTCAATTGGTTGTAAAGCCTCTTGACCATAGACCAAGTGAAATGGTGTAAACTCCGCGGCTTCCCTATATGTGGTTCGATACGCCCACAAGGAACCATCCAAGAAGTCATCCCACAACTTTGTCTTGTTTCTCACCATCTTTCTAATGATGCCTGCAATGACACCATTAGCTTTTTCTACCAAACCATTGGATTGGGGATAGTAGGGTGTACTATGACGATGTAGAATGTGAAGTTCTTCATAGACTTTTGTAAGCAAGCCCTTTCTAAACCCTGGACAAGAAACAATCTCCAAAGGTGTGCCAAATTTACAACAAATGTGAGTGTAAACAAATTTGTTCACTGTCCTCTCATTTACCTTTGCCACACTTTGTGCTTCCACCCACCTAGTCATATAGTCTACAGCCACTAGAATGTAGAGTTTACCATTTTTTGTCATAGGGAGAGGACCCATAGCATCAATGCCCCACTTTTCAAAGGGTCCATTTGCAAGCACGATTTGCCTTGGACCATAAACCAATCTTCTATTCCCATTTACCTGACAATTGTGACAACTTTTACACCAATGTTGGACATCCACATGAAGACTTGGCCAAACATACCCCCCAAGCAAAATCTTCTTCACAGTTAACTCTGGGGCAAAATGACCCCCACGTGCCTCTTCATCCAAACCTTTTAGAATGGCTGGAATTTCCTTGATAGTTGGTACTCTTCTGCACACTTGATCCTTCCCTCTTTGATAGAGGGATCCTTCTAGAAAGAGATACGCGCTTGCCTTTTTCATGAGTCTCCTCTTATGAGCCTTCCTGAAGTCTTGTGGAAACTCACCCTCCAAAATGTAGCTAATAATGGGAGTCAATGAATCCAATCCTTGGTATCTCGGTTGCTTGACAGTTGCTGCCACCATGGTGACCTGCACTTCTTTCTCAACACATGTGACTAATTGATGTGCAAGTAAATCGGCATCTTCATTCTGTTTCCTAGAATTATGATATAGTTGCACTTCTTCAAATTGATTAAACAATCTACGAATGGCATGAACTTTTGTCCTTAGGCTTTCATTCTTGCATGCTCAAATGCCTAAAATTTGCTTCACAATGAGAAGCGCATCCCCTTTTACCATGAGACGTTCTATACCTTGGCCAAAGCATATCTTTAAACCATGAAGTAGTGTGTCGTATTCTGCTTCATTGTTGCTGGTTGAACCTGGTAGATTGACCTTCTCTTTCATGACCACCTCTCCACTTGGGTTGAGCAACACTAGCCCTCCCCCTGCTTTTCCTGTGGCTCGTCGAAAAGCTCCATCAAAGAACAAGGTAAAAGCATTAGAAATACTTTTAGGTGGTGGCAATGGTAGGGTCTTTACCTTAGGCACCTTAATTTCCTTCTCATGTACCTTATAAGTGAGAATCCCTGCCAATTGTGCACGCACACCATCCTCTACCTTGAAAGAGTATTGAAACTCTTGCAACTCCATAATCCACTTCGAGATCCTAGTGCTAAGATTCATTTGAGATGACACCCAAGGAAACAAATTTTCTGCAGTGAGAATTACAAAAGGTTTTGGTAGCAAGTAGGATCTAAACTTTCTCACCGCAAACATGAGAGACAACATCATGAGTTCTGCCTCTATGTAGCCTCTCTCGAAAGCATTCATGACCCTACTAGCAAAGTAGATGGGTCGCATCCTGGTACTATGGGGATCTTGTTGTAATAAAACTGCACCAATTGTTTCCTTCCCAACACTAGAGCTAACAAAGAATGTGTACTCCCAACAAGGAGGCATGAGTGTTGGTAGCTCTGACTTTAATGTTACAAAAGTACTCTTCAAGCTCATCAGACCATGCAAATTCTACTTGTTGTGTCAAATTTTGCAAAGGATGAAGCAACTCCGAATCTAAGTGAATAAAGCGTGACATATACTTCACCTTTTGAATGAATGAGATGACCTCAAGACTCTTTGGTGATGGTAGCTCAATGAGATCTTTTGTCTTTGTTGGATCCACCTCAATACCTTTATAGGAAACCTTGTGAACAAGCAAGATCACTTCATCCTCACCTATGTGGCACTTGTCTGGGTTGAGTTGACCTCCCATTTTGTAGAGCTTCTTTAAACCTTCTTCTACCCTTTGTAGATGCAATGATTTTGAGCTATAAATGCACAAATCATCAATGAACACCCTGATTGACTTTCCAAAGAATGCTTGAAACACCATGTTCATGAAGCGTTGGAAGGTTGTAGGAGCATTTGTTAGTCCAAATGGTATGACTCTAAAAGCATAACAATTCCAAGGAGTGATGAAGGTTGTTTTCAACTGATCTTCCAATGCGATACCTATTTGAAAGTAACCCGAGTAGCCATCACACACAGTGTACTTCTCATGACCAGCTACCTCATTTAGTATCTCATCCTGAAATGGGAGGGGAAAGTGATCTCTTTTTGTTGCCTCATTGAGTGGACGGTAATCCACACACACCCTCCACTTGCCGTTTTTCCTAGGAGTGACAACAACGGGAGAGACCCACTCTGAATTCTCCACTGGATAAATGAAACCTACAGCTAGAAGCTTTCTTACCTCCTTGAGTAAAGTCTGCTCCTTGATGACTCCTAGCCTTCGTAGCTTCTGAGCCTTAGGTGTGGCCTCTGGCTTCAACTCAAATTTGTGTTGAACAGCATCTACTCCACGCACATCAGTGTAGTCTTTAGCAAAAAGCCTAGGAAATTTCCTTAGCACACATTTGAACTCCTCTCTTTCGTCCTTTGTAAGTGTTGTAGACTCATGATGCTTTCTCTCATTTTTGCAGTGAGAAAGTTTAGATCCTACTTACTACCAAAACCTTTTGTAATTCTCACTGCAGAAAATTTGTTTCCGTGGGTGTCATCTCAAATGAATCTTAGTACTAGGATCTCGAAGTGGATTATGGAGTTGCAAGAGTTTCAATACTCTTTCAAGGTAGAAGATAGTGTGCGTGCACAATTGGAATAGATTCTCACTTATAAGGTACATGAGAAGGAAATTAAGGTGCCTAAGGTAAAGAACCTACCATTGCCACCACCTAAAAGTATTTCTAATGCTTTTACCTTGTTCTTTGATGGAGCTTTTTGACAAGCCACAGGAAAAGCAGGGGGAGGGCTAGTATTGCTCAACCCAAGTGGATAGGTGGTCATGAAAGAGAAGGTCAATCTACCAGGTTCAACTAGCAACAATGAAGCAGAATACGACACACTACTTCATGGTTTAAAGATATGCATTGGCCAAGGTATACAACGTCTCATGGTAAAAGGGGATGCGCTTCTCATTGTGAAGCAAATTTTAGGCATTTGAGCATGCAAGAATGAAAGCCTAAGGAAAAAAGTTCATGCCATTCGTAGATTGTTTAATCAATTTGAAGAAGTGCAACTATATCATACTCCTAGGAAACAGAATGAAGATGCCGATTCACTTGCACAGCAAGTAGTTACATGTGTTGAGAAAGAAGTGCAGGTCATCATGGTGGCAGCAACTGTCAAGAAACCGAGATACCAGGGATTGGAGTCATTGACTCCCATTTTTAGCTACATTTTGGAGGGTGAGTTTCCACAAGACTTCACGAAGGATCGGAAAAGGGGACTCATGAAGAAGGCAAGCCCGTATCTCTTTCTAGAAGGATCCCTCTATCAAAGAGGGAAGGATCAAGTGTGCAGAAGAGTACCAACTATTAAGGAGATTCTAGCCATTCTAAAAGGTTTGCACGAAGAGGCATGTGGTGCTCATTTTTCCCAAGAGTTAATTGTGAAGAAGATTTTGCTTGCGGGGTATGTTTGGTCAAGTCTGCATGTGGATGTCCAACATTGGTGTAAAAGTTGTCACAATTGTCAGGTAAATGGGAATAGAAGATTGGTTTATGGTCCAAGGCAAATCGTGCTTGCAAATGGTCCATTTGAAAAATGGGGCATTGATGCTATGGGTCCATTGCCTAGAACTAAAAATGAGAAATTGTATATCTTGGTGGCCATAGACTACATGACGAGATGGGTAGAAGCTCAAAGTGTGGCAAGAGTAAATGAGAGGACAGTTAGCAAGTTTGTGTACACTCACATTTGTTGCAGATTTGGCACACCTTTGGAGATTGTTTCTGATAATGGTCCAGGGTTTAGGAAGGGATTTCTCACGGAAGTTTGTGATGAGCTTCACATTCTACATCGGCATAGCACACCCTACTATCCTCAGTCAAATGGCTTGGTAGAGAAGGCTAATGGCATCATTGCAGGAATCATTAGAAAGATGGTGAAAAACAAGACAAAGTTGTGGGATGACTTCTTGGATGGTGCCTTGTGGGCGTATCGAACCACATATAGGGAAGCCACGGAATTCACACCATTTCACTTGGTCTATGGTCAAGAGGCTTTATAACTAATTAAGCTCAACATTCCAACAATGCGACTTCATGGCAAATCAGCACAAGATGATCAAGAAGCATGGATGGATTGACTTCTTACCTTAGCTGAGCTTGAGTGAAAAAGAGAAGCAGCATACGAGTGCTACAAGAGGAAAGCCACACAGACGAAGGAAAATCTTGACAAGAAACTGAAGGACAAAGGCATCACTGAAGGAGATCTTGTGCTAAGGTATGACAATCGACTCAATAATCGTTTTGATGCCAAGTTTGAAACTAGATGGCAGGGGCCATACATAGTTAAGAAGGCTTTCAATTCAAGTTACTATCAACTTATGGACTTGAATGGGAAAGAGCACTCTAGGAAGGTAAATGGTTATCGCTTGAAGCCCTATTTGAGTCGCCTTCTACCAAAGGATCTACCAAAGATCTATCAAAGGGCAGCTATCTCATGTAAGTACTATTCCATGAAGCATGAGTGTCACTCAAGCCAAAATGCCGAGGGGCCAAACAATGAAGATCTCATCAAGGACTCTGAAGCACTCTCTTTAAAAAAGATGCTCTATGATGGTACATGAATATACCATTATCATGGGGGAGGGCTAATGATAGATGTTTTTCGGCTCTCCCTAATTGCCATAGTGAGTTAACCCACTCTACCAAAATCCCCCAAACACTTGGCTATCCCTACCATTTCACTGTACATAGGCGTATGTGAGTTAGGGGACTTTTCCCATATCTTCTTAAAAACCCTCAATTAGCTAGTCAATGGGCTAGTTGAGCCAAAAATAAATAGAAAATATAAAAATTATAAGTATATTATGGCCCATTTGTGTGTAAATATTTCATTGTATATAGGGCCTAAATAAAAGGATTTTTCATAATTATTTTGGTATTTATTTAAATATTTCTACCTATGGTGTGTTATTAATGCTATGTACATTGACTCACCATTACCATATTTTTTCTTACCATTTTGCATACTCTTTATTCCATATAAAAATAATTTCATGCAAGCTTCTCTTATTTTTGGTGTAACTCCATCCCAACAAAATCCAAAAAAACTAGTTCTATTTATGTGTATATTTTTTCACTATTGTGATTTTTTCCTTCCTACATCTATTCTCTATTACTCTCATAAATTAGACCACCAAAAATATTCATCTTTTTGTGGTAGACTTATAACGAGAGAGATTTATTTTGACCCCTTTGTATTTTTTTCACCTATATTATTTATATTTGACATGTATATTTTTTTTAGACCCCTCAATATTTGCTTTTCTTAGTTGTATTATTCACTTATCATGATCTCAACAATATCTTCAATTATAGACCTACCAAATAAGGTCAACGGTATGTGACATGCATGCATGCACCATGGGGGGCTCACTCTTGGAGGTATTCAAAAGAATCATCCAAAGAAGGACCTCACAAGGACTTTGTGCAGTGGAAAAAACCAGTCGGTTTTGCTGAATTTTTAAAGATCACATGCTCTCCGAATTTGAGAAGGTGATACAAAAAGAAGTTGTAGCTCGTGGGCTGAAATTTTACCTCAAATTTTTTCATATTTTTTTTGAGCTACGAGCTGTGAGCTATGATTTTATTGGTGGACCCCATTTTGCCCATGCTATGCAGCCACACTCCCTCTTCCACTTTATCATTTTCCTCTTTCACACACACTTCTCCACTCATCATCCCCACCTCTCTCACCACTCCTCTCTGCACCCTACTCACCTTCTTCTCAACCTTGAAGAATAAGAGAAACCATGGTGAACTCATGTCTCCTATACACACTTCCATTCCAAAATTGACCACCTAGTCTCATTTTTCCTCTTCCATATTACCCATATCTATAAAAAAACCACAAAATTCAGCCTCTTCTCTTGAAAGACAGCATCATGGTGATTGATTACTCATGTTCACTTACCTTGGCTGTCAAGGAAGGTCAAGAGTGGAGAAAAAACGTACCGTTAAAGCTAGTGGACTGTCAACAAGCGTCAAAATTGACCCTACTCAAGACACTTGGAGCATCAACATTGTAAGAAATCCATAATTTCTTACCTATTAAGATTTTTTTCTTCCTTATTTGTATCCTATATGGATACTTCCATTGTAAATATCCAATTCCATTTGTAAATTAATAAAAATACTAACTCTACTAATTTACTAACACTAACCTACTATGAAAAGTCCTATCACCTCCACTTCTCTCCTCTCTCTCTTCTTCATCTATCCCCACCAACTTCTTGATAATTCCAAGCAAAAGAAATTAGATAAGTGCTGAAAATATAACCCAACCATGGTTAGAGGAGTAACCCTAGCCCTCAAAATTGCTATAAAAGGAGGGTGTAGCTAGCACAAAAATGGGGGAGCCATAAGCAAGAGCACTATGCTATAGCTTGAGAAGTCAAGCTCAACCTCTCTAGAAGGAGCTCTTGAGTGGAAGCTCATTGTCTTATGCATATGCATGTGTTGTATTATGGGTGATTAGGAAGGGAACTCTATACCATTGTAAGAGAGAGTGATCATTCAATTGAGAGTAGGAAATCTATCATTTCTCCTACTAGTGTAAGCCCAACATTTGCTGAATCAAGGAGGGTGGATTTGGACTAAGCTTGGATACTTTGTCTCTCTTCCAACGTAAAGTAATGGACAACAATTATGTATAAGTGTCTTGTTGTTTTTTAAGTTCTTGATAGCTTGTCTCTAGGTGTTGTCACCAATTAGCCATAAATTCCACATACTGTAAGAAGGCAACAGGGTGGAGAGGACTCCCCTGGCCTTAAGATAGTGATTGGGGTGGCTTTTCGTGTGAAGCTATGTTGAACAAATACTAATCTCACTTTGATTGGTCGTGACAGATTTGTAAGAAGGTATTAATGCAACAAGCATCCCCTCCCCCTTCTCTCTCTTTCTTACATATATAATTGTGTTTGCTTTATCACAGCCGATACATTTCAAAGAAGCCAGAGCACTGTCTCTCTCTCTCTCTCTCTCTCTCTCTCTCTCTCTCTCTCTCTCTCTCTCTCTCTCTCTCTCTCTCTCTCTCTCTCTCTCTCTCTCTCTCTCTCTCTCTCTCTCTCTCTCTCTCTCTCTCTCTCTCTCTCTCCGCGTCCTAGTTCGCATCCAAAACTAGGTGGTGCCCCAAATTTGTGTAGGGCTAGGTTGCGTGTTTGTGTGTGTGTTTGTTGTTTTTTTCCAACCCCAACCCAATTGAGCAGTACGGGAGCCTAGAAGAGTGCTCAGAGGCCACTCTTCTTGTTGCCCGCCCTGGACCACCTCACCAGATAGTTCTTAAATTTAACCAAGAACCACCGAGTCACTTTACCTTTTATCTTTCTTCCCTTGTGTGCCAAAATCAGTTCAAGAACGAGTATCTCCTTGCTCTCGTCCACTTCGGGTTGCATATCAGGCTCCCCATCAAAACTCGCACCTCACCTTTAAAAGGTTTCAAGAGACTCACATAAAATGAATTGTGAACCTTCCAAGTATGGGGCAGCTTGAGTTGAAAGGAGACATCATTTATCTTTTCTTTAATCTAGAAAGGGCCATAATACCTCATGCTTAGCTTTGAAAAAGTTGTTCCTTTGCCTTTTGTTTCCTTGGGCGTGCCTATTGATCAACACGTAAGAGCACCCAATCGTCTTCCTTTAATTTCAAATCTCCTTGACGTCGATCTGCTGCCTTCTTATGTCGTTCTTGAGATTTCTCTAAAGCCTCTTGTACCTTGGCAGAAGCAATGTCCCAAGTCCCCTGTACTGGTCGGCTTCAAAAATCTTGTCTTTAGTGTTGAGAAAGGGTGGTACCTTTGGAGCACCTTCAATTATCTCAAATGGTGCCTTCCCCGTCAAGAGTGAACCGTGTTGTTGTAGGCAGATTCCACCAAAGACAAAAAATTCCCATTGAGTCTTCAAATCAGAGATGTAAGACTTCAATAAATCTAGAATAATTAAATTTGCAATCTCAGATTCCCCATCTGTCTGCGGGTGGAATGATGACGAGAACTGCAACCGTGTGTCAATTTTCTCCCAAAAAGCTCTTCAAAACAAACTCGTGAACAGGGTTCTCTGTCGAAGAGTATTGTCTCAGGCATGTCATGTAATCAAAATATGTGTGCAATGAACAGTCTCGCTAAATGGTCCGGCTTGTCTGTTTTCTTCATAGGAATGAAGTGAGCTTGCTTGCTAAATCTGTCAATGACAGTCCAAATGCGATCGTGCCCACTCTGTGTCTTCGGGAGATCAAAGATGAAATCCATTGTAATACTTTCCTGGGGACGGGTGGAATGGGTAAAGGCTGTAGTAATCCCTGTGCCTTATGCCTGTCAACCTTGACCTTTTGGCATACTAAACAACTGCGAACAAAGTCGTCCACATCCTTCTTGAGTCTCGGACAAAATAAATAATGCTCCACACCTTTCAAGGTGGTGTCAATGCCTTGGTGACCCGTAAAAGGTAGGCAATGGCACTCAGTTAAAACCTTTTCCTTCAACGGTTGTGTAACACACAACATTGTTCTCTTCATCAAGTAGGCATCCAGAATGGAATATACTAGCACTATCTCCCCATTCTGTATCCAAGTAAACACATCAGAAAAATCCAGAGCAGTGGCATACTGCTCAATGGTATCCTCGAAGCTTCCATGATGGATTGTGGAAATAGCCAAGAGGTGGGGCATCCGAGACAATGCATCTTCCACTAAGTTATTTTGTCCCTAAACATGGACAATCTGGAAGTGAAATTGTGACAAGATGTAAGCTCACCGCATCTGCTTTTCCGAAAGCTTCTTCAGTTACAAGAAGTAGCATAAACTCTGCTGATCAATAAACACACTAAAACCGGCTCCGAGTAGGTAATGTTACCACTGATTAATAGCATGGATCGTCTTGCTTTAGTACCAGTAAAATTGGAGAATAATAGGGTGAAGTACTCGGCTAGATAAAACCCTTTCAAGAAGGTCTTTCACTTGGTTCATGATTTCTTCATTCTGGGCTCGGCTAACACGGTCAGGTGGCCAGTTTGGTGGTGTGCTCCCAAGAATCAGATCAATAGTACGGTCCTGAGAATGAGATGGGGTAACTCGCATGGCAGGACTTCTCAGAAACAATCAACATGTGTGTGCAAAAATTCTTGTCATTCTCTGTCTAATTCAGACATGTTCGTTCGTTGTTCATTCAGTTCTTTCAAGTAGATCGAGTAAACAAAACAACTAGATTTCATTAATTTTAAAATGGCCGAAGCCCATACAACAGGGATGGACTCGCCCTTCAATTCTACATCTAGTACAATTTTTCTTCTCTTCTCATTTGTCAAAGTTGCTTTCTTGGGCCGATAGTCGACCATGGTGTTGTTCTTATGGTACCAAGGGATTCGGAGGAGGACGTCACACCCTTCCAAAGGCATGATGTAGAAGTAGCCGTGCCCTAAATACCCTTGACAATGCAAATGAAGTTTGCCAATGACAGGCATAATGGCTACATCCCGTTCGGGCACCTCTAGAATTGCTTGTGCAGGTGGCCATCCTGTCGGGCGTAATCTCGAGTCGTGCCGCCACTTCAGGTGAAATGAAGTTGGCCTTGGCTCCTCCATCAAAAAATATAAGGGCTTCCCAATCTTTCACTTTGCCCCATGCGCGGTAAAGTTCTGTACTTTCATCAATCTGGCTTGGGTCGGTTTCCATACAATCTGGTACCACTCCTGCTTTCATCTTGTCGTTTCTGCCACGTTCCTCCGTTGCTCTAGAACTCTCTGGACTGTCTTCAATTAGTCCTCGTTGTGCCTTTTTGGGGAAATTTGCGGAGATGTGCCCTTGTTCCCCGCAACCAAAACACTTCCCCTCTTTGAGATAGTTATCCCTCTCTCTAAGAGTCAATCGGGGTCGTGTATCTTTCTTTTTGTGGGGATTCTTTTTCTTTGTATTTTCATTGTTCGAGGTCTGTTTGGTCCTCTCAGTCAAAATTTCATCAGTGGGGTAAGTCAAATTCCCTGAATGTAATGAGAATCCCCGTTTCGCATGTGCCATTAGTTGTTGTATATACTCAAACTTTTGTTCAAGGCAGTAATCTCGGATCTCTGTAGAGAGTCCGTAGCAAAACCGCTCAATCTGTTCTTTAAAGGCGACCTTCTTAAACGAAACCGTAGGTAGAACTGCCTTTGTCGGTGGCCCTATCTACTCGGATGTAATCTTGAGCCGCGCCGCCAATGCAAGTCGGTAGATAAGAATCCTAGAACCTCCCGCAATATGCGTCCAAAGAATCACCCTTCGTCATCCGAAGATGATTCCAAGCGGTTCTTAGATCTAGTTCGTACTCCTGAGTCAACCAAGAAGAATAAAGAGCCATTTGAACTGACTGGGGTTTCTTTCCTCTAAAGAAGAGTGGACCACCATGTTCAAGAATTTCCCTTTAAAAACGATGCAGCCCTCCTGATCTTGGGGTGCTCTAAGTAATGCCCTCCAGAGAAGGCTATGTCAAACCGCTGAATGGAGGCCAAAGTCCTCGGAGCATCTCGAAATTCAGAAAAGGATTCAAATTTTATTGATTGTCCACCTTCTTTAAATTCCTTTGTCTTCTTGCTCTTATCTTCAAGGAAATCATACTGGTTGGCTCTGTAAAAGTGCTTCTTCTTTGCATAAAACATGTGATTGTCGTAGTCCAAACTCTCAGAGGATGACTCCTTCGTAGAACTATCAGAAACTGGTCGGAATCTGATCCTCTTTTCCTTTTTCTTGTTCTTTCCAAATATTTTCTTTTTGCTTCGCTTCTTGCCCTTTCTGTCCTCCTCACTGAGTCGGAAGAGGAAGAGGTAGAAGAATTGTTAGAAGAAGAGGAAGAGGAATTGGATAGTCCTTCAAAACGCACACGCTTCTTCTGCTTTCTTGCAGATGCAAAAGAAGATTGACAAACCAAGTAATCGGGGTAGTCAATCCTCTTGCGCTTCTTCAATTGCTTCTTCGTGTCCAAAAGCTAATTGATCAGGGTCTGGACCACCTCGTGAAGTTCTTCAGTAAACATCCTCGGAGTAGGAGATTTCTTGATTGCCGGTTTGATTGGTGGTTCAATGGCTTTCTGCCACTGAGTATGCTCTTCAGCCATGGACTGTTGGGTCAAGGATTTTGCAAAATTGGGATCTTTAGCAAAATGAAGCATCTGCTTTGTGCACTCGTCAACTTGTTGTCGACGTTGCATCTCCAAAAGTTCATATTGTGTAGGCTAGGAGGGTGGCCCATACTCATCTTCTCCTAAGTCGCTTGAATTTTCCGTATTTCCTCCTCCCGCCTCAGCAGTTGTAGAAGATTTCGATTGATTCTTTTTGGAATCCATAGGTGTCGCGAAAAAAAAGGAATCGGATTTCCCGGTAGAAGAGAAATCGATCGTGCTCTGATACCACTATAACAAACTTTGGACACCCCAAGTCTAGATTCTGTCGCGACATAGCAGAGACTCACTTAAAAACAATTCACAATTCAAGAAAGTTGACACGGCCCGGCGTAGTTCCGTGCCAAGAGAGATTGGCCCCAAAGATTGGCGCCCCTTTTTGTATTTCTTTTATATTAATCTTTGACCAAAGTACAACTTACCGCGGGTACTCGCTCTCAGACTCTGCGTCCAGATGCTCTGAGAAGTGAGCCTCTCGAGTCACTTATAACGATTACAAGGGATGCTAAAAGTGTCGCGCGGATAGTGTGTTGTGCTCTCTAGAGTGGATGCTCCTCAGTGAAATTTGCGTGACATCTCACTCAAAACAGAATGAGAACAAAGAAAACAATAGATAACAACTGATAAACACATAGACATAGCAGCATACCAAAACATAAGGACTCCAGTATCTCAGAGAACCGATAAAGACTCTGGCGTGGCAGCATACTTAGCTCCACCCCAGAACTCACGGGTACAATGGGGGTGTCGAGGCTCACATCTGCAGGGATAGTGCAGATGTGCTGTGTGTATAGACTCCCTACCCTAGACGACGCTGGACCATATATGAAGAAGATCCACCAATGGCTCATAAATGCTAGCCACCTAAGTCTATCTCCAAACTAAGTGGTGGTCGTGACCTGGCCACGATGTCCACTAGACCACGGTCCATATCCTGCCATGTGCACTACCCAACCCAGCCCAGAGAGTCCGTCCAGTGTGAACCAAACCAGACCAGCTGTACTAATTGTGTGTCCTGTGAAAGTGACACTGTAGCCTGCCAGGTTGCTCTCCACAAGATCGCTCACCGTCTTGGTGAGAGGAATACAGAAAAACTGTGAAAGAAAACCATTAGGTACCGCATCTGTACATCTTTCGTGAGGCAGGTGGTAGGCCCAACCATGACCGTACATGCCTCAAAAGTGGAGTTAAAAATACTTCATTGCTTACAAACGCCTTAAGCCTAGAACAGATAGGAACCCAATATGATTACATAGTCCAAGAATCCCAATTGGCAAAGCAGAATGAGGCTCCACAGCAAAAAGATATGCTCGGTTTGGATTTACTGCATCTTTATCCTCATAACCATAGTGAGAGGAAAATGATATGGTCCATGCTTGCAGATGAACCTTGCAACACTTTCTGCAACATCACTCTTCTTGAAAATAGGGATGACCTGAAGCTCGAGTAACACCGCAAATAAGGTTAAGCTCCATCGTGATGGAAGAACGAAAAGCATTAACAACAATGGGATGGAAACCGGGTGAATGCTTCAAAGCCAGAAGGAAATAGCCAAAAGGCTTATCAGCAACCAAATCCAAAAGGCTTCTGAAGTGCAGGGAGTCGATAAAGGAATGGGAGGGGACCGGTATGATTATGCAGCTTGATAACGGGGTGATCAGCGGGGGTGGGGAGGGGGGTGACGAGTCCAGGTGGGTAGGGGGCTAGAGGTAAGTAGGGGAAGAGGGAGAGAGAGGGGGCGAGGGGTGGGTAGGGGGGAGAGGGAGAGAGAGGGGGCAAGGGGTAAGTAGGGGAACGAGGAGAGAGAGGGGGCGAAGGATGGCTGGGAGGGGGGCGAGGGGGTGAGTAAGGGGGCGAGGGGTGGGTAGGGGGAAGGGGCGAGGGCTGGTGAGGGGGGGGGATGAATTGGGGCTGGGCGATTTGTGAGGAGGAGGGGCGAGTTGGGGAGGGGTAGGGAACGAGTTGAGAGGGGTAGGGGGACGAGTTGGGGGTAGGGACGAGTTGGGGAGGGGGGAGTTGGGGAGGGGGGGACGAGTTGGGGAGGGGGGGGGTGGGGAGGGGGGGGGGGGGGGGGGGGGGGGGGGGGGGGGGGGGGGGGGGGGGGAGTTCGGGAGTGGGTAAGGGTGAGGAGGGAGGGAGGGGTAGTGAGGGAAGATGGCACTCATGGCATATAAATATCATGATTAGGAAATATATCAAGCTTGAAATCAACATGGTTTTTGTTGTATCCGGTCTTGAGGAAGCTTTGTGAAGGAACTTAGGCTAGACACAGAGGAGAGCTTTGTTTTGGTTGGAGAAGCAGACACAGATGGGACTGATGTTGAAGGGGGGTGAACTGCTGTATAGGAGATTTCTGTTTGCTTCTATGATTCTTCATAGGCTCACCAAATTCAAAGGCTTCCACCAAGGGCGCATCATGAGTAGCTTCGATGACCTTCAAACTTTGAGCTGGCTCATTAGGTTTAGTTACTATGGAAACATTGGAAGAGGGTGTACATTCAGGCAAAGAGTGAATAGGGACTCCATAACAAGGCATAGATTTGGTAGCATCCAACCACTCCAATAGATCCTCGTCTGACCCATCAGGTAAAGTCAGATATTCTTGTTCAGGGTTGGTTTCCATTGACAAAGAAACTTGCTGCACCACAGGATCCATACCTCCTTCTCAGCAAATGGGTTGCATTGGGGAGCTAGGAGTATGTATCCACATGGCATCATTTCCCCAATTGTGAAGTGCTTTAGTGTGTTGTAGCCATGGTCAACCAATGAGCAAGGTATATCCTCCCTCAACCTGGGGAAGACGAACCACAACAAAATCCAAGTTAAAGTAAAGTCTTGTACCTGTAGAGGCACATAGTCCACTATGCCCATTGGGTAGACTATCCGCTGGTCGGCCAATGTAATGTGAAGGGAGAAGGGAGAGTAGTCTGTAGACCTAGAGCTAACATAGTGAGCTTGGGAATCAGGTTGATGTCAGATCCACCATCCACTATCACTCCTGAGAATTGCAGACCCAAAACGGACACTGTCGGGGGAGGGCTTCTATAATCACTGAGAGGAGCAGTGGGATTGGATATCTATAGGACTCTGATGGTCACACTGGGAGATGCCCGCCACTAGGACCTGCTCCGCGATAAAGGGATCGCACTGGGAGGTGCCCCCCACTAGGACCAGCTCCGGGGTAAAGGGATTGAATAACTGCAAGGGTGTCACTTCTGAAACTCGCATCTAAATGCAACATGTCATAGAGCGACACTTGTTGGAAGGTGTTCTTCAAGACTGTCTCTGCTATAAGCTTGTCTTCTTCTACCAGTGGTTTCTCTGGTACCTTGATTTTCTGTAGATCGGAAACTGATTCCAATAAAGCGTCATCTATATCGGAGAGCAAAGATTTGGATTCTTTCTTGGCAGTAGGGGATGGCTTGTCATCAGTTGAAGGTAGGGTATCCACTCTTGTGAGAATGTGTGAGAGAATTGAACTTGCTGGAATGCTATGACCGAGAGAGCATCTCTGGGCCCGAGTGAGGACACCCGATGGCTCCTCTATCAGCTGCAACTTATTTTGAGGGGTAACCAGGTGGGTAGAAGGGGGTGGCTGAGGAATTGTGCTAACTGCTATCAGATTGAGCTTGGGAAAGGTAAACTCATTTTGGCTTTGACTTGGGTTCGAAGTCATGGATGCACGAAGTTTAGAGCAATCCATATTGTAGTGATCCTTCGTTTTAGAGCAATGACGGCAGGGAGAGGACCCTTTTGGTAGAGGGAATTTGCTTTGGTAATGACCATATTCCGTGCATCTGTAGCACAAAATGGGCCGATTCAAAGGGCGAGGTGGTCCTTGCTCCTAGTGCATGGAGTTGGAGGCATAGAAGCTTTGAGGTGAAGGGAGCATGGGTATGATAAATTCTCTGAGAGGAAAAAGTACTCTGCATACCTTGCATAGGAGGGCACTACAAGAGGTTGTGTGCTTTTGTGACGCTTATAGCGACGGAAATACATTGGGCTTTTTGAACCCTCGGTGTTGCTAAAAGCGTCGCTATTAGCGTATTTACGAGAGCGTCGCTATAGCCGTCACTACCGCATTCTCTATCAACGTCGCTATAGGGGTCTCTATGCGTCGCTATAGCGACGCATATAGCGATGCTGCAGGGCCATAGATAGCAACGCTGCAGTGCACAATTTAGCGACGCGCATATCGATGCCCGAGATTAAAATTTTTTGGTGGCAGGGCATTCACCCATCAACCATATTGAATGTTTCATTGATCTATTTACCTTTGGAAAAAAGTACAAAGGTAAATATAGACCCAAAATAGTCAGCCACAAGACAATATAATCATTAACTCCATCATCCATAGTACGTATTGTTTGCAAAATAAAGATACAAAAATGACAAGCGTGAATTGATGGAATTAAATAAATGACAATTGTACACAGCAGCAAAATCACTTGATTGTTAATCATTGAAAATGTAATAGTTACAAACCATTGTCATTATTTAAAAAATATACATGGTTTTCAAAAATACATAGTTACATGGTCTCATGATACATAAGCTAGGACAAAAAGAAACTAATGCTATCTAGGTATGGCTAAACTGACGTCGTCTAATCAGACGTCTCATCGCGTCCAAGCGGCGTATCTGTCGGATTCTGCAAAAAAATACAATAAGATAGCTTTTTGTAAGTATAAACATATAGCAAGCGACGTTTATAAAACAATACAATAAATAGAAAAAAATAAACCCTAATACTAACCATGCCGCCGCGAGAAGTCAGGATGTCTATAAGGGCGTTTAAGCCCTTCCTGCCTGCGTACTCACGCTCGTACGGAGTGGGATCACGTCCTGTAAACGACCACTATCAAAACATACAAAGAATCCATTATGTTAGAATTTCAAATCCCATAAACCCTAAACTATCGAACATAGATGCGAAAGAGGCAAGTGCATAACTCTGAATTTACAAAACGGAGCATACTTGTTCAAATACAATATTTATGGCTTTAAGAGATGTCTCTCTCATCCTCGCATAGCTCAACATAACTTCCTATATCTATATAGA
The DNA here is from genome assembly GCF_014529385.1 of Adiantum capillus-veneris. Lineage (NCBI taxonomy): Eukaryota > Viridiplantae > Streptophyta > Polypodiopsida > Polypodiales > Pteridaceae > Adiantum > Adiantum capillus-veneris. The sequence goes on along the minus strand of NC_140940.1, from coordinate 71,317,167 downwards.
GCTCTCCGTTTAAACAGATTTCCTCTGTTTCATTTTGTAGATCCTCTGCATGCACCCCATAGAGAGTAGCAGCTTGATGTTCGTCTGGCACCACCTCCACGGCTTCTGACTGAGCATCTTCTCCGATCTCCTCCATTGATGCCGCTGTGATTCGCACATGGTAGCCTTCATACGTCTGTGCAATACGAGGGGCTACCTCTATGACGTACCACCAATTTGATGCAGACTTTGTGGGATAAAATATCACCTGCCAGAGCCACATAGCTTACATGAGAGCTTCCAAGCACATAAATTCTAAAACACACGTTAACTATTTACATACTTACTTGTTCACAATGCTCGGGTAGTACGAAAGTGTCTCTTAGGTCAGTCCATTTCTTAGTTGAATTCACCTCAAGAAAATCAGACTCTCCTCTACGCACAGTAGCGTTGCGACCCTCCATGATTATCTTGAACCATTGCACGTCGAACAAGTCGACAAAAAATCCTCTATAATCGATCCTCAAAATCTCTTGTAGCGTGCCGACGTAAGTGAGTTCTGCCACCACAGGATCTGCATCAGAGGATCGTCGTCGACTAGACTGTTCAAATTTTGCCATGATTCCACAATCTTGAGTAAAACGTTTTTTGTCGATCCGTTCCACCCTAAAATTTTGACCTTTACACCATGCTACTGTGTATGACTTATACTACAACCAACAAAGATTATGAGTGGCCGTTCAAACATCTAGAAAGTTACTAGCCGTACATTCCAAACTTACCTTGGTCGCGCAATCCCTAGAGTACTCCCACTCTTCCTCAGTCACTTCTTCACCACACTGTTGTGCGCTTTTTAGTTGGTTGTGCAACCATCTTAAGCTCATGAATGTTGGTAGGATCTCCAGACCCGTCGGATAGTGCATCGGTGGTCGTCTTCCCCGTCTCCACTCGATTCTTGCCCTTTGTCGCTCTTCCTTTGCATCCTCATATTGTGAGATCCACTTCTACATGACTGGATTGTGAAGCATGCAAAATCGGTTGATTTTAGCCTGTAGATCTTCCGTCATCTTCTTCTCAACACCGAGATTACACATAACAATTCCAGATATGCGCTCATCATCTATGGTTCGTCATAGCGTGTCCCGGGCTTTATCAAATCCGTCTAGCCACTCTCCATTGTACACTAGGGACTCTGATACCAGCCAACCTTCTGCCATGCTACCCTCCGGACGTCCTTTCTGACGCACATATCCCTTGAGCGTTTTCATGAAACGTTCTAAAAAGAACATCCATCTGGAATGTACTGTGCCAGCTATTTCTACCTCATCAACTATGTGAACAAGAAGATGCACCTGAATGGTTAGCATGGTAGTAGAAAAATGTTTCTCAAACATACACACAACCTCCGCAGCGTTTAGTTTGGTGAATGGTATGGAGTCTACGTTGATCTCCTTTTGTGAGATCCATTGTACCAACTTCGCAAGTTTGTAGATTGTGTTACGTACGCCAAGAGACAGACATCCCTCAATGGAAACCGGTAAAATAAACTGCAAAACACGTGCATCAATGATATTAAAGTACGTCCACACACGAATTTGTTACACAATTCTCACTATGATATACTCCACTATGAACATACCTAACACGTTTTATGCCAGTTGTGTGACTTCAAACCGGTAAGCTTTCCTTCTTTAGTAAAACACGTTCGGAGCGAGTGCATTACGCCAGTGGGGGTCCGCAAAGATCGAATGGTCTCTTTTACTTTGCGTTCCTGGGCTCCTGTGAAAATCCATAGTGCTTTAGGGAGTTTTATCGATCCATCGGACGCTGTTTGCGGCCAATATTGCTCCATACGATCCACATTTCTAAGGTCAACTATGGCTCCCAAAGTATCTTTCTTGCTGGTCAGGTGGTCCCATAGTAGATTACCCACATTCTTGAATATGTGCATTGGATCGAGCAAGTGATTGATCATGAGTCGGGGCCAGTATGGTAGCTCGTACCATAGAGATAGTCTCTTCATCCCTGGGGGAAATCCGTCATCACACATCCCTTGATGTGAGGAAGCAGAGGAAAATGTCGCAAAACCTTTTGCGGAATTTTTGTTCCGTAGAGATAACTCAATATCTTTCGGAATCACATTTCGGACACTTCTTCATGTCTATGTATTCCCCTCTGAAAAGAATGCAGTCATTAGGACAAGCGTGGATCGAATTATAATCCATCCCCAAGTTTCGCAAAATCTTTCTTGCTTCCTCTCGAGAATCTGGCATCACATTATCAACTGGTAGTATGTGCTCTTTGAGCAATCTACACAACAAAAAAATACGGTAGAATTGTGTAAAAATCTATCAGATCATTATACATTTAGAGTTTTATTAAAGTAAACTAATTGTAATAGATCACCTGAAAAGCGCTGTGACGCTAGTATCACTCCATCCAAACTTTGTCTGCATGTTGAGAAGAACCAGGAGCACTTTCAATCTAGACACACGTGCTCCATTATACAATGGCGTATCGGCTTCACTTTTCATATAGATCATCATAGACAAGCCTTTCTGAATCCATGATCGTCTCGATCATTCATCAACTTCGGGCTCAAACATTGCCTCGTTGGGAATGTGGTCTGCATGATCATCCCCCGAGCTGTCACTCCATCCAAACTTTGTCTGTATGTTGAGAAGAACCAGGAGCACTTTCAATCTAGACACACGTGACGCTAGTATCACTCCATCCAAACTTTGTCTGCATGTTGAGAAGAACCAGTAGCACTTTCAATCTAGACACACGTGCTCCATTATACAATGGCGTATCGGCTTCACTTTTCATATCATCATAGACAAGCCTTTCTGAATCCATGATCGTCTCGATCATTCATCAACTTCGGGCTCAAACATTGCCTCGTTGGGAATGTGGTCTGCATGATCATCCCCCGAGCTGTCAAAGGCTATATCTTGTGGCCTTACATATGCTGCTTGACCAAAGCACCTGCGAACACGTCTATTGGGTTGCAAGATTGCTGCCTGTTGGCCAGCGTCAGAGTCCGACGAGTTATAATTGGCAACAACTCGATCTATAATAGATGGATGGAAGTCGCCAAATTCGCGAACGTACTGCAAAGAAACGTGTCTTGTCCGTTGCACAGCATGCTTCCAATGGTTATAAGGACATAAGATCCTCGTTGAGAGATAGGTGTTTCGGTTGGACGGCCCCACATCCTCGTCACTACTCATAATGAGGGCAAAAATCTTATAACCTGGACAACAAATTTAATCTTCTATTGGCATTCTTCGTCTTTTATCTCTCTCTCTCTCTCTCTCTCTCTCTCTCTCTCTCTCTCTCTGTTCACACTGTAAACTACCTCACATTATCTAGTCATGTGCAATCCCCGCACACCTAGGTCTAGAGGTGCACGGAGATCAGAACCACCGAGTTATAATATCGTCTTTATTGGTCAATGCCTATATTTGTGGGTACAAGAAATCTACACACCCACATCTACATGATACTGCATGTAGTGGAAAAACCCCTTTGCCTCTTCTCTAGCTGTAGCATTTCACAGCATCTTAACATCCTTTCATAGTAAATCTTTGTTTGTAGCATGGAGGTACCTCATTCTTGCAATGTAGCTGATGTCTGCTCAAGGTACTTAATTCTTATTCTAGATTTGACGGGATGTGGTGTATGTGTGTGTGTGTGACCCTTGGAATTGTCATCTTGCATCACTAATTTCTGTGTATGCTCAATTTGCTCTTCCATTAGCTGAACATGACGACTTATTGTATGGTAGCAGCAGTCGAACATGTAGGTGGAATTGCTGGTCCGCATGGACTGTCGAGGCTATGATCGCAAGAAATTTTCTCACCATTTCTTCTAACCTTATCTTAAACGATTTCTTCGCCATTTATTCTAACCTTAATTAAATAACCTAAATCTAATTTAATATAACATATATAAACCTAATTAATAAACCTAAATCTAATCTAATATAACGTAAATCTAAATCTAACGTAAATAAACCTAAATCTAATCAAACGTAGATCTAACTAAAAATAAACATAAATCTAATTTAATTTAATTTAAATAAACATAAATCTAATTTAATGTAAGTCTACTAAAACCCTAATTAATCTTTAACGTCTTTTGTGATAGTTTCTTATGGTGTTAAAACTCTCTTCTTCTTGTGTGTGTGTGTGCCAATAAAAAGAGAAAAATGGTATAACCTTTCTATCACTCAAGTGTGGTAGATTGGTTATGCCATTTTCCTCTTGAATAACAAGTCTTGGTTTCAACTCCTCGTCGGCTAGATTTTTAGGTCTCTTTAATTAGTTTCCTACGACATTAAATTAAACTCTCTTCTTCTCGGGTGTGTGTGCACGCCAATAAAAAAAGGAGAAAAATGGTATAACTATTCTATCACCGAAGTGTGATAGATTGGTTATGTCATTTTCCTTATTAATAACATGTCTTGAGCTCAACTCCTGTCGACTAGATCTTTAAGGTCTCTTGGGATACTTTCCTACGATCATAAAAATCTCTTCTTTTTCTTCTTCTTCTCTCTCTCTCTCTCTCTCTCTCTCTCTTTGTTTTATATATATCTGTGTCTTTCTCTCTTTTCCTCTCTCAATGTGTGTGCATTCTTTGATTATGCATGTGTGTGTGCATTTTTTTGGTTTATGCATACTCTCTCTCTCTTTTCCTCTCTCAATGTGTGTGTGCTTTCTTTGATTATGCATGTGTGTGTGTGCGCATTTTTAGTTTATGCACGCTCTCTCTCTTTTCCTCTCTCAATGTGTGTGTGCTTTCTTTGTGTATGCATGTGTGTGCGTTTTTTGTTTATGCTTGTGCTCTCTCTCTCTCTCTCTCGTTCTATCTCTCTCTCTCTCTCTCAAAAACACAATGTGCGTGTGTGTGTGTGTGTGTGTGTGAGTGAAAGAGAGGGAGAGAGAAAGAGGGGAAGGGACCATGAGAGTGAGGAGAGGGAAGGAGCATACCTGGCTCTCCTTCCTCTCCTCGTGTGTGTGTGTGTGTGTGTGTGTGAGAGAGAGAGAGAGAGAAGGAGAGAGAAAGAGGGGAAGGGAACATGACAGTGAGGAGAGGGAAGGAGCATACCTGGCTCTCCTTCCTCTCCTTGTGTGTATGTGTGTGTGGAGAAGAAAGAGAGAGAGAGAGAGAGAGAGAGAGAGCGTTACCTTGCTTTCTTTGAGCGCGCGTCGAAAACTCAGATATGAGATCTGAGTTTTCGGACGCTCTTGGTTATTTTTTTATCCCTGTCGGTGTCGCTATATGCGTCGCTATGTTACTTTTAACATAGCGACGCTCATAGCGACGCCGTGCATTTTCATGTTTGAGCGTCGCTAATGTTAAGCATGGCTTGTAGTGGGGGCTGTCAGGAAAGGTGGCATATGGTGTGGATTGCCACAGGGAGAAACCATGTTGGATGCAGGTGCTGGCCCTTGTTGGCGGGTAGGACCAAGGCTTTGATGTATTTGTCGCAATCCCTTGAGGTAGTAGCAGTCCTTATCCTCATGTCCAGACTCTCCACATAAGTGGTAGTAAATCCGAAGGGGGCATTCTTGTGGAGGGTACCCTGGAGAGCGGCATGAGCTACACCAAACCATAGCCTTTGTCTCCTGCTGAGACTTGAGCTCTTCTAGCTCGCGCTTGATCTGTTCCAATGCCTCGTGATGTGGACGCCTCTCCTGTCTAAGAGAGAAGGACCTCTCCTCTTGAAGAGCGCATTGTTGTTTTAGTGCTTCAAGTTCCCTACATAAAGAAGTCAAAGGGTCATATGGACTCTCCAAGAGTACAGAGGCAGTCTCTACCTGAGAAGAGTTGGTAAACAGCTTCCTTGCCCCCTCTATTCCCACTTCTCAACTATAAATTCCCCTGGTTGCCGAGGAAGCTTGGCAACCAGAGACTTGGTTTTAGTCATGAGTTCTGCAAAAGTCTCCTCTGGCTGGAGCACCATGTTGGCCAACTCATCCAAAACCTTTTCCTGGTAGTCACTTGGCCTGAATGCTGCACAGAATTGTTGTCTTAAAGCTGCCCAAGTTGCAAAATGGTTCTCTGCAAACTAACTGTACCACTTGTCTGCTAAACACCGCCCGCCACATCCGCGTCTTTGACAACCAAAACGCCACTCGTGGCTACCATTGCCTTGTCCACCACCGCTGTTTTGCCCACTATCACTATCTTCCCAACTTCTTCTGGCCCATTAATGCGGTCGACCTCATGTAGCATAACCCCTTTGCACGTCAAAATGACCAACTTAACCCCACCAACATCACCATGATCACTGTACATATTACCTATACAATCCGCCAGAAAACTTGGCTGCGCTGACACCAAGTGAGGAGTTGCAGATGAAAAGGATGCTAATGGCAACCATGGCTGATACAACACAAGTATGGGGCTCCTACTATGTACAGTGCTGAGAAAGAAGGTTTTTGGCACATTTTGTCGACAGCTGACTGCAACGCATATTTTGAATTTACTTAACCATTTGAAGCAGCATGGATGATTGGGTTATGCATATGCTGCCAAAATTCAAAAGCTAGTAAAGCAGCTAGATATGGCCAGCAAACACAGCCAGCTGGTTTAGTGTGAAACATGTGTAATAGGATTTGATAACAATGATCCCAACATCAGTATGGATCTCACAAGGCAGACACTCGATAGTTTTGTTGAAAGAGTGGTCAAAGCGGAACGACTTCGTACACCAATAACAAATTTACTCGGCCCAACAATGAATAATGCAGAAATACTGATGCCAATGTACCTGACAAATCTGGATTCTCTCTAATGGTTCGGCAATATCCCGGCACAGCTTGCCATCCTAAGTGTGGCCGTTGCTAGTGCAGTCAGCAGGAACGTGAATCCAGTGTTCGGGCTTGGTGCTTGGTGTTCCACACAGTGCTCGAAAAAAACCTAGGTTTAGTGTAATCCCACCTACAAATTTTGAAATTTGCCTCTAAATTTTATTTTTGAAGGTGAGAAAACCTACAAAATTTTGAAAAACTTAGTGTAATCTGGTGTAAAAACCTTCAATTTTTGTCAATTTACCTCTGTTGTTTCACATATGTAGGTTTGCCAAGTTTTTGGAAAAAGGCTTTTTTCGAGCAGTGGTTCCACATGGGTGTAGATTGCCTAAACAAAGATCTTTGATGTGGAATCTGCAAGACCAACACCCACGATAAAGCTCATTGTCTTTCCAATGGCTTAGCACGCCAGCAGATCCCACTGACCGTTGCAGTCATTCCCAAGATTTTACCTCAGCTGGTTCTCGAGTATGTACCCATACGAAAACCAGTGCAGTAGTATGTTATTGCACCACCAGCATCCCAGTCATATATGCCTTCCACCCATATCTAGGGGTACGTCATGCCGGTGCATAATCAGACTTGTGGTCCACAATGTGTACATCTACCATCATGTGCAGCCAGTTGTCACAAATACTGAAGCGGCAGGACCAATTCAATTGCAGAGACAAAAGCCCGCCAGCAGATGCCGCTGACAATTGCAGTCATTCCCAAGATTACACCTCAGCTAGCTGGTTCTCGAGTCTGGAAACGAATGCAGTAGTGAGTCACTGTGCCACCAGCACCCCAACCATATATGCCTTCCACCCATACCTAGGGGTACATGCCCGTGGATAATCAGAATTGTGGTCCACAATGTGTACACCTCAGCTGGTTCTCGAGTCCGTACCCATACGGAAACGAATGCAGTAGTAAGTCACTGTGCCACTGGCAACCCAATCATATATGCCTTCCACCCATATGTAGGGTACATGCCGGTGGATAATCAGAATTGTGGTCCACAATGTGTACATAATGTGCAGCCAGTTTTTACGAATACCGAAGCCGCAGGACCAAGTCAATTGGCAGAGACAGAAGCCCACAACAACGAAGGGAAAGCCCTAGGCAATAATTCCTCAAGAGGATTGGGAATCGGTACAGGCTGAAGGAAATCGAGCGGTGGCCGGGGATAAGGAGCAAACACGAGAGGGTGTTATTACTGCAATGGACGTTCCAATCGGAGCGCGAGGCAGCACGACAAGCTGCAATTGCCCGATAGTTTCAACAACTGCCTAATAATGGAAATAGCCCAAGCCGTCATTATTGTCGAATTGCATGATCCTCGACCTCCTCCGAATTTCCAACCAACAGTGTCGGCTGTTATCCGAGGTACGGCCCCTTGGTTTGCGAGGCCATTCTTCTGGAGCGTAGCTAGGAAGGTCCAATTGTTACCTAGAGAATTGTTGGCCAAAATGGTGAAGGCCTAAGCAGGTGCAGAGGCAGCAATACTTGTGGCAGGAAGAGAGCCCATAACCCAGCCGAGATAGTAGTACCCGGAGTATGTTGAATCCAAAAGGAGAGAGAGAGAGAGAGAGAGAGAGAGAGAGAGAGAGAGAAAAGAGAAGACACACACACACAAAAAAAAGAGAGTTTTAACATCGTAAGAAACTATTCTAAAAGATGTTAAAGATTAGGTTAGATGTAAACTTACGTTAAATTAGATTTAGGTTTATTTAAGTTAAATTAAATTAGATTTAAGTTTATTTTTAGTTAGATTTATGTTTGATTAGATTTAAGTTTATTTACGTTATATTAAATTAGATTTAGGTTTATTTACGTTAAATTAAAATTAGGTTTATTTTATTTACGAAAGAGATAAAGGAAGAAACAAAGAGAGAAAGAGATTATGTTAAAATATAAATTAGATTAGGTTATATTACATTTAGATTTATTTTTATGTTGAGTCTAAGAATTATGTTAAATTTAGATTTACGTTAGATTAGATTTAGGTTTATTTAGGTTAGATTAAATTAGATTTAGGTTTCTTTTTAGTTGGATTTACGTTAGATTAGATTTAGGTTTATTTTGGGTTTAAAACTAAATTGGATCTAGATTTATGTTCGATGGACTAGCTTTTTTTAGATTTAGGTTAGATATTAGTGCATGTCAATGAAGGTGCACTTTGCATGTCAATGAAGGTACCGGTGCGCTCATGATGTTAAGCATTGTATGAAAAATACGGAAAAAGACTCCGTTTTCCTACATGAGAAAATTTCCTGCGCTCACAGCCTCGACAGTCCATGCGGACTAGTAATTCCACCTGCATGTTCGACTGTTGCTACCATACAATAAGCCGTCATAATCAGCCAATGGAAGAGAAAATTCAGCCTACACAAAAATTAGTGATGCAAGGTGACGATTCCAAGAGTGAGACATACATACACACACTACACAACCCGTCAAATCTAGAGTAAGAATTTAGTGCTTTGAGTAGGCATCAGCTACATTGCAATAATATCGTACCTGCATGCTACAGACAAAGATCTACTATGAAAAGATGTTAAGATGCTGTGAAATGTTACAGCTAGAGAAGAGGCAAAGGGGTTTGGTCCACTACATGCAGAGACGTGGGTGTGTAGATTTCTTGTACCCACAAATATAGACATTGACCAATAAAGACGAGATTATAACCCGATGGTTTTGATCTCCGTGCACCTCTAGACGGAGGTGTGCGGGGATTGGACATGACTAGATAATGTGAGGTAGTTTACAGTGCGAACAAAGAGAGAGAGAGAGAGAGAGAGAGAGAGAGAGAGAGATAATGAAGAATGCAAATAGAAGATTACATTTGTTGTCCAGGTTATAAGATTTTTGCCCTCATTATGAGTAGTGACAAGGATGTGGGGCCGTCCAACCGAAACGAGGATGTGGGGCCGTCATTGAAGAGTGGGTAGACGGATTTGATAACGCCCGGGATACGCTATGGCGAACCATAGATGATGAGCGCATATCTAGGATTGTCATGTGTAATCTCGGTGTTGAGAAGAAGATGACGGAAGATCTAGAGACTAAAATCAACCGATTTTGCATGCTTCACAATCCAGTCATGCAAAAGTGGATTTCACAATATGAGGATGCAAAGCAAGAGCGACAAAGGGCATGAATCGAGTGGAGATGGAGAAGACGACCACTGATGCACTATCTGACGGGTCTGGAAAGCCTACCAACATTTATGAGCTTAAGACGGTTGCACAACCAATTGAAGAGCGCACAACAGTGCGGTGAAGAAGTCACCAATTTTGCTCTGTTTTGTAAAAACTCTGGCTCTCTAAGTACCTTCCATGTTGTATAACGCTCTTTTGATTTTGCACTCACATCCTGGGTAATCCATGGCCACATGCAGCTCTACCACGTGGTTTTTCGACTGCAAGATTTGATTGTGTGCACTCTCTCTCTCTCTCTCTCTCTCTCTCTCTCTCAATTGAAAATTCTGAGTTATCGACTTGCCTCTTCCATCACTCAAGTTGAATAGACGAAGAACGCGTTTTCGGTTGCTGCTAGACTTTGAACATTCCAAATCTGCAAGCACCTTCAAGTTCTACGTCAAAAAAGAAAGAGATAGTTTGGATTCTTGTACGATTCTCCGTTTTGAACAATTTTGCTCCGTTTTGTAAAAACTCTGGCTCTCTAAGTATCTTCCATGTTGTATAACACTCTTTTGATTTTGCCCTCACATCCTGGGCACATGGCCATATGCAACTCCATCACCTGGTTTTTTGACTGCTAGATTTGATTGTGTGCGCTCTCTCTCTCTCTCTCTCTCTCTCTCTCTCTCTCTCTTTCGATTGAAAATTATGAGTTATCGACTTGCCTCTTCCATCACTCAAGTTGAATAGAAGAAGAACACGTTTTCCGTTGCTGCTAGCCTTTGAACATTCCAAATCTACAAGCACCTTCATGTTCTACGTCAAAAAAGAAAGAGATACTTTGGATTCTTGTACGATTCGTTTTGAACAATTTTGCTCCGTCTTGTAAAAACGCTGGCTCTCTAAGTACCTTCCATGTTGTATAACGCCCTTTTGATTTTGCACTCACATCCTGGGCAATCCATGGCCACATGCAGCTCCACCACCTGGTTTTTCGACTGCAAGATTTGATTGTGTGCGCTCTCTCTCTCTCTCTCTCTCTCTCTCTCTCTCTCTCTCTCTTTCGATTGAAAATTATGAGTTATCGATTTGCCTCTTCCATCACTCAAGCTGAATAGAAGAAGAACACGTCATTGGGTCATTGTATTTATATGCGTCATTGCGTCATTGTATTTATTGGTCTTTGCATCCACTCCAGGTACATATGCTCTAGGTATGTTCTCACAAGTAGGGACGACGAGCACCTCCTCCTCTCTCTCTCTCTCTCTCTCTATCTACTTGTCCATGTTTTCTACTCCATTCATTCAATATTAAGTTTAAATGTTCGTGTGTTTAATGCAGATATGGATGATGAGGAGTTTCTTTCTTCTTTGTCACCTCAGAAGAGACAATGGTACGTGGAGCGTCATCGCTTTGGCGCACCATCACACTTTCCTACTCCATCCGCATCTCCCTCTGTTTCGGAGTCCTCAGCGCGCTCCGAAGCTTCGGTGTCGACGAGACGATCTTCACGCTCGTCTAGGCGCCGGCGCTCTAGTGGTGACTGTGGCGGTTGTTGTGGGGGTGCCGCCACCGATGCTTTGACACCGCCTCGTGTTCGACGAGGTTCTTTACCCTCCCCTTCTTTGCCCGTCTCGACACTAGCCACGACATCACCATCGACACCAGGTTTTGCACGACTGAATGCCGTTCCTAGGAGCTACACACCACTACCTACTCCACTAGCAGCCACTCCAGTGGACACTCCTCGCTTCGGGGCTCAGACTCTAGTGGAGACACCTGACGCCCATATCCCCATTGACACGCCGCTAGAGACCCCTGCCGAGACACCCAGGTTCACGCGTCAGCGGCGAGAGGGCTTGCCTTACTCCGTGGACTTCAGCGGCGGCATCATCTTGGATGATGAAGGCAAGAAGGTGATTTCGCGCATGCGCGGTCTTTGCTCTTAGACACTACATACTAAACATTTGGAGTGAAGTACCGAATGATTTAAAAGACAGAGTCATCAGCATGCTTCATGACAAGTTTCCCGTTCCAACACGGGAGGACCGCTTCAATGAAGACGTGATGAAGGTTCGACTGCGCGAACACTGCAAGCACAAGCGTTCCGAAGTGCAAGAAGCAATCAAGCATGGGTGGAACAGACCAGATTGGCTGGCCAAAGAAGATTGGAAGAATACGAAGAAAGCAGCGCGCGAGAATCTCGACAAGTGGAAGCAACAAAAGGAGGCAGCTAGAGCGCGAGTAGAGGCAGGGAGCTCGCACCACTTGGGGAGCGGCGGGCGGGCATCATTTGAGGCCAATTTTGTAAGTGTTTTCGCATTGCTCTCTATGTTTGATAGTTTAGGGTTTATGGGTTTTTCAATTCTAACGTAATGGATTCCTTGTATGTTTTCACAGTGGTCGTTTATAGGACGTGATCCCACATCGTAGAGCATGAGTACGCAAGCAGGAAGGGTTTAAACGCCCTTATAGACATTCTGAGTTCTCGCAGCTGCATGGTTAGTATTAGGGTTTATTCTTTTCTACTAGTTGTATTGTTTTATAAACGTCGCTATATGTTTATACTTACAAAAAGTTGTCTTATTGTTTTTTTTTGCAGAATCCCACAGATACGTCGCTTGAATGCGATGAGACGTTTGATTAGACGACGTCAGTTTTTAGCCATAGCTAGATAGCATTAGTTTTTTTTTGTCATAGCTTATGTATCATGAGACGACTTTTATACGTCTTTTTGAAAACCATGTATATTTTTTAAATAATGACAATGGTTTGTAACTATTACATTTACAAAGTTTCACAATCAAGTGATTGTTTCTATGTGTACAATTATCATTGGTTTACTTTCATCAATTCACGCTTGTCAATTTGTATTTTTATTTGTCAAGCGTACTATGGATGATGGAGTTAATGATTATAATCTATATATACCTTTGCACTTTTTTCAAAGGTGAAGAATATGTATCATGAAACATTCAATATGGTTGATGGGTGGCAGGGCATTGAACCAAATTTTTTTCCTCTGGGCGTCACTATGAACGTCACTATATAAGGCTCTGTAGCGTCGCTATAGATAGCTCTACAACATCGCTATAATCGTCGCTATAGGCATCGATATATAGTGACGTTTATAGCGATGCTTATAGCGACATCCCCGTATCGACGCTGGTAGCAATGCTCTTAGCGACACTAGGGGTTATCAAAACCCAGTGTATTTCCGTCGCTAAAAGCGTCACAAGAGCACACAACCTCTTGTAGTGGCTCAAAACTCGCGACGATGCTGTGACCGTCGCTATAAAGCAACGCTATGATCGTCGCTCATTGCTTCGATTATAGCAACGCTCATAGCATCAACTATAGTGACAACGACTCTGTAGGTAAAAATAATCCAAGAGTGCCAAAACTCAAATCTGTTCTGAGTTTTGGCACTCTCGGGTAAACAATGATGGAAATGTTGTGGAGGTAATTGCTCTAACCTACGTCTCATGCACACACACACACACGCACGTGCACACCACCATAAGAGAAAAATTGCACAATCGATAGCATTGCCATGAAAAAACAAAGGAAATAGAAAGAGAAAATATTGTGTGTGCAGCAATAGCAGCGGCAAAATATGCGGTAGTGGTTAAACAACAATATACGCACTAATAGTCGCGGGTATATTCCCATTGACCTAAATGAGCACCTTTATTTTTTACTTGCATAAAACATATGAAACATCAATTGTTTTTTTAAAGAGTATACAGAAAAAAAATGTGAATTTACTTTACCTTAACAATTTAATGTGCAGAAGCTCAACTATTTAAAACAAAATTACAAATAAAATAAAAATAGTTGTATAGACATTGTGCCACATTGGGAGGGTTTAAACAAATAATTTTCAATACAATCCTCCTCCTCATCATCATCCTCAGGCATGTACATTTGATCACCCTGACTCTACATAAACCCAAACCAAATTAAACAAATATGAACAAATCAAAACAATTGATACAAAATTATTTGTTTAAACTTACCGCTCGTAATGATCCGATCGCTGCATCAAAGTTCTCGTGAGAGATGTGGCTGTTCTCGAACAACCATCGCCAAGTTTCAAATTCTATATGCTGCTCCCGAAACTTGACCATCTCTTTGGTTGGTCGACTAAGAGTGATATTTTTCTCAGTTAGCAATAACAATAACAAATCATCAAACTGAAATCCTTATAATCATCGATTTAGGTTGTAGTTTAACCAATCTTACATATTTGCATTGTCCTTCCATGCTGCTTTGCCTCCGGAGCCATAGTGCGTGGGAGTTTGCTTGTAGGATAAGCCTGTTGCAGCCTGATCACTCTTTTCTTGCATTGCCCACTCCCAGTCTGCATCGGCCCTGTTTCCACCGCGACAGCTCATGTCTGGATCTCTAAGTTGGTTGGCCGATGCACGCTGTACACTGGACTGCTAGTTTTTCTAAAATGTTTTTATGTGGCCCTCCAACCATTGTTGTGAAAGATACTGATCGAGGGAATTTGGAAATCTAGCATGCAACGCATCCTCAATGTAGCGTGCGTGATCAAATAGCTAGTCTCTAAACTTTACAAAACAATTCTTATTTGTTGAATGTATAATAATTTGAAGATAGCGTTGAAACGCCATGTCCTGTGTTGTACCGAAGTCCACCTCCCCGCCATACTTTACCCTATAGTAGCGCCCATGTGTGTCTGGCACGGGTGCATCAGTATCCTCCTCCTCTGTGTCAGGGGTGGCACACTCTCAAATAGAAAACTTCGTCCCCCCCCCCCCCCCCCCCCCCCCCCCCCCCCCCCCTCCAACCAAAACAAGAGAAGCCACAAGATCCCCCGGCGCTTTGTCTCTCTCGGCACTCGCTGCCCTGAGACGAGCGTCGAAGCGCGTCGATGGTGCTCTAGTGAAGCAGGAGTGGCATGGGACCCTGCGATTCCATGGGAGTGGGACCCTACGATGAAAGGGGAGTAGGATGGTAAGAAGGTGCCATTGTTGCGAGGCTCTAGATGTAAGGAGTCCTTCCCTGACTCCCCCATGGTGTGGACTACGGAAAAAGAACTTATGTTGCGGAGTGTATCAACCAAATAATGCATCTATCGAATGGAGGTACTGGTCCTGTAAAGAGATAGTCCGTTGTAGGTCCCGATCTACCACCGGTGGAGGAACCTGAGTAGATTAGGTGTAGGCACCTATTTAGATATCATCATAGTCTCAACCGTGTTAAAACCAAAGGTACGTTGCAGTAATCCATGCATGAGTGGATCAATGACCGCAACACCATGATTAAAAATGGACTGATGCCGGGTTGTTCGCACCGCACTCTAGCCCGATCAGAGAGCTGAAATTCTAGGGAACGAATGGTAGACAATGTTTTTTCTTCAAAAACTCCCTCTCTTTCATCATAATCCGCACTCCCTCTTTTATTTTCCCCTCCCCATTCTTTGCCACACACACCCCTCTCTCTCCTTTCCCCTTGTTTTTTCTTTCCAAAGCGGGCCCAGCCCGACCCCGCATTTCCCCATCTTTTCCCTCTCTCACTACCCCCATCTCCCCGCCCGTTCTCTCTCTTTTTCCTTCTTCTCCCTCAGTGTGTGAACAGTCCATAAGGGGAGCTTAATAATGCATCCTCTATTTTACTTTTATATTACACCTTTGACTTCATTAAACTTCCCCCCCCTTCCTCACTCAAAAACGGCCGAAAGCCTACCTTCTCAACCCCCCCCCCCCCCCCCCCCTTGCGCATCCTCTCGGACCAACCCATAGGGCGCATGAAAAGAAATCTCTCTCCCTCAACTCCCTCACCCTCTCCCCCATACATGCCCGTGCCCACCTCGCTCACATTCTGATACTCTCTCTCTCTCTCTCTCTCTCTCTCTCTCTCTCTCTCTCTCTCAACCGCTCACGGCTCTAGCCCGCGAAGGCGCAGTTAAGGAGCTCTCTCTCTCTCTTATCACACACACACACACCCTCACCCTCACCCCTCACCAACTCACCCATCTCCCTCACTCTCTCGCGTTGTACATTGCCCGTAGGAGGCCCTTCTCTCAGCTCTCTCACTCTCGCTCTTAGCCCAAAGGCGCGTAGTAAGTCAACAAACACACCCTTGCTATCACACACACACACACACACACTCAACACACACATGCACACTCTCACCCCTCACACCCTCCTCAGCGCTTTCGTCGCTCCCTGTGCAGTAAGCCATATATATATATATTGCACATAATTAATAATAAAAAATACCCCCTTCTACTCCCGTTCCCACACACTCATACAAACACCATATATTCAGACACACATTCACCCTCATACATACACACAAAACCATACCTACACAAATACATGCACACACGCACTCACAACAAAAAAAAGAAGAAAAGGAAACTATCGACACCGACATGAAAGGAAAGAAGGAGGCCAACTCGCGCATCGACAACACCAAAACAAGAAGTGGCGCCGAAAGCACGCCCCGGCCAGCACCGAAAGGAGGTAATTCAAGACATCTCAGCTACTCACAAGAAAAACCGACTCCGACAACACTAAAACCTCACATCGAACACCCGAACCATCGACAAAACCCTTGTAAATACCCTAAGACCCCACTCTTCCCTAATAACTTAGCCATGGCTAGTGGATTGTAAAAAAACCTACCCATCCCACTCTTTTCTCTCCCTCTATCTCTACCTTCTCTCTCTCTATCTCTCTCACTAGAGAGGCAACTAGGCCTTCTATAGCAACCAGAGGTTATTTGCAATGACCAGTGGGTAAGGACCACCTCTCAAGCCTATATAAAGAGGCCTCCGCTTAGCACGGAAGAAGAGGGTGAGATACATAGTGAAGAGGAGACACCCAAGAGAGAACACTCAAGTGTAGGAGGAGCATACTAGCTCCATGCACTCTACATTGTAAGCACCACTAAGCTAATGGCATCATGTTTTGTTGCAAGCTTTGGGCATTTTAGCATTGGCAACATCACCATTCCCCCCCATGAGTCACCACACCATGTCGAGTCACTAATCACAACCACTCTATGCACATGAAGTAGTCGCTACTCTCCACCAAGAAACATGAGCATGCTTGGATTGAAGGCATCACTCCCAATGTTGGTGATTGACGTTGTCTGTGGATGCATCATCTTGCTATTTTCCCTCAACTAACCCTCCCGCTAACTCAAAACCTAGCCATGCACCATATGGCGCTCGTATTCCACGTTACATCCCTAATGCCAAGAGCCAGGTTTGTAGTCGTCAAGACCATCACTTGTAAGTATCTACATTGCCTATAAAGGGTGTAATGTTTTCTTGATCTTTTGAGTCCATTCTCGATTTTGGTTTCCTAGGATTACGGGACGTTTCCCTTCTTGTACACCACCCTACTCGTGCTCCTTCATGTGCAATCTCTCCCACCAGTCAGTGTGCCATGTCTTTAGCTCTTCACGTACCTCTCTTGTGCACACACTAATGATTAATGATTAGGCATCTTTTCTACACATGAACGGTTATCACACCACCATTTCATGTTGATTACCTAAAGGGCATTTCACATTTGCTACCCTAGGCCATGTATGTTTGTGTCCTAGCTGGATTTATGCTAGGTGGTGCCCCTTCCTATCCATAGGATCACTCGTACCTCAAGATGATGCTTGGGGATGTTCAGGCTGTGTGTGGTGTAGAGGCCACCCCATATGGCATGTCATTGCAGGCCATCATTTTCTTGGTGCCCCCATCGAGGATCCTTTCATGAAACCCTCCAGTTTACAAAGCTTAAACTCCTAAACTTTTGTGGATGGATGAATCGCTAGGAGGGTTCGCTAACTGGACGATAGAAGAAGAGCTCCAAGCACAACTAGACAAACTCCGCATCTATATCTAAGCTCGAGTGCTAGGCATAACGGTAATGGATTTGTAGTGGGAGAGTCAACCAACATGCCGAACTCAGTGGATATACATAGGCTGCGTGCCAAGAAGAAGAAGGAGAAGGTCAAAACCATGTCCGCAACCTACAACCAGCCCACAACAACAAGATGGAGGGAGATCTGCACAATAGAGAATCAACACTATTCTACTTTGAGAATCGGGTAACTCAAGTCACCAAGGTAATTATCACAGTCAGGTTCCAAGTCACACATGATGCTGTAGCACAGATAACGGAAGCATTTGCTCACGCTCTCACTAGAGAGACTAGGACACATACCAACATGAGTACGCTCAATCAAGGTAATACTAGACTTGAAGGCTAACTACCAGCACGTCATCAACACCATGCTGGGTGGGGAGTGGTTTTTTGAGGTTCTGGCATCAAATCAACCATTTGTCTTACCTTTGGTACAAGGCAATGTACCGTTTGAAGTTTTAATCTATGTCCTAGTATAAGAAGGTATACACGCCTCCTTGTAAAGGAAAAAAAAAACCTTTTTGCAAGCTAAGCAGTGTGTCTTTCTAGCTCTCTCTTAGTAATCATGGCAAGTGTAGCATTTCCAACATTTAAAGAAAAGAAGGGGAAGGATTTGGTAACAGAATTTCTAGATGACTTTGAAGAAGCATGTGTAGTGAGCAACAAAGATACGGATGAATCCCAGGTTAGAATCTTTAGGCATCTCATGAAGCTAGAAGCTAGATCGTGGTACAATGCACTTACACCAGCAACCAAGGATGACTCGGAGCCCTTAAAAACCACTTTTAAGAGGCGCTTTGGGGGAGGTACCACTTCAGAGAAGTTGTGGGACAAGTTGAGAGACTTGAAGTAGGAAGGTCTTTTAGAATACTCCACCTATGAGTCCAAATTTGTGGATTTGTGGGAACGGTGGGTTGAGTCACTAGCAAGGGGGGAAACTGCACCCGATATCCTAAAGAAAGACCGATTCATGCATGGCTTCTGGCCGCTTCTCAAGGAGAAGGTGAGGGGTAGATTCCCGGATAGGTACGAGTTAGCCGTTGAGATTGCTCGCCTTAAGGACAAGAATCTGCGAATGAAAGCCAAAGAAATCGACTCAACAGAAGCAGGAACATTGCGCAGACCAACAACCATGACAACCACCATTCCACCACCACCACCGGCTCTTGGGGTAAGAGATGCCCAACAAGATATGTTGGCCCATATTACTAACCAAGTGTTGAATTTGTCTGTCCACTTGATTAGCAAGGAAGGAATCAAGAAAGAGATCAAGACCCAGGAAGAGCATGACAACAAAACAAGGAGTATCATTGCTACAACTGCAGGAGAAGATGGTCACGGTATGTACTACTGTCCCAGACCACGACAAAACTATAATAGAGGAGTTAGGAGGAACGAATTGTCACCCCCTAGAGAAAGAACACCCCCACCCCGAGTAGCAACCCCACAAACACAAATTCTACGCCCACCCCAAGCACCATCACAAGCATCCATTCCACCTCTTCCACCAGGATCACCACCTGATCACCCTGTAAACATCATAAGGCTAGAAGAGAAAGGCAAAGCCGTAGTAGTGGATCCACCCAGAGCAAAGGAGAGGGACAAGGGTAAAGAGAAGGTAACCTTTTTAGAACCATTTGAAGCCATGACTCTGAAAAGAGCTAGGAGGGAGAAAGCCACACAATCAGATGATGAGAGAAGCATGAGAGGAGAGACTAGAAAGAGGCCATCCAGGCCACGATGAAAATTGGGCATCACCGACTTCCAGTTAGGGGAAGTTCTAAACCCTATGATCTAACGTTGGATGTGGCGGAGCAAGGACCAAAGATTACATGGCCACAGCTGCTACATCTCGCACCAAAGGTAAGGCGGCAATGGTCCAAAATGGTGAGTACAAGACGCTCCAAAGCCAAGGTAGCTAAAGCAATTTCGGGTTGCAACATGGATGACATCCTTCCAACTATCGACGTCAACATAAAAGGGAAGAGAATTGGGAATACCTACATTGATGGAGGTGCACAAATCTGTGTGATGAGCGAAGATATGATGCTTCAGTAGGGATTGAGGTTGACAAGCCTTCTCCATGCAAGGCAAAGATGGCAAACAACGCAAAGGTAAAGTGTGTAGGTGTGGTAAGTGTTGTGAAGATAAAAGCTTTCAACACCGAGGTAGAGGTAGATGTTTTTCTAATGCCTACTAAGGAGGAGGACTATCCACTAATCTTGGGAAGGCCATAGTTGATGGCCATGCAGGAAAAATAGGACTCGGGCACTGGACTTCTATGCATGACCGGTAAGAAAGAGGAGACAATCTACTATGACATGAATATTGGCAAGCAGAAGCAAATGAATCTGGAAACATTAGCAAATGAAACCACTAGCGATTCTTCCACTTCTGAGGAGGATACCACATCCACCAACAAAAGTGACAACTCCATCAATGTGATGGGCATCATCATAAAGGATCCACAAAGGGTAAGCACAAGTGGTAATCCATCACCAGAAGGGCAACACAATGAAAAGGAGAGCAAATCACCTGGCCTAGGAGAAGGTAAGTTGAAGGGTATGTTGTCCACGAAATTAACACTTGAGGAGAAAGATAGTTTTTTGCAAATTTTGATGGGATTTCCTGGCCTATTCATTTACAACTATGAAAGAATCACATGCATTACAGTGGTGGAACATCATATTAAGTTGAAGGAAGGGGTAAAACTAATTGTGCAGAAGCTACGACGACTGAGGGTCATACAAGAGAAGGCACTCTTGGCCGAGGTAAGGAAGCTGCTGGAAGCAGGATTCATCTATCATGTAGAAAACTCAGAGTGGGTGTCACCCGTAGTAGTGACGCCCTAAAAAGAATGGTAAGTGGAGGGTCTGTGTTGACTACAAACCCCTCAATGCATCTACAAAGAGAGATCACTTTCCTCTCCCTTTCTTGGATGAAATTTTGAATGAAGTAGCGGGTTTTGAATGCTACACCATGTGTGATGGTTATTCTAGATATTTTTAAATACGCATAGCCTTGGAAGACCAGCTAAAAACCACTTTTATCACGCCATGGGATTGTTTTGCATATAGAGTTATGCCATTTGGTCTCACAAATGCACCTGCCACATTCCAAAGATATGTCACATATTGATAGCCGTTTTTCGGCTTTCCATAATTGCCATAGTAAGCTACCTCACCCTACCAAATTCACCCAAACACTATGGCTATCCCTACCATTTCACTATATATAGGTGAGTGTGAGTTAGGGGACTTTTCCCATATCTCCTTACTGAAATAAAAAACCCTCAATTAGCTAGTCATTGGGCTAGTTGAGCCAAAAAAATAAAAAATATAAAAAATATAAGTATATTATGGCCCATGCGTATGTAAATATTTCTTTGTATATAGGGCCTAAATAAAAGAATTTTTCATAATTATTTTGGTATTTATTTAAATATTTCTACCTAGGTGTGTGTTATTTATGCTCTGTACATTACCACAATTTTTCTTACCATTTTTCATACTCTTTATTCCATATAGAAATATTTTCATGTAAGCTTCTCTTATATTTGATGTAACTCCACCCCAACAAAAATCCAAAAAAACTAGTTTTATTTATGTGTATTTTCTTTCACTATTGTGATTTTTTCCTTCCTACATATATTCTCTATTACTCTCATAAATTAGACCACCAAAAATATTCATCTTTTTATGGTAGACTTATAATGAGAGAGATTCATTTTGACCCCTTTATATTTTTCCACCTATATTATTTATATTTGACATGTACATATTTTTTGGACCCCTCAATATTTGATTTTCTTAGTTGTACTATTCACTTATATCATGATCTCAACAATATCTTCAATTATAGACCTACCAAATAAGGTCAAGGGTAGGTGGCATGCATACATGCACTATGGAGGGCTCACTCTTGGAGGTATTCAAAAGAATCATCCAAAGAAATACCCCACAAGGACCTTGTGCAGTGGAAAAAAACGATCAGTTTTGCTGAATTTTTAAAGTTCACTTGCTCTCCGAATTTGAAAAGGTAATACAAACAAAAGTTGTAGCTCGTGGGCTGAACTTTTGTCTCAAATTTTTTCATATTTTTTTGAGCTACGAGCTGTGAGCTATGATTTTATTAGTGGACCCCAATTTTCCCATGTTATGCAGCCACACTCTCTCTTCCACTTTATCATTTTCCTCTTTCACACACACTTCTCTACTCATCATCCCCACCTCTCTCACCACTCCTCTCTGCACCCTACTCACCTTCTCCTCAACCTTGAAGAATAAGAGAAACCATGGTGAACTCATACCTCCCACACACAATTCCATTCCAAAATTGACCACCTAGTCTCATTTTTCCTCCTCCAAATTACCCATATCTATAAAAAAACCACAAAATTCAGCCTCTTCTCTTAAAAGACAGCATCATGGTGGTTGATTACTCAGTTTCAATTACCTTGTCTCTCAAGGAAGGTCAAGAGTGGAGAAAAAATGTACCGTCAAAGCTAGTGGACCGTCAACAAGCGTCAAAATTGGCCCTACTCATGACACTTGGAGCATCAACCTTGTAAGAAATCCACCTTTTCTTACCTCTTAAGAGTTTTTTCTTCCTTATTTGTATCCTACATGGATACTCCCATTGTAAATATCCAATTCCATTTGTAAATCAATACTAACTCTACTAACACTAACCCACTATGAAAAGTCCTATCACCTCCATTTCTCTCCTCTCTCTTTCCCCACCAACTTCTTGATAATTCCAAGCAAAAGAAATTAGATAAATTGCTGAAAACCTAACCCAACCATGGTTAGAGGAGTAACCCTAGCCTTCAAAATTGCTATAAAAGGAGGGTGTAGCTAGCACAAAAAGGGGGGCCATAAGCAAGAGCACTATGCTATAGCTTGAGAAGCCAAGCTCAACCTCTCTAGAAAGAGCTCTTGAGTGGAAGCTCATTGTCTTATGCATGTGCATGTGTTGTAATAGGGTATTAGCAAGGGAACTCTATGCCATTGTAAGAGAGAGAGTGATCATTCAATTGATAGTAGGAAATCTATCATTTCTCCTACTAGTGTAAGCCCAACAATTGCTGAATCAAGGAGGGTGGATTTGGACTAAGCTTGGATACTTTGTCTCCCTTCCAACGTGAAGTAATGGACAACAATGATGCGTAAGTGTCTTGGTGTTTTTTTGTTAAGTTCTTGATAGCTTGTCTCTGATGTTGTCATCAATCTAGCCATAAATCCCACATACTGTAAGAGGGCGACAGGGTGGAGAGGACTCACCTGGCCTTAAGACAGTGATTGGGGTGGCTTTTCTTGTGATGTGTTGTGGTGAAATTTACGCAAGCTATGTTGAACAAATACTAATCTCACTTTGATTTGTCATGACAGATTTGTAAGAAGGTATTAATGCAACAAGCACCCCCTCCCCCTTTCTCTCTCTTTCTTACATATATAATTGTGTTTGCTTGATCATTGGCGATACGTTTCAAAGCAGCCCGAGCACTATCTCTCTCCCTCTCTCTCTCTCTCTCTCTCTCTCTGTCTCTCTCTCTCTCTCTCTCTCTCTCTCTCTCTCTCTCTCTCTCTCTCTCTCTCGTGTTTTAGTGTGTGAGAGTGTTCCATTGGTGTTAGGGTTAGTGTAAATTCCTTGCTTGTTTGTGTGGGTTGCTCTAACGATTCTCCTCTTTTGCGTCCTAGTTCGCTCTTAAACTAAGTGGTGCCCCTTGTGTAGTTGGGATTTGGCTGTGGGTTTGTTGTTTTGGTTTGTGTTGTGTTGTGCCCCAACCCCATTGAGCAGCACGGGAGCCTTGAAGGGTGTCTAGAGGTTGCTCTTCTTGTTGCCCGCCCCGGACCGCCTCAATATGTTTTTCAACCGTTCTTTGGAACATCCATAAGAGTGTTCATCGATGATTTTTGTATATATAGCCCTTGCATTTCACACTTAGAAAAGGTCACTAAAGGTTTGGCCAGGTTGTAAAGCCTAGGCGGGCAATTAAATGTGGATAAGTGCCACATTGGGGAGAGTAAAGTCATTTTGTTAGGCCATGAAATTTCAGCAAAAGGTATCAACACCGATCCAAGTAAGGTATCTGCACTCATAGCCCTACCTTCACCAACAACCGCACGACAACTGGTCTCTTTTCTACAAAAAGTGAGGTACGTGAGTAGATTCATACATCTACTATCACAACTTGTTCTACCGTTGCAACAACACACTCAAATTAACTTTCATTTGGGACGAGGAAAGCGAACATGACTACAACAAGGTAAAGGAGTTCTTAGCCACCCTGCCAACTATCTCACCACCTAAGTGGGATGAAAAATTATATGTCACCTCAAGTGTGGGTGATGACTCATTGGGGGCTGTGCTACTCCAAAAGGATACAATGACATATTTCATGAGGCCAATCTATTTCTCTAGTCGAATGATGACAGTAGTAGAGAAAGGTTTCACCCATGTGGAGCACTTAGTCCTAGCTCTTAGATTTGCAACAACAAAGTTTAGGTCATATTCGCTGCCTAAGTAATTTGTGATTCTAACCACTGATGAGATGTTTCCTTATGTTATACAACACATGGATGTGTTTGCTAGGATTACTAAATGGCTAATTCGTCTGCAAGAATTTGACTACATGGTGCAAGTGGAAAGCACGACAAGAGCAAGCCTGGGAGGACTCATGACCTACCAAGGATTTGAGAGGAAAGAGAAGTAATCTAAGAAGGAAGAGATTCGATCACTTCCAATACCACCGATGGTAGAAGGGGCACACTCTCTCTACTTTGATGGAGCTTACAAGCGAGCATTGGACAAGGCAGCTGTTTACAAGCATAGTGGTCTTTGATGACAAAGGGGTAAAGGTATTTTCGCTTGGCCATTTGTTAGATTCACATTCTAACAATGAAGTTGAGTATGCAGCACTAACCAAGGGTCTACAATGGTGTGTCTCGCAAGGGGTACAACGGCTTAATGTATTTGGGGATGCTCTACTTTTTGTAAGGCAAGTAAATGGAGTATGGACATGCAAGAATCCTATATTGAGGACTCATTTAAGTGGTGTAAAAACCTTGTTGGGTAAGTTTGAAGAAGTTCAAATACACCATATCCCAAGGGCTCAAAACCATAAAGAAGATGCTGTAGCAAGTGAAAGACTACAGGAAGTGTTTGTTGGGGCCATAAAGCTAAAGCTCCCTCTATTTCAAGGTAGTGATGCCTTACCTGACATCGTGCATTTTTTGGAAACAGGGGAATGTCCATCGGATTTAACAAAGGGACAGAAGCAATGGTTGACGCGGAAGGCCACAAGGTATCGGCTCATCAATGATGGTCTATACTATAAGGGTAAGGAACAAATACTCAGGGAGGTCCCCCTCTCTCATGAAATCACGAGAGTAATTGCTAGTTGTCATGATGGGGTATGTGGTGGTCACTTTTCCCTAGACATAACAAGTGGGAAAATCTTGCAGGTTGGCTTCATATGGCCTAGCCTCAACCGAGATGTACGCCACTGGTGCAAGACGTGCAAGCTGTGCCAAAAGGCAGGCACTAGGTCACTTATGCCTGAACCATAGACACCTATTCTTTCATATGGACCATTTGAAAAGTGGGGTATCAATGCCATAGGACCATTGCCTAGGGCCAACTCAGCAAAATTTTACATCATCATGGGAGTCGACTATACGACTAGATGGGCGGAAGCTGCATCCACCACTAGAATCACTGCAGTAGAGGTAGCTAAGTTCATCTACGAGCACGTATGCTATAGGTTTGGCACACCATTAGAGATCATCTCTGATAGAGGACTAGGTTTCAGAGCAGACTTGGTAGGAGAATTAATGCAGAAACTTGGTATTACAAGGACGCACTCTTCACCATATTACCCTCAATGTAATGGCCTAGTTGAAAAGGTGAATGGAATGGTTTCTAAAATTATTATGAAGGAGGTAAACAATCATCATGGATAGTGGGACAAGTACCTACTACCAGCTTTGTGGGCCTACAGAACCTCATTCCGTACATCCTTGGGATTCACGCAGTATCATCTGGTATTTGGTAAGGAAGCAATCTTGCCCATTGAAGTGCAACTACAAAGTCTCAGAGTAATGGCAACCCAACTTCAACGACCTAACCTACATTTGAAAGATCACATCATCGACTTGGAAAGACTATAGCTGGACAGAGAAGAAGAAATAAACTATTATGCGGCACAATCAGAGCACAAACGGCTTAGCTTCAACCAGCATCTGCTACAAAAAGAACTGAAGAAAGGAATGTTGGTGCTCCGCTATGACAATCGCTTCGACACGTGCAAAGATAAGAAACTCCTACTCCGATGGGAAGGCCCGTTCATCATTAGGAAGAAGTATGCCAATGGAAGCTACCAGCTTATAAAAGCTAATGGAGAACTTCATAAAACCAGGGTTAATGGTTGGTGTTATTTTCTTCGATTCGACCAGACTCCACATATCGACATTCGTACACCATCAACAGCCACCTCCGATGACAACAATCAAACAGATGAGTTAGAGGCATGAATGTCCCTAGCCTAAGGGGGAGGGCTAATGATGCCGGGTTGTCCGCACCACACTCTATCCTGGTCGGAGAGCTGAAACTCTAGGGAGCGAATGGCGGATGACGTTTTTATTCTTCCAAAACTCCCTCTCTTTCATCACAATCCGCACTCCCTCTTTTATTTTCCCGTCCCCTTCCTTTGCCACACACATCCCTCTCTCTTCTTTCCCCTTTTTTTTTCCTTTCCACAGCGGGCCGAGACCGACCCCCCCATTTTCCCATTTTACCCCTCTCTCACTACCCCCATCTCCCTGCCCCTTCTCTCTCTTTTTCCTTCTTCTCCCTCGGTGTGTGAACAGCCCATTAGGGGAGCTAAATAATGCATCCTCCCTTTTTCTTTTATATTACACCTTTGACTTCATTAAACTCCCCCCCACCTTCCTTACTCAGAAACGGCCGAAAGACTACCATCTCACCCCCCCCCCCCCCCCCCCCCCCCCCCCCCCCTTGCGCGTCCTCTCTGACCAGCCCATAGGGCACATGAAAATAAATCTCTCTCCCTCAACTCCCTCACCCTCTCCCCCATGCAGGCCCGAGCCCACCTCGCTCACGTTCTCTCTCTCTCTCTCTCTCTCTCTCTCTCTCTCTCTCTCTCTCTCTCTCTCTCTCTCTCTCTCTCTCTCTCTCCCTCTCTTATCACACACACACACACCCTCACCTGCTCCCTCACCCCTCACCACCTCACCCATCTCCCTCACTCTCTCGCTGTCAGGGGATATATGTTCGCTACGTGAGGCGGGCAGGCGCCAGGCCTCTTGCTGTGGGAGGTGTGAAAGAGAGAGAACAAGAACAACTAATGCTACTGACACTCGCAATCACCGTACCCGTCAATTAATTGATTAATAAATTTAAGTACAACTTAATCCTTAACCAATGCGGGCTGTTAACAGCACCGTCACTTGGATCGTCTGCTAACTAGGAGTTTAAGCTCCCGCTTTACAGAATTAACTGGGCCGTTAACGACACCGGACTTAACAAAAGGCTTAATCAATCTTCGGACTGATGTCGATGATAAAAATTCTCTTCTGCTACTTCAACTGCTTCAATCACCCCGTGGATTCTGCAAGCTTCAATTCGTCCCCACTACGTCGATCATCAATCTTCAATTATTACAAATTGTAATGCAGTTGCCCGCTCTTTATGCTTTGGACTCGCTTAACTGCCATTCTCTTCAATTGCTATATGATTCTTTAACCCTTGCTTTGCCTGCCTCGTGATGTCCTCTTGGTTCTTACCTTGATTTGTTTACCGTGCATGAATTCCCCTTCTTGCTTGCTTGCCTCGACAAGTTTACTCCCTTGATTGCTTCGACCAAGCTCGCTTCTTCTCTTTGCTTGCTTGTCTCGACAAGCTTCTCTTTGATTGCTTGCCTCGACAAGCTTACCCTTATCAAGCTCCGATTGCTTGCTTTAACCTCGACAATACCCTCTCAAGCTTCGCCCTTGGTTCGCGACCAAGATTTCCTCAAGTTCCTTTGACCAAGCTTTCCTGTGAATCCCGTTCTGGCCTTGGCTTGCTCAACCTTGACAAGCTTCTTGCTCATCGACAAATAGAGAGAGAGAGAGAGAGAGAGAGAGAGAGAGAGAGAGAGAGAGAACACCTTCTCTTTGAGTTGATTCCAAGCTCTTCGTCCGGCTTCACCACTCCTTGCTTGCCAAGAACGAGAGAAAGCTTCAGAGAGAGAGAGAGAGAGAGAGAGAGCGCTTTCTGAGCATGAGAGCGAGAGAGAGGGAGCTTTTCCCTTGCTCCCTTCTTCTTTCCCTCGTTATCTCCCCTTTGTTATGCTTCAAATGCCCTCCTTCTTTTCTTCCTTTCCTCGCTTGCTTCCTCATTGATCACCCCTAAAAATAGCCGCTACATTTATTTTTGAAAAATGCAACGACGGCACCATCGATGTGGGCATTGCCGCTGATGATGTGGCAGCAAGAATCACGACCAACACGGTTTGCGAAGGAATTGGTACCGGATAGGACGCCTTGGCGAGATGGGATTTTTTTGCTTCTTCGCAGTGATCATGTGACATCTCTATTGCGGGCTACAAACGTCTCTTCTCTCCCCTGCTCTCGCGTTTTTCTTGCCTGCGCCATCTCGCCATGTTTTCCTTTTTCCCTATTGCCCCCCTTCACACACAATAATACCCTTAAGCCCTTATTTTCCTTTGATGGGCGACCATAAGCTTGGTCCCTTGGACGGCCCTTAAACTTCGGTTGCCCTTGGGCATTGGGCGACCATCCTTTTAATGGCTTTTGGGCAAGCGGGCTTTGTAATGGGCATCACATTTGGCATACGAATTTACCAAAGCATTGCCAAGAACATGTTTCTCCAGTAGCCCTATCTAGCTATGCTTATCCCACAATCAATACGCCCCATGAGACAACATTTCGAACTATGAGCTCATCAAGTGCTTTCGTACTGGCACCACTTTTAGCATGCATAATCTAGCATGGCATTGCTAAGAATAACATTTTAACGCTTCTCGAGCTTAATACACTTAGCATAATTATCATCCAAGGCATTGAGCACATCAGTCGCATCTTCATTAGCTGGTCATGAAATACAATTTAATTGAAGCACTAGTTAACAGTGCACTGCAAGAGATGAAATACCGAACAAGATTCCAGTTTCCAAAACTTGACTGAAGCTCAAAATTTCCCAGATGACACTCCGTACTAGCCGACCAGATTGTTACGGAACCGGCTCCCGGTGAATCTTTAACGGCTAATAACTTGGCAACCGTAAATCCGAACACCAATTTGAAAAGACCGACGCGCTTTAGAAAGTGAGCACTTCAAGCCCGTGCATTCATTTGATTTTTGTCACCTCAGTTGCAGTTGCCCAATCCGGTACGGATCTGCGATCGACTCAAACTTCAATATGCCATAACTTTTTCATCATAGCTCCAATCGACGAGTCGTAAAGATAGGCCGGTAGAGCACTTCAAGCACTGCAATTCTAGATCATAATCTCCCACTTATGATCACTTCAAGAATACTCATTTTTGGCATCATTAAGACATCTGTTGACCCGTTTTAGTCACATCTGGCATACATTAACCATTAAACTTGCCCTGTTAACAAGCCCTTATCACTAACCATTAATTAAGTAGGCTTTAAAGAAGCTTAGCTTGCATTTATCTGCTCTTTTTCTCTTCATGGCAGCGGAGCTGCACTACATCCACCCCCTCTGAACCTGCACAGCCTCCGGTCTGTGCCAACTGCACCTGAATCTGCAGCTGCTTTAGGTACCTTAAGCTCTTTCCATCATTAGACTCACATAACTGGTAAATATATGAAAAATGAAATAAGGCTTATACCCTATCATCAATGTTCTAGCTTAATCATTAGGTATCCTTCCATCAAAAATCTTTGAACTATATCTGTCGTATCTTCAAAGCATTCAATCATGGATAACTTGTTTAGTGAACCCCGCTAGACTCAAGTGCTCCAATTAATGATGCAGAAGGCTTGACCATTAAGCTCTCTTTAAGGAACCCTATTAAGCTCACGTATGCCTTAATCTATCTGCACACGGAATGGCCGTCAAGTCCTTTACCTCAAGTTCTGGTAGCCGAACCAAGTCAAAATATGTTAAGATACTTCAGCAAAGAAGTCAGCTGAAAGCCAACCATGTAAGCTTATTGACCGCATAACAAAAACTATTCTGACTCGGCATAATCTAGAAAACAAAATCTTGTACCATGTAACCTGCTACAACAGATAACTGGTACTCTTCAGATCAGCAACTTTGGACTTTAGCATTCTCCCAGGATCAAATGGGAAACCAATGAGTTTCCCCACTGTGAGCATTCCTTTAAAAATTTTGCACCATCCTCCAGGATCATAGGGAAAATACAAGAATTTCCAATCATTATAGCATAAACATACATTAATCCACAGATCTTCATTCAAACCGCCTAGATCATATGGCATATAAGTCACTTGCCTTGGACCATGCATATATCTGTGACCTCCTGGGTCAAAAGCTATCTCAAAATCCCCTACATCATAGGGTAACATCAGATCCCATATATCATCAAGTAGCACTAAATACTGCCATATCCCTTGTGCAACTGTCTCATCCAATTGTCGATCATCAATCACAGGTAAAAGCATTGGTAGTGCACCTTCACTTTCACTAGTATTGAAATCCCAATCATGCATATCTGAACACATCAAGTCTTTGGTAAAATCCTCTTTGTTAGGCTCAAAAGATGCATCTGAAAACAATTCCCTATCTCGTAGAGGCTCAAAATCAAGTAGTGCATCATCTAACACAATTGCATAAGTTCATCATCTTCTAAAACTTGCTCATGCATGATTCTAAATTGATTGGTATCCTTAGCATCTGTGTTTGAGAACCCTTCCAAAGCTTCGTCCAATAAGCACATAAGGTCTAGGTCTACCACTACCAAGGTTCCTCCATCTTGTACATCTTAGGTTGCTGTAAACTAAGATTTCCACATGTGACATGCATACTAAATGCATCTGCTCTAAACTGCTCTTTAAGTCTTTCAGCCTCAGCCAGATATCTTTGCACTTCTATAACACAAAGTTCAGCATGCACATTGAAAATTTCATCTACTGCCCTGTCTGTATCATCCGCACAATGAAACCAATCATAACCATCAACAAGAGATTTCACTTCACTATGCACCACCTCTGAATCAACATCATCGATTTCATAATCATTTTGCCATAGTGTGTTCCTTTCTCACAAATTCTTGATAGAGAAAAAGTTTTCTCCCTCTCTAAATCACCATAATCAAATTTAGGATCAGTCTGCCAGATCGATAGCTCTAGGTCACAGAAGCGTGTCAAAGGAGTCTTCACCCCCTTTGAATCATCATAATCACGTTTAAGATCAGTTTTCCAATTTGGTAGCTGTGCTTCACAAAAGCTTGTCAATGAAGGAGTCTGCACCCCCTCTGAATCAAGCACATACTCTTGCTTAGCCAAGTCCTCAAAATCTGGTACATCCAAATTTTCTAAATCTGGTATACCAAAATCCATGGTCTTACTGGTCTCAACAATAGCCCTGCTTTGACCTATAACATCTTTATTATTACTTAACTCTTTGGCAAAACCTATACCAATATCTTCAATCACCTCTATGGTAGAATCTGTACCAAAAAAATTTTGCTCTAATTCTGGTTCCATAGCAAAAGTATCAGCCGTAACTGGATCTTCCCACATGTCTACCTGAATATGACTGCACTCATTCACCTACACATCTTCCTGAGCTTTAGCCAATTCATTGTCTTGATCCCATGATTTCTTTGCTTCATGTACTGCATGTATAGGTTCTTTGCAAAATTTACCATGTATATCCTGAAGCTGTAAAGCCTCACCCTCAAAGACTTCTACTTCATGCACAACATCTGCAAAACCCAACTTTGCATACATAGCTGCAACTATGTCTTCATCATTAGCCTGTAAAAAAGTAGCATCCTGCACAATAAACTCATCAATCATAGCTTCTAACTTTGATCTTATTTGTCCTCAAATATCTGTGTAGTCTGGTAGACTTGAACTCTGTTCTTGATAGCCTTCATACTGCTCATCACGTACTTGCACAATAGCTTCTTTGAAATAATCCCAGTCGTCGTTGCAAGCTCTGGTAACCTCTTGAATCTGATCTTTCACATCTGAACTCACTAACTGCTCAAAAGATTTGATCATCAACTCTTTTGGTATCCCTCTTACCTTGGTTTCCAACTCATAGCACTCAAAAAGTCGTCTCTCGTCGTATACTGCATCTAAAGCTGCATCCAAAGCTTCATCCATTCGATTTCTCTTCTTTAGGTCTCTATTTCAAGCAGAGATCCTTGCACCAATTGAAGCATCTTTGCAAAATCTGGAACTGTTGACTTATCATCAAAACCGTTCACACTTAACTCTGCAATCATCTTCATCATCTGCTCTAAATTTTTCATCTTTATCTCCCACCCCGGCTCGTTTCGCGTCGGGTTCACCAAAGATGTCGGGGGATATGTGTTCGTTATGTGAGCCGTGCAGGCACCGTGCCTCTAGCTGTGGGAGGTGTGAAAGAGAGAGACCAAGAACAACGAATGCTACTGACACTCGCAATCACCGTACCCATCAATTAATTGATTAATACATTTGAGTACAACTTAATCCTTAACCAATGCTGGCTGTTAACAGCACCGTCACTTGGATCGTCTGCTAACTAGGAGTTTAAGCTCTTGCTTTACAGAATTAACCGGGTCATTAACGACACTGGACTTAACAAAATGCTTAATCAATCTTCGGACTGATGTCGATGATGAAAATTCTCTTCTGCTACTTCAACTGCTTCAATTACCCCATGGATTCTGCAAACTTCAATTCGTCCACTACCTCGATCATCAATCTTCAATTATTACAAATTGTACTGCAATTTCCCGCTCTTTATGCTTTGGACTAGCTTAACTGCCATTCTCTTCAATTGCTATATGATGCTTTAACCCTTGCTTTGCCTGCCTCATGATGTCCTCTTGCTTCTTACCTTTCTTTGTTTACTGTGCATGCCTTCTCCTCCTTTCTTCCCCTTCTTGCTCGCTTGCCTCGACAAGTTTACTCCCTTCCTTGCTTCGACCAAGCTCGCGTCTTCTCCTTGCTTGCTTGTCTTGCTTGCCTCGACAAGCTTACCCTTATCAAGCTCCACTTGCTTGCTTTAACCTCGACAATACCCTCTCAAGCTTCGCCCTTGGTTCGCGACCAAGCTTTCCTCAAGTTCCTTCGACCAAGCTTTCCTATGAATCTCCTTCTGGCCTTGGCTTGCTCAAGCCTCGACAAGCTTCTTGCTCACCGAGAACTAGCGAGAGAGAGAGAGAGAGAGAGAGAGAGAGAGAGAGAGAGAGAGAGAGAGAGAGAGAGAGAGAGAGAGAGAGAGAGAGAGAGAGAGAGAGAGAGAGAGAGAGAGAGAGAGAGAGAGAGAGCGAACACCTTCTCTTTGAGTTGCTTCCAAGCTCTTCTTCCGGCTTCACCACTCCTTGAGAACGAGAGAAAGCTTCCGAGAGAGAGAGAGAGAGAGAGAGAGAGAGAGAGAGAGAGAGAGAGAGAGAGAGAGAGAGAGAGAGAGAGAGAGAGAGAGAGAGAGAGAGAGAGCTTGCTTTCTGAGCATGAGAGCGAGAGAAAGGGAGCTTTGCCCTTGCTCCCTTCTTCTTTTCCTCTTGCCCTCGTTATCTCCCCTTCGTTCTGCTTCGAATGCCCTTCTTCTTTTCTTCCTTTCCTCGCTTGCTTCCTCGTTGATCACTCCTAAAAATAGCCGCTACATATATTTTTTCTAATTCAACGACGGCGCCGTCGCTATGGGCATCACCGCTGATGATGTGGCAGCAAGAAGCACGACTAGCATGGGTTGCGAAGGAATTGGTACCGGATGGGACGCCTTGGCGAGATGGGAATTTTTCGCTTCTTCATGGCGGTGATCATCTGACGTCTCTACTGCGCGCTACAAACGTCTCTTCTCTCCCCTGCTCTTGCGTTTTTCCTGCTTGCGTCATCTCGCCATGCTTCCGTTTTCCCCCTTCACACACAATAATAACCTTAAGCCCTTATTTTCCTTTAATGGACGACCATAAGCTTAGTCCCTTGGGCGGCCCTTAAACTTCGGTTGCCCTTGGGCATTGGGCGGCCATCCTTTTAATGGCATTTGGGCAAGCGGCCTTTGTAAATGGCATCACATTTGGCATACGAATTTACCAAAGCATTGCCAAGAACATGTTTCTCCAGTAGCCCTATCTAGCTATGCTTATCCCACAATCAATACGCCCCATGAGACAACATTTCAGACTATGAGCTCATCAAGTGCTTTCGTACTGGCACCACTTTTAGCATGCATAATCTAGCATGGCATTGCTAAGCATGACATTTTAATGCTTCTCGAGCTTAATACACTTAGCATAATTATCATCCAAGGCACTTAACACATCAGTCGCATCTTTATTAGCTGGTCATGAAATACAATTTAATTGAAGCACCAGTTAACAGTGCACTGCAAGAGATGAAATACTGAACAAGATTCCGGTTCCCAAAACTTGAATGAAGCTCAAAATCTCCCAGGTGACACTCCGTACTAGCCGACCAGATTGTTACGGAATCGGCCCCCGGTGAATCTTTAACGGCTAATAACTTGGCAACCGTAAATTCGAACACCGATCTGAAAAGATCGACGCGCTCGAAAAAGTGAGCACTTCAAGCCCGTGCGTTCATTTCATTTTTGTCACCTCAGCTGCAGTTGCCCAATCCGGTACGGATATGCAATTGACTCAAATTTCAATATGCCATAACTTTTTCATCATAGCTCCAATCGACGAGCCATAAAGACAGGCCGGTAGAGAACTTCAAGCACTGCAATTCTAGATCATAATCTTCCACTTATGCTCACTTCAAGAATACTCATTTTTGGCATCATTAAGACATTTTTTGACCCTTTTTAGTCGCATCTGGCATACATTAATCATTAAACTTGGCCTATTAACAAGCCGTCATCACCGACCATTAATCAAGTAGGCTTTAAAGAAGCTTACCTTGAATTTTTCTGCTCTTTTTCTCTTCATGGAAGCGAAGCTGATTGACATCGCACTTTACAAAGCCGGTAGGTGGCCCATGTCTCAGCTCTCTCGTTCTTGCTCTTAGCCCGAAGGCGCGCAGCCAGTGTGCTATCACATACACACACAAACCCTTGATATCACATATACACACAAACACTCAATAGACACACGCACACTCTCACCCCTCACACCCTCCTCAGCACTGTCGCCGCTCCCTGTGCAGTAATCCATATATATATATTACACATAATTGATAATAAAAAAAAAGGCCTCCTTCTCCTGTTCCCACACACTCATACAACACCATATATTCACACACACATTCACCCGTACCTACACACATATATGCACACACGCATATATGCACTCACAACAAAAAAAGAAGGAAACGAAACTATCGACACCAACATCAAAGGAAAGAGGGAGGCCAACTCGCACGTTGCCAACACCAAAACAAGAAGTGGCGCAGAAAGCACGCCCTGGCCAGCACCGAAAGGAGGTAATTCAAGACATGTCGGCTTCTCACGAGAAAAACCGACTCCGAAAACACTAAAACCTCACATCGAACACCCGAACCATCGACAAAACCCTTGTAAATACCCTAAGACCCCACTCTTCCCTAATAACCTAGCCATGGCTAGTGGATTGTAAAAAAATCTACCCATC
Organism: Adiantum capillus-veneris; assembly: GCF_014529385.1. Taxonomy (NCBI): domain Eukaryota; kingdom Viridiplantae; phylum Streptophyta; class Polypodiopsida; order Polypodiales; family Pteridaceae; genus Adiantum; species Adiantum capillus-veneris. The sequence continues at coordinate 71,281,550 of NC_140940.1, read as the reverse complement.
CCACTCTTTCCTCTCTCTCTCTATCTCTACCTTCTCTCTCTCTATCTCTCTCACTAGAGAGGCAACTAGGCCTTCTATAGAAACCAGAGGTTATTTGCAATGACTAGTGGGTAAGGACCACCTCTCAAGCCTATATAAAGAGGCCTCCGCTTAGCACGAAAGAAGAGGGTGAGATACATAGTGAAGAGGAGACACCCAAGAGAGAACACTCAAGTGTAGGAGGAGCATACTAGCTCCATGCACTCTACATTGTAAGCACCACTAAGCTAATGGCATCATCTTTTGTTGCAAGCTTGGGGCATTTTAGCATTGTAAACATCACCATCCCCCACATGATTCACCACACCACGTCGAGTCACTAGTCACGATCACTCTATGCACATGAAGTAGTTGCTACTCTCCACCAAGCAACATGAGCACGCTTGGATTGAAGGCAACGCTCCCAATGTTGGTGATTGACGTCATCGATGGATGCATCGTCTTGCTATTTTTCCTCAACTAACCCTCCCGCTAACTCAAAACCTCGCCATGCACCATATGGCGCTCGTATTCCACGTTACATCCCTAATGCCAAGAGCTAGGGTTTGTAGTCGTCAAGACCATCACTTGTAAAAATCTCCATTGCCAATAAAGGGTGTAATGTTGTCTTGATCTTTTGAGTCCATTCTTGATTTTGGTTTCCTAGGATTACTGGATGTTTCGCTTCTTGTACACCACCCTACTCGTGCTCCACCATGTGCAATCTCTCCCACCAGCTAGTGTGCCCTATCCCGAGCTCTTCACGTACCTCTCTTGTGCACATGATAATGATTAATGATTAGGCATATTTTCTACACGTGAACTATTATCACACCATCATTTCATGTTGATTACCTAGAGGTCATTTCACATTTGCTACCCTAGGCCATGTATGTTTGCGTCTTAGCCGCATTTATGCTAGGTGTTGCCCCTTCCTATCCATAGGATCACTCCCACATCGAGATGATGCTTGGGGATGTTCAGGCTGTGTGTGGTGTAGAGGCCACCCCATATGGCATGTCATTTCCGGCCATCAGGACTATACCCAAGAGAAAGTGTCTAACCTTCGGACGTACTTAGTGCCTATATACATGCATAAACAAATATATATGTACACACCTCCTATAATTTAAATATATACAATTACATACTCTCTACAATTAAGTATATACAATTACGTAAATGTAGCCATCATTTTGTGTCGTGTGGAGTGCGAGAGTGGTTCTGCCTCTGTAGAGTGCTTTGAAGAAGAGCTTCTTTATTGTGCTTCTTCGAGGGATTATTGTGCACATTACATGCATGTATCCATTCTGAGGTATTGTGCCGTTGAAAGTTTTCCAACCTAATGCCGCATCCGTAGAGAGAAAGAGAGAGGGATAGACACACACACAGAGAGAGAGAGAGAGAGAGAGAGAGAGAGAGAGAGAGAGAGAGAAGGTAGAGAGAAGAGCGTAGAAAGTCATTTTTGAACTCCATCTTGGGGACGTAGAAAACATATTTTCAAAGCACTCTACAGAAGCCTCTACACTCTCGCATTTTGCACCCCACAAAACGATGGCTTTGCTTACAATCATTACTCTTTACTTACTTGCAAGCTCACATGCAAAAATGGCTATCTCTATCTCTCTCTCTCTCTCTCTCTCTCTCTCTCTCTCTCTTTCCCTCTCTCTCTCTCCCTCTCTTTTTCTTTCTCCCTCTCCCTCTCCCTCTCCCTATCCCTCTATCTCTACTCTCTCTCTCTCTCTCTCTCTCTCTCTCTCTCTCTCTCTCTCTCTCTCTCTATCTCTCTCTCTCGCTCTTTCCCTCTCTCTCTCTCTCCCTCTCTTTCTCTTTCTCCTTCTCCCTGTCCCTCTCCCTCTCCCTCTATCTCTACTCTCTCTCTCTCTCTCTCTCTATTTTCTCTCTCCCTCTCTTTCTCTATATCTATCTCCCTCTTCCTCTCTTTTCCTCTCTCTCTCTCTCTCTCTCTCTCTCTCCATTTATCTCCCTCTTCCTCTCTATCTCTCTCTATCTCTATCTCTCTCTCCCTCTATCTCTATTCTCTATCTCCCTCTCTTTCTCTCTCTATCTCTATTCTCTATCTCCCTCTCTTCATCTTTCTCCCTCTCCCTCTCTCTCTCTCTCTCTCTCTCTCTCTCTCTCTCTCTCTCTCTCTCTCTCTCTCTCTTCTCTCTCTCCCTCTCATTCAATCTCTCAGTCCCTCTCTTTCTCTTCTCTCTCTCTCTCTCTCTCTCTCTCTCTCTCTCTCTCTCTCTCTATTCTCTATCTCTCTCTCTCACTCTATCTCTATTCTCTCTTTCCCTCTCTTTCTCTATCTCTCTCTCCCTCTCTTTGTCTATCTCTCTCTCTCTCCCTCTCTTTCTCTATCTCCACTCTCTTTCCCTCTCTCTCTCTCTCTCTCTCTCTCTCTCTCTCTCTCTCTCTCAAAACTAATATCCAACCAATCAAAATGAATTTCTTATGTTCAACTGATCATTTAGTTTGGGAGAATGAATGGGAACCAGGGTTAGAATATAGACGTGTCCTTAGAGATCTATCTCAACACGGGGCCAATGGTAAAGGGGTCCAAATGAGAGATGTTCTGTCAAAGAGCAAGGCTAGATAATGGAGCTTAAAGACCTTAGGGTTAGCTTCATTAAATACCTCCAAAGGTTAGTATTAACAGTCCTTTGACCTTAGGCAAGCTAGGGTTGTGCTTGAGGTGGGAACCCGGCCCAAGCTTGAGCTGCTTCTTGTGCTTGCTGATTAAGGTTCTTTTGGTGCTTGCTGACTAAGGTGCTTGTCGTGCTTGCTGACTAAGGTTCTTGAGGTGATTGATGACTAAGGTGCTTGAGGTACTTAATGACTAAGGTGCGAAGGTGCTCCATGACTAAGGTGCTCGAGGGTAAGGTGTCCCACAAAGTCAACATGATCCCTGTCAAGACAATGGTCTGTAGGGAAAGGCTAGGGAGTCACGGACTATGGCTATGTTGTTGGGCTAGAAAATGTGGACAGGGGATCCGTTAGGGCAAGAGGGTAGGAGCCTGCCTATATAATGGGAGGTTGGGAGGAGGATCTCAAGTTCTAGATACCCTAGGTCTTACATTGGTATTAGAGCCACATAACTGGGAAAAAGGCGTTCTTCTTTTCTTGGAATATTGCATGCTACATGCTGTGATGCTTTTCTCTTGCCAAGCGGGGAAGGACGCCAAGGCACACCACTGCATGCAGGGCCTCTTGAGGCGGGGAGGGGCGTGACTTCGACCTCAAGCAAACAAGGCTCTCAAGCGCTCGGAAGGTGCGCGCGGACCTATTCTGCCATTCACGTTGTCAGGAGTTTTTTGGAGCAAGGGATTGCGCATATGTACATGCACATGCATGGTGCATCGAATAAAGGATTGCCCAATTTCCATAGCCAGGTGGTTACGTGGGGCCCACATGTGTACAGGTAGGACAGCATGTACATAGTGCATTGATTTTCACTTTTACCAGTACCAGTATGTTTTTTCTACAATAATGAGGAGTTTATAGTGCGTAAAACTTCTCCAGGAAGCTATCCGCGGGCTGATGACACGAGGTAAGCAGGTCCGTCAGATGGCATCTAGTGGCGTCAGGAGGGTGAACGGGGTCAATATTTGCACATGGATGAATACGGCACAAAGTGGTGTTTTTTTGTGAGAGTTATGCAGAAATTTCATCATTAGGACCACTTTTTGGGGCCACTTCACGTGGTTGCGAAATGCATTATTGAAAAGAAATGAGTGCCAGGTGTGCGTATGGATGCAACAGGGTGACAACTATGCACTGCGAGGTCAGTTTCTGGCCTGTCCGGGGTCCGTTTGAGGTCATCTAAAAGGCCAAGGGTGCCCAACTAATAAAGCTAAGTGTGGGAACTGAAAAAACTGAGAGAAGACCAGAAAAAACATGGAGAAGAGAGGAGAAACATCCGCAGGTGTGTTTTTGCTCATTTTGGAGCCTGTTTTGGCTGTAAACTGCTCATCCGAGGTCGGATTTGAGCACTTTGACATTGTAAACTGGGGTTTTGGGCCGTTCCGGACGCGATGGCACTGTCCATTTTTCCAAATTCCTCACTCTTTTCCTGCTTTTTTTCTGTGTAAGTTTCTCCTATGAGCGAAGTTTCTTCTCTAGTTTGTGATTGTATCTGGCTTATTTTACCCATATTGTGTGAGCTATTTGCCCCATTGGTGTTGGCCCAAGCTCAATTGTATCTAAACATTAGAAATTATCCTCTTTTGAGCTGAGTTTTTTGGGTGTGTGTGTGTGTGTGTCTGTGTGTTCCCTGTCTTGGCCAGGTGTGTTGTGTAAGCCGAGTGGTGCCCTGTAGTGTGTGTGTGTTTATCATTCCAAGAGTGTGTGTCGGGTTATTATAGAGGCGCTTTGTGTGTTTTCATCCCGCTCACATCCTTTTGGTGCCCCCACTGAGGATCTTCTTCGAGTACCTTCTGCTTCGAGCTTCGAGATTAGGGATTACAAGTTACAGGTTACAGGTTACAGGTTACAGGGATAGATATAGGTACACGTGATTCACACAGGTACACGTAGTTGGAGTACAGTGATATACTAGCAGTGATGTCACTTGCAGTTGTTGTGGGTATGCATCACTTGGCGCCTATTTGAGCGCATCGTCTGCTGGATTGTACGTTACTTGTGGAAACTGCCATTGTACGCATTTGTGGAGCCATACTTGGTTGTATTTGGCAGTCCCATCCATTTCTGAGACTTGGTTTGGAAGATAGTCATTTCTGAGACTTGACTAAACGCAATTTGCATTAGCCTTCGTGTGAGGGTCGATAGCGTGAGGTTTTTATTAAGCTGGGGGATTCTCAAATGTGGAGATCCTTTCGGTGATACAGGTAGCTGGAGAACCCTTTTCGTGACCTCGCCATAGGCCATGTACTAGTGAGTCCTATTTGATGCTCGGGTTCTATTGTTGACAGTTTATGCATACATATACAATCTATATTTTGGGTTCACACTGCTCTACTTCTGGGGAAACTCTGTCAAAATTTTTCCAAGTTATGATGGCTAGTCTTTTGGTCTTTTAAGGCATTTATGCTGTTGAAATTCTGGCAAAATCAGAGGATAAGTCAGATGTGCTTTCTTGGGAGCTTCATGGTTGGCTTTAATGGATGATCAAAATGGACCTCAGTTCACTCCTTTTCATTTAACTCAAAGAATCCAGATAAATGTTCATGTGTAGTTTACAACGTCGACCTTGTGATTTTCAACCACTCTCTGCCATCACTTGTTGATTCAGAAAACCAAGTCGATTGTGACATATTTATGCGGTATAATTCAACGGATGGACTTACGGGCCGACAAAGCTTTGACGAACCAAGTAATTAGCATGGCTAATTCTCATCGTTTGCGGTGCATACTACGGCTATGAGCTTGTTTTTCAAATCAAGGTATTCTTATTTCTCTTTCTTACATTGCACGGTGTTGCCATGGATTCACATATCAATACGACCTTTGATTATGAGCAACATATGCCTGATACTTCCCATGATGGCTCGTGGCCGAAGACTCTCATGGAGGGTGTCCGCGACCCTATGGGAGGTCATGACGCTTATGGATTGCTTGATATTCAAGAATTTTGTGCACTTTAGACACGCATCTCAGTAATGGAAAAAAATTTTGCATCTTTAAATGAAAATGTCACTAAATTATCCTCGTTAGGGATGCAATTTATGCAGCAGAAGGCCAAGGGCCCTGTTGATACACACATGCATGAGTACGTTGCCGATCAGGGGCAAGTCCCTTCTCATCATGGACAAGGTCCATCTCCGAACTATTTGCACTCTCTACTGCAAAGGAGGTGGACGAGTTGTTGAAAAACACCAAACCACCGACTTTTAAGGGAGAGGACCAAGATCTCAATAAGGATGCAATGAATATCTTTCTCAGCAAGTGGGATGGAATTCACGCCTTATGGCGTACTTCGGGTGTAGTTAGAGCACTGCAGACAAGTCTGACTCTGGAAGGCAAGGCCTACAAATGGTGGATGTCTCTCAAGGAGAATAATATCATACCACACAGTTGGGTAGCCTTTGAGGTTATGTTTCAAAAAGAATTTCTTCCTTCAAATGAGGCAGATCAAAATTGGACGGCTTGGGAGACATGTTCCATGCGCCAACACCCATCATCGCTTGAATATATCTCTCAATGTTGGGATGTTATCCTCAAGTTGGAAGGACTAGACACCTTTAGCAAGTACGTGGGTTTATCCGTGGTCTAACGCCCGAGCTTAAGAAGCCGTCAAGACTTAGGACCCTAAAACAGTTGAGGAGGCCATAGTGAAAGCACACATTCATGATGATCCCGATGAAGAGAAATCACATAATAATCACGTGCCTGTTAATACACATGGTAATACACGCACACACTATGGGCACAATAAAAGGAAATTTATAGTAGCCAATTCCGAAGCAGCTAAAAAACCCAAGGGGTCTCGTGGTCCTCTCTCTCCTGAGGAATTTGAGAAGGCTAAAAAAGAGAAGTTATGCTTTCAATGCTTGGGAAGCGTCCATAGCAAAAAGGATTGTCCCAAGGGAAAATATGTTGCTCACGGCAAGGAGAAAGAAGTACACACGGTGCAACTATTGCCTCTTGAGTCGTTCTCATGATTCTATATGGTGGAATGAACACACATGGAGGTGGTGCTGCATGAATGTTGTATCATAGATTCCATGTGGCAACAGGCCTTCGGTCCACATGAGTTAGTACGTATGCACGGATCTCTTCAAGGGCACAAGGTGTGCATCTTGGTAGATGACGATGCTACTCACAATTTCATTAACTATGGATTAGTGAAAAACCTCAAATTGCCCCAAAATCCGAGTTCCCACTGATACAATGTAGAATGATGAATGGTTATGATGCCGAAATAGGGGATACTCAAGTCAGAGTTGTACCCTTGGAAATACAAGGCTATGCCACATCCTTGGATTTTCAGGTTATGAATATGGAGAGGGCAGATGTGGTGCTTGGTAGGGAATGGTTGCATAGCCTAGGACCATCACTGAAGTGTAGCTACGAGCACAACAGCTTGATGTTTGAATCCCATGGAGCACATGTGTTGTTGTTAGGAGACAAGGATGTCACCAATGATATGTAAAGCAGAGCTTATGAAGCTCAAATCTGATAATGAAATATATGAATTTTTCTTGTGTTACTCATTGTGTCATTTTCTTTCCAATGTTGAATCTATTGAACATTCCTCAATGCCGCATGCTTCTCTCTCATCACTTCCACCAATGGCTACTTCTCAACAAGCAAAGATTGCTAGTGAATTAAAAAATCTATTAAAGGAATTTCATGATGTTTTTCCTAATGATTTTCCATCAGGATTACTGCCAACACGATCTGTGAAACATAGCATCGACGTGGTTGCAGGCAGTAAACCAATCAGTAAACCACCCTACAGAATGAGTTATTCAGAAGCTGCTGAGGTGGACTGTCAGCTTGCTGACTATCTTAGCAGAGGGTTTATTCAACCTAGTTCTTCACCATGGGCTTCTCCTATCCTATTAGTAGTGAAGAAAAAGGATGGTAGTATGCGCATGTGCATAGACTATCGTGGATTAAATGCGGTTACTGTTAAGAACAAGTACCCATTGCCAGGCATGGATGAGTTGTTCGACAAGCTCACTCATGCTCGTATACTTACAAAAATAGACTTGCGGTCGGGTTATCACCAAGTATGTATTTTACTTGCTGATATACCCAAAACTGCATTCTGAACAAGGTTTGGACATTATGAGTTTTTGGTTATGCCTTTTGGGTTAACCAATGCACCCGCAACATTCATGACACTGATAAATAGTGTCTTGAAACTGAACTTGGGCAAATTTGTTATTGTTTTTCTCGATGACATTCTCGTATACAGCACTTCTAAAGAAGAACACTTGCAACATCTGAGGCAACTGTTTGAATTGTTACGAACAAATCAATTATATGTCAAAGCATCCAACTGTGATTGTCTCAAGAATGAAATTCACTATCTTGGGCATGCTATCTCAGCTACTGGGCTACACATGGATCAATCGAAAGTGGATGCCATTTGGTGGTGGCTTTTTCTTAAAATCTGGAAGAGTTACAGATTTTCTTGGGCTTTTCAGGTTTTTATCAAAGGTTCGTTAAAAACTATGCTCATATTGTTGTTCCAATGACGGACCAACTGAAAGGAAAAGGCAAGACCTTCTAGTGGGGGGTGCTTAGTTGTATAGTTTTGATACACTCAAGGATGAATTAGCTACAAATCCTATTCTAGCTATAGTAGATCCTTTGAAACCATTTGTTTTGGGGAGACGGATGCAAGTAACCATGCTATTGGAGCAGTCCTTCTAGAAGAAGGCAGGCCAATTGCATTTGAAAGCAAGAAGCTTGACTCAGCATAACAAAATTATTCTGCCTATGAACGTGAACTCTATGCAATAGTGTCTGCCGTGAAGACACTATTCTACCTATGAACGCAAACTCTATGCAGTAGTGTCTGCCTTGAAGACATGGCGACATTATTTATATGGAGCTCAATTTGAGATTGTGTTTGACCATGAAAGCATTAAATGGTTTACACAACAAACCAACTTGAAGGGTCGAAAAGCTAGGTGGACTGAGATCCTTCAGGAGTATGACGCAAAGTTCCGGTATTGTAAAGGATGATACAATGTGCTGGTTGATGCTCTTAGTCGTATGGCTGAGATCAATTCTATTTTTGTTCACGGAACTTCGCACTGAATTTTTGGATTCTCTGAAGGGGAAATATGAGCATGATGACGCATATTCCAAAGTGTGGAGCCATGTGCAAATGAGGGGTCCTTTTCACTCCAATGCTGATAGTGTGTTGTTAACCTCCACTCACAGTTCTCCTCCATCGAGTGATGAACTACAGTGATGGAAGCATTTTACCATCGATAATGGGTACCTACTCCACAAGGGGAGAGTTTGTGTACCGACGGACATGGACATTTGATGCCAAATTCTTTATGAATGTCATGATAATCCAAGTGCAGGGCACCCGGGTATAAAAAAGACTTATGCTCTCGTACGACGACAATTTTATTGGCCAAGTTTACATGACTTTGTTCAAGATTATGTCTTGCATTGCCAAAAATGTCAAGTTAAAAAAGCAGAGCGCCTGAAGGTAGGAGGACTCTTACACCCTTTGGATATTCCCAATAGCAAATGGGAAAGTATCTCTATGGATTTTATTGTGGGTTTACCAACCACTGTATGAGGTCATGATTCAGTGTGGGTGGTCATAGACCACTTGACTTAACTATGCAAGTTTATTCCAACCAAGTCATCGCTTAAGACTCCATAATTAGCTAAGTTATTTGTGGAAAATCTGTACAAGTTGTATGGTTTGCCAATTAACATTGTGAGTGATCGTGATTCCAAGTTTAACAGTCATTTTTGGAGGGCTATGTTTAAACGATTGGGTACACAACTCAACCTCAGTACATCCAATCATCCCAAACAAATGGTCAAACTGAACGAGTTAACCAAGTGCTAGAGGGTATGCTACGTGCATACATTAGCAAGAAACAAATAGACTGGGAAGAATATCTACCTCTTCTTGAGTTTTCTTACAACAATGCTAAGTATGTTACGATTGGATGTAGTCCTTTCATGCTCATGTATGGTTTTCAGCCTAGATCACCCGTTACAGTAGGGTTGGCAACCGAAAAAAACCAGCAGGTTAAGGATTTTCTCCAAGACCATATGGATATGTTGAAACTAGCTCGTCAAAATGTCCGGCAAGCGCAAGATCGGTATAAGAAGTACGCTGATGAGAAACGTCGGCAAGTTACCTTTGAGGAAGGGAAAGAAGTATTTTTGCGTGTGCTAGAGAATTCAAAAATTCTGAAAACTAAGCCATCACCTAAATTCTCTCCAAGATATTGTGGGCCTTTCAAAATACTCAAGCGAGTTAGTGATCGTGCCTACAAACTATCGTTATCCACACACTCTCGTGTCCATCTGGTAATTCATGTAAGCCATTTACATAAGCGATTACATGGGGATGACAATGTCATTGACCAATAGATTCTAGTCGATTTTGTTGAACCTCCTACCCCACCGCATGTACCTAAACAAATTCTTGACTATCATGATTTACGCACACGTCATCATGGAGCTCGATATGCTTTAATCAAGTGGAAAGATTGACCTAAAGACGGTGCCACTTGGGAAAACATTAGTGCTCTTAAGAAGAAGTTTCCCACTTTTGTTTTCGAGGAAGAAAACTCTTCTTTAAGGGGGGAGTTATGTCAGGACAATGGTCCGTAGGGCAAGTCCAGGGAGTCACGAACTACTGCCAGGTGGCCGGGCTAGACAATGTGGATAGGGGATCCATTGAGGCGGTCCGGGGGGGGGGGGGGAGGTTTTGTGGTTACCTTAAGTTGTAGTTATGGTTGATCATTAGGTTGAGTGTGCATCGACGAGCTAAATAATATGTCACTGCACTTGGCATGGAGTATGAGCGCATCCACCCATGCACCAACGATTGCATACAATACCGCAATGATCACACACATGCTACCTCATGTCTCATGTGTGGGGAAGCACGCTACAAGACCGGAGTGAGCGGGGTGCACCTACCACGCAAGGTATTGAGACATTTTCTATTAATCCCTCACATTCAGCACATGTTTAAAATAAGTTCTACCGTGGAGCTTCTCGTGTGGCACGCCAACCACCGCACAAATGATGGAATGATGTGTGTTCGTGCCGATTCACCTCCATGGCACACCAAAACTCAATGGCCAAAGTTTGGGTTGGAGCCTTGACACTTGAGGCTTGGGTTAGCAGTGATGGTGTCAACCGCTTTGACACTAAGTCAACTTCATGGAGCACTTGGCCTGTGGCGACCTTCAACTACAATATTCCACCATGGGAGACAACCAAGAAGGGAACTATACTTCTTTCCTTGCTTGTGCCAAGCAAGTGCAAAGTGTCAAATATTGATGTGTACCTCAAGGCCCTCATCGAGGAGTTGGCGGAGTTATGGAGAGGCTCCCTATTGTAGATATCTCACTTGCAAAGGGGGTAGAGAAGACATTGTGACGGGAATCCTTTTTTGGATTATGCACCACTATCCTGGGCTTGAGAGATTTTTGGTATCTCCCTTTCTCTTCTCTCTCTAATTCTTTCCCTTTAGTTTGAAGCTTCTCTCTGCTGATATGATATGTATGCAGGGTTGTCCACATTTGGCCACAACGCATGTCCTACTTGCGGGACATCATTGGTGACAAAGAGGTTGGATACCTTGCACAAGGTAATATATCCAAACAACCATCATTTCTTACCCCAAGGTCATAGCAAGCACAAGGCTCCAACAAATGGGAAGACGCCTCTAAAGATCACAATGGGAAATTTGAAAACTATTTGGGAAGAGCACTACAACAACAATCAGGCTCCGAGGAGTCCACCAAAAGGTATGTCAGGCATTCCATATTTTTAATGCTTCCATATTGGAAGGACTTAAAAATTCAACACTTCTTGGATCTCATGCACATATTCAAGAATGTAGCCCACACCCTGTGGGACCACATTACTGGCAAGAAGGACTCATTAAGGGCGAGGGAGGATTTGAGGGTCTTGAAACGTCTCCCCACCTCTTCTACTCTCGTCCTACCCCCAATGGGAAGAATGTGCTTCCTAAAGCGCCATGGATGCTAGCCAAAGAAGAGTTGGAAAAAGTGCAGGGTACCATTGCATCTATTCGCACATCAATAGGATACATGAGGTCGCTAAAGGGATCTTTCACAAAAGCAAAGAAAGGAGAAAGCATTCAATCGTATGGGTTGAAGTTCCATGATTGGCACAAGATAATTTAGGTAATTTTCCTTTCTCTATTCTCTCTATTTTTTGTTTTTTAGGAAACATATGATTTGTGTGTATGAATTTCTCTCACTTTCCCTTCCTCTAATTTACATTGTAGTTCATTCTATCAGTGAGTATGTGTATATGTCGAGACAAGAAAGACAAGAATGCTATTTTGAAACTTGGAGAACTAGTAAGGTACACCACAAGACTCCACTCAACTACACTTTTTTATGTACACAATAACCTCAACCAACACTTAGTGTATTCTTGTGTGTTTTCTTGCAGATTTGTGAGCTCCAAGGAAATTAAAATAGATGCTATCCTTGCTGCTGGAGCACTTGCAGCAGAAACATTGTGTGCCATTGAGGATGCATTTCCTCAATCGATCCTTCTTAGTCAAATCCACCTCTTGGTTCACGTGGTTAAGGATATAACTATATTTGGAATAGTGCACGCACGATGGATGTTCTTTTTAGAGACGTTTGTGAAGATTCTCAAAGATTTTGTGTGGCTACGGTCTCAACCAGAGGTATGTATGGCCAAAGGGTGGATCGTGCAAGAGGAATTTGTTTACATTTCAGAGTATTTGGCACAAGTTGATCCTTAAATGCCTCACATGTGGTCACACGAGGAGGATGCAAGGATGAATTCACACTTGCCAAGTAGAAAGGAAAAATTATTTAACATGGATATAAATCTATTCCGAGTGGTCAATAACTTTTCTATTCTCAATGCAAAGGTTATGACCAAGTGGGTGGACTTGTGGACAATGGCAAAGGCAACGCGTTTGGAAGAGAGAGAAGCATGGAGGAAGGAGGGCCACCCCAGTGCCTACACACCTTGCATGTTTCCTAGATCTCGTTAGTGTGGAGTGGATTCATCAGAGAATGACCAAAGCAAAAGGGCACGGAGAAGACATCACCGACAAAGAATGGGAGTATGCACGAGACTGCATACCAAAAATAGATTTCTCATATACCTAAACCATATTGTATAGTTTTTTCTTGATTTTCTTGTTATTGATAAAATATATTTTCCTATTTTGCAGTGCCTTTCCTTTAACTTTATGTGGTCAAAGGGTCGTCACTTTTGTACGCGCCACATTGACGAGCGTAGAACCACCATGGACTATGGCATCATGGGTAAATTTGACACAGATAGTGCTGAAGCCAGGTACCGTGGAACTATTGAAAGGATATTAAAGGTTAATTTTAGATCCTTTCATACCTTCATCTTCAAGTGCAAGTGGTTTGCAAATGTGTCTAGACGACATGAGAATGCATCTACATGGTGGAATCCAATGTGCATCACACAGGGAGGTATGACAATTTAGTTTTGCCATGCAATTGTGAGCAAGTGAGTGACTACCTTTTTTATTCTTATTTTCTTGTAAGATTAATTGTACCAATGTTACTCACTTTGAGCTTCTCTTCTATAGGTCATCTATATCACAACAATCCACCAACCAAAACTTTGGTTTGTAATTCCCGCAACACCTCGGGGGAGAACCCTTTTTGCCACTAATGAAGTGGAGACCATCTTTGACCGTCTTCCACCTCCTACTTTGGATGAGGGGGGGACAGAAGAGAGGAAAATTGATGATTCAAGTCTGGAGATCACAAGTCTTAGTGAGCATGATTGTCATGATGATGAAGATGATGAGATGGAGGATGACAAATTTGAAGATGATGAAGCCAACGCATCCACAAACGACAATTCTATTTCTCTCTTTATTGATTTAGGAGCCATGGGCTTAGAATTGGATGATGCTTCTTATGGGGATCTCTTGGAAGATGATATTCATAAACCTTTTGTATACTTTAAGTTATGAATTTTTTTGGTCGTTTCATCCATCCATATCTCTCTCCCTTCTCTTCCTCTCTCTAAATTTGTGAACCATGCTAAATTATGTTAATCAAGTGATAGTGATTAGTTTAGCTATAACCAAGCGTAATCCCACATAGCTAACTATTTTCCATGTTTTCATAACTTTTTTAAAAATTTTGAAAATTTCATATAATGTTCGTCAATTTTTATTAAGGGGGAGGGAAACACCAAAATTTGAGGGGGAGGGAATGGTTAAGCCAAAATTTGAATGTTTAGATGCTAAATTGTGCTTCAAGAATAAAAGCGGTAATTCTTGCCGTAATAACAGAGGTAACTATTGCAATAATAAGTGAAAAAATAAACACAATAGTATTTGAAATAAAAAAGGCCCCCCTCGCCCTCCTCTCTCTTCCCTCTCCAGCTGATGTTGGACTTTCTCTCTATAAAACGGCGTAAACAAACGTGGTAAACAATTAGAGATTTTCATAGTGCACACAAGGAGAGGAGGGAGAGCTAGGTATGCTCCCTCCCTCTCCTCTCTCTCATATTCCCTTTCCTTATTGTTTTTCTCCCTCCCTGCTACAACAACACACACACACACACACACACACATAAACACACATGCATACATTGAGAGAGAGAGAGAAAATGAGAGATAGAGAGAATTAGGATTAGGGATTAGGATATATATAGCTTTAGGATTAAGATTTAAATATAGGGTTATGATTAGGGTTTAGGTTTAGGGTTTAGCTTTAGGATTTATTTTTTATATTTAAGTTTATCTCTTTTTTCCGAGAAAACGATCCTTTTATTAGTTAATGAAAACTGCCCATAGGGCTACAACCACCTCTGCAAGAGAGGGCTACAACAATCATGATGGGGAGACTCTCCCAATGAAAAACCAGCATATATACAATGAGGCTAAATCAAGAGATGGGAGGAGGGAAGAGCCACATAGGTGGACGGTAGTGCCATCTGAGCACACCTTGGACTATGGTGTAGAAAGGCCCAGGGTGCCAGAGTCAAAGGAGAGCCTCACGGCGCTCCCGCATGCGATCGGAGCTTCCCTGTAATCCCTCAAGCTGTCCTCTGAGAGTATGGATCAGCTCTAGCCAAAAGTCATGAACAGTATCTGCTGGTGGCACAGGGCGAGCCTCAAAGATGCGGAAACATCGGGCCCGCCAGATGAACCAAAGTGTTAGTCCACTGATGAGCTCCCAACACTCCTCTCTCTCACTGCACCACTCCTGTGGAGTAAGCTCTTTAGCAGGCTCAAGTGTAGATCGCCCCCCCTGCATCACTATCATCCTACTGGTGGAAGATAGCTCAAACTAAAGTGCGAGGCCCATGAGGGTGGACCAAGCTGCTGCCCCCCAAGTGTACTGTCGAGCCATGGAGAGAGTAGGCATCAGCCGAAGAACTCGTAGCCACACATGCAGTCGAGAGACCACTTTGCACTAGCGAGCTCCCTACTGCTATAGCTCTCTGTGTGACCAGCCACTAAAACAGAGTGACTCGCCTCGGCTGTCTAGAGTCCCACAACCTCTCCCAAAAGGCTGCCAGGAACTTGCCTGTAAGACCCTCCTCCTGACAATGATGTGCTACAGCGAGGCGGGCCTCTCTCTATGCTGCTAGTATATGACGTCCAACTCGAACAGTGTACTGAAAGAACGAGACTCCTGGGTGGTGCAGAAGAGAAGGGGTCCCTTCATAGCCACTCACCAGGATCCCACTGTACTCGTGCCAGTGGACAACACTCCCAAGACCATAACCTCCAGTGTCTAGTCTCAAGGGCTGCTGGGTCAGGGTCTATGACGCAAGTCCTCCCACAGATGCCCACTACTCGGATCTTTGAAAACAACACTCTGCTACCTGCGGGGCCTCTACTACAACTCGCTGTAGTCGTCCCCCACCCTGCAGCTTGAAGAACAGGGCAAGGACAGTCTCTGAGCAGGCCCTGACTGAAATGAGAACCTCCAGTCGTGTGAAGGCTCCCAGTCTACGAGGCACCTCTAGCCTCTGATGCATCTACTCAGTCACAAGACAAGGCATCTGTGCCCAAACCTGCTTCCTGCATGCATCCTGCCACTCTGACCGGGGCTCTGCAGACAATAACTCATGGTAGAAGTCAGTAGCAACTGCACGCATATCCTCGGGCTCACAAGCAACTGACCCATCGGGCCTCCTCAACTGACTGACCTTGGCATGCGAGTGCCAAGGTCCCACTGTCTCGAAAAAAGCACCAGGCACTCTGTCACCCACTTGAGTCTCCTCTGTTCTAGCAAGCTCCTTTCGAGCCTGTTGTAACTGCTCCTCCAACCAAGGACTGTCTGGATGCTGCTCTTGCATCCTCTGTAATGAAGCAATGCCCCTCCTGAGATGCTGCTCCGCCTCTCTTGCTGCAGCCCGACAAGCCAGAGACTCCTGAAGAAAAAAATGGCTGATCAGAGCTAGGCCTGAGGCCACTCGGTCAGTAGGAGAATCCTGTTTGTCCATGCCCTCTGTCCACAGAGTCTCTACCCTCGCTCTGAGTGTTGAGTCCAACAAGACCCTCTCTGGGATGCGGAGCATCGTGCTCTGACTCCTCTACTTTTCTGCCACTATGAGGATCACTGGTGCATGGTCCGAGAAGGAGGTCCCTGTGAGGATGCCCACTGATCCTCCCAAGTCACTCAAGTGGTCACTAGTGTAGAAGCGATCTATCCGTGATAGATTCACTCCTCCCACTCTGCGATCTGATCGAGAGAAGGCAAGATTGTCTGGGGGCCTCACAAAACTAGAGTGCTACTATGTATCCAAGACCCTCAGAGTCATACAAAACCTCTCCCAAGCTGCCAACTCAACTCCATGCACAGTAGCATGGCTGCCACCAATCCTGTCAGAAGGGTCCTCCAACATGTTGAAGTCCCCTCCTATGCAGGAATTATCTGCTTGTGGCAGAGACTCAACAATTTGTGACCAAAACTCTGCACGAGCACTCGCCACATTGGACACATAGATGTTCAGGAAACCCACAAGGCCACCCTGAACCTGCATAGTAATCCACTGAGCCCTGCCTGCACAATAATCCCTCTGCCCACAATGTCCTGCTGCAATGAGTCCACAATAGTCATACATACCCCACCGTGGATGCCTCCAGGTCCAAAAGCAGCTGACCAAAAAGTATCATATCCTCCACGCAAAAGCTAACCACATCGCCGAATGCGGCTCTCACACAGATGGTGCTCCTGAAGCATAAGGAGATCAATCTCTCCTCCCACAAGGCAACGCTGAATCTCCTTACGCAATCAGCCCCGTTGATGCTGAAATTGGGGCCCACCTGGTCCCTGCACGTTCCATGAGACGATCCTCATGGGGAGCGAGAGAGAATAGATGTTGCCGCAGCAGCTAGATGGTCTATCTTTGAGGCTGGCTTGGATGGGGAGTAATCCACATCCAAGCGTCCTCTAGATAGGCGTGACTGCAGTGAGTGCCTAGCCCAAGCCCAAGCAGAGTGAGCCGTGCTTAAAGCAACCTCCTCTGTCTAGGAGTCCTCATGAATGTATACATAGCATGACAAACAGTGCGTATCAGCAAATAAGTAAACCACAATGTGCCTACATCCTGCTCAGTCTGGGGTTGTCACCGCAAACTTGCCCAATGGCCACAAAGTCTATAGCATGTCTGTAACTCCTAGTTCTCCCATGTGGTGAGAGAACTCTAGGACCTGTGTATGCAACCATCCCAACACTGAGTCGAGAGTCCACTCTGTCTCGGCCTTGCCGCAATGGGGGAAGGAGAAACCAACTTATGAGTTCAAGGGCTCTCTCCCCCTAGCTGCAAGGAACATAGCATGGACCCTGAAGCAAGCTGCCTCATGGTCTGCTGAGGGATCACTGAGAGAACAAGTGAAGCCGTATTCAAAGAAGTCCCAGTGGCGCTGGATGTCAATGCTCGCAAGATATTGAGATTGCAGTAGCACGATTGAAAGATGCAAGGTTAAAGAATAAGGACAGATTTGATAAGAGGCATAGGCTTAGACCTCAAGCTATTGAGGAAGGTGATTGGGTATTGGTGTATGAGAGTAGTCTTGAAAACCAACATTCAACAATAAGAAATCTTTTAAAAAGATGGTTTGGTCCTTATGTGGTTCAACATGTACAAGGGAATGTGACATACACCTTGCATGAATTAGATGGGACAAAAATGAAGATTCCCATCGCAGGGAAAAGAGTTAAGTTGTTCAAAAGAAGAGGTGATACAGATCCCTTTGATTCACAAGAAATTCAGGCTGAAGGCTCTGATGAAGATGTTATGGATGTGGATGATGAACAAGAGGATGATGCGTTAGATTTTTCTGCAAGCAATGATGAAATTGACATGTATAAGGACTTAAATAAAGACTGAACCTGCTGTAAAAAGATATGTGTGGCACATGCCGGAGGATGTGCACGTTTAGAGGGGGTGGAAGTCGTACCATGGCACGTTAATAATGTGAAATTAAAATATCTACCTCACTCTCCATGCTTTTGTTATGTGGGACCAAATGCTATGATGTACATAGTGTGATATATGCAAACACAGATGCCATGGTTGCAGGCGTGTACATACCTTGCCAGGCAAGCGAGGCCAGGGACGTGGCACCGTTGCATGTTTTACCACATTAAAGAATGTCTAATTTACTTTTGGAATGTACAAATGTCAAGTGTTTCAAAGTGGCATGCTTGTTTTGCCTAGAAAGTTCAATGCGGGCAATCTCGGCCAAAAATAGCAGGTTTCATACGCGGGCGTAAAAGATGTATCCAAAGTGCTTACCAAGTGGTAAAATGGGGTAAAACATGAAATTTGGGCCCAATTGGGTTTCTCCACAAATTTAGGAATTTTCCCAGCTTTTGGGCTTTATATAGACAAAAAGGGGCATTTTTGGGCTAAAAATGGCCCAAAATAGCCTAAAAAGAGGTCAAAATAGCTCACAATGCCACATCAACGATGGTGCCATCGTTGCCTAAGTTGTGTGAGAAATTTTAGAGGCAAGAATGATTTCATTTGGGCACATGAGGGAGGAGATAGAACCATTTCTTTGTAGGGTGCTAGTGCAGTTCCCTGCTGCTTCCACTACATGGTCAAGACTGTGAGGGCTCCAATTAGGGTTTCCCTTCCTCAAATAACTACTTGGTCTTCTCAAATGAAGTATTGAAGCTTCCATGAAATGGTCAGGATGAAGAATCGATGCGTAATTTTAGGGTTTTTAACAGGTCGAATGAGCACTGCATTTGTGCAATTGGAAGCGAGGCTACACCTAATCATAACACACACAAGATTTTTGAGTTGATCTTGGTTTATTTTCAAAGTGGATCTTTCATGGCTGAAGTTTTGTTCTTTTTTAGTGTGTTTCTGGCTTCAAATCATCTACGCCTTGCTTGAAATTGCTACGAGTCCTCACAGTTAGAGGCCCGACGCTTTCCTAGTCGCACTGCACACTTCTTGACACCATGCAGGTGTTTACCTATGGGATGCAATGGGGGATGGTCCTTTATGCTAGGAATGATAATTGTAGGTCTATACTTTGATCTCAGGTTCATTCAAGGCCCTAGAACTAGGATTGAATGGACGTGAGTCCCGATCAGGTGGAAGGACCAGCAGATATGTCTAGAAATTGGCTAAGTCCGGGTAGGACTGATGCCGACGGGAATGGAGAAAGGAAAATATAGCCAAGAACGGATTGGATAAGGGACAAAGAACTGGTTTAATTAAGGAACTCTTCTAATGTTCTGGGTGATGACAACTCCCAGCTGTTGAGATCTTGGGGACCCCAATATGTTTATTACATCTCGGCTTTGTATATATGTGTGCACATGTGAACATTGATACTATATTTGTTTCTATGTCGTCTGCACATGTGATTGCATCGGCATTATGTTCATTTCTATGTCGTCTCCAGAGCGGCGTCGCGAACCGTCTCTAAGGACAATGTGATGTGATTATTTCTAACCTTCACATTTCGATATGTTTCTTGAGTTGGTATTGATTATAGGATGAAAATCACATTAAGCAGTATATAGAAGGGATCAAAGATGCTAAAGCTACACTATCAAAACATTTGTAGTGGCACAAGAGTGATATAGCTCCTGTAGTGAAACTTTTAGTTTGTTACTATTAGAATTTTTATGAACCTTCGTGGAATTTGTTGTAAATTAAGGAGTGATGTAGCTCTTCGGGAACATATTTTGTAAACTTGAAAATTTATTAATACAATTGTGCATGTATATGGTGCTGTGGGTTTTTCCCCTGTACCCCCAAGAGTTTTTTCATCCACAGTTAGGGACTCCTATTTGAGTGGCGGTGTTGGAGATAAATATACCAACCCCTATGCTATGTCACTATAACACTACATGAAGATATCAACGCGTATATATCGACGGCCATGATTTTACACGTGTATATCAACGTAATTAGCGTGCGTCGCTATACGTGTCGATATACGCATCGCAATGTGCGTCGATATATGCGTGGAAAGTAGGAAAGAGAGAGAGAGAGAGAGAGAGAGAGAGAGAGAGAGAGAGAGAGAGAGAGAGAGAGAGAGAGAGTTAATGTATGCTTAGGAAATTAAAATTAAAGAAAAAAAATTAAAGAGAGAAATGAAATGAAATGTTATATTAACGTCTTCGAAAGGCCAAAGTGACCTATGAGACATGAGACAAGAAAGTTACAATGTGATGGATCTGATACAAAGTCAGAATAAGAAGATGACAAAATAAAATATTATGGAATCCTAAACTGCTGGGACTAAACGTCTAAACCAGCTAGCTGGGATAGGTAGATCATAGAAGATCCACTATTTGTCTAACGGATCTCATCAATCTCCTCCATGGTCAGTAGTCTGACCGGGCGTTGTGCATGTCGAGCTAAAGTGACCTAGCTAGATCCTCTAATGGAGCCTCTGTCGATGGTGTGTAGTCCTCCGCAGTCGTGGGCATCTAGATCTCCCTAGCTGAGTCGCTCGTTCGATCAGTAGAGAGATAGGGAAGTAGAGAGAGAGAGAGAGAGAGAGAGAGAGAGAGAGAGAGAGAAAGAGAGTTATATATATATATATATATATATAGAGAGAGAGAGAGAGAGAGAGAGAGAGATAGGGAAGTGGAGAGCGAGACAGAGAGAGAGAGAGAGATAGTAAAATAGGAAAATAGAGAGAGAAAGAGAGATAGCGAGAGCGAGATCGAGAGAGAAAGAACGAGAGATAGAGTACGTAGACAGAGAAGAAACTATGGAACTAAAAGAGGAAAAGGGGTTTTGCCTGCTACATGCATTGCCATGTACACCTGGGAGTGCACGTATCTGTCTACCCATATAGGATTTGACCAATAAAGACGAGATTTTGACCCGGTGGTCCTGATCTCTGTACACCTCTGGACCGAGGTGTACGGAGATTGGGCAAGACTAGAGAATGCGAGGTAGTTTACATTGTGAGGAGTATATATATATATATATATATATATATATATATTAAAACAACATTCATAATCATTCTAGATGGCAACGTCATCAACTAACATGGAGAAAAAGATTGCATGCTCGTGCACGCTCTGCAAGTATCAAATCCTGCGCAAGCGTAGGATATGTAATGAGCATGTGCACAAGTATGGATAGTTTGCTAGAGAAACCGTATAGAATCTGCGATACGACTCCTACGGAACGGGCATTGATTTTTGTGACATAGCACCTACATCTGAGAGAGAGAGAGAAAAAAGATTATGCGTGAAGGTCTGACCAATATAGAGCCACGGATGGAAGCAAAAAAGGGCTTACAGATAGAAGACGACGACATGGAGTAGATGATGGATGCCTTCTTCCAGACAAGCGAGGAGAACGCGAACGAAGCAGCACCAGAAGCTGTGCACCTATCTCCTGAAGACATGTTGAGGAAGTTGGCACATCAACCAATCTATGAAGGCGCCAAAATATCTGTGCTTCGTACTTGTCTGGCATTTTTGAATCTTCAGTTAGTGTACATGTGGTCAGATGCAAGCGTCACTGCTTTGTTTAGGTACGTAATTTACAAAAGAGATTTTCCGATTGCAACGGTGATGTGCTCGAATAGATTTTTAATTTAATGTGGCTTAAACAGGTTATTGCGAGAGCAACTTCTCCCAGCTGGCAATGAAATGCCCCCCTCTAGGCCAGACGCAAAGCAACTTCTTACCTGAGTTGGCTTGGACTACAACAAGATTCATGCATGTCCAAATGATTGCATTCTTTTTCGCAATGAATTCGCAGATTGCCTATCGTGTCCTAAGTGCGGAGCAATGCGCTACAAACAAGGTGCAGTTGGCGAGACAGTGCCAACTAAAGTGTTGCGGCATTTCCCTATTATTCCTAGGATAAAAAGCATCTTTCGTTGTGGTTCCATTGCAAAGTTGATGCGGTGGCATTCTACGAATAGATCCACTGACGCAACATTTAGGGTGCCCGCTGATTCAAAGGCTTGGAGGCACATTGAAGATACCTGGCCACATTTTAAGAGTGAAACACGCAATTTGCGTTTGGGCATGGCAATGGATGGAGTCAATCCATTTGGCTTGAGAAGCTCGTCATGGAGCACTTGGCCTGTGTGCCTTATCAATTACAACCTCCCGCCGTGGCTTGCCATCAAGAAGGGTCATTTGATATTAAGCTTGATTGTACCTGGTAAGTTCAAGGCAAAAAACATGGATGTTTATCTAGCTCCACTAGTTGACGAGCTCCAGGAGTTATGGCATGGGATCGACATAGCAAATGCGGTTGAACCAGTAGGACAACAACATGCAAGGATCCATGGACTTCTTATGTGGACTATGCATGATTGGCCAGGATACGGAGAAGCTTCTGGTAATCGTTATTGATTTACAAAATTCTCCCTATTCGCAAGCCCTTTGCCTTGGCCTGATTCATGCTTTAATATATGCAGGGCTAACAACTTTGGGATACAATGCATGTCCAATTTGCGGGCAGTCTTTGGATGTGCGCTATTCTGCCTCTCTTCAAAAGAAAATTTATCAAGGCCACCACCGTTATCTTCCAGATGGCCATCACTTGCACGAAGGTCAGCTTGGTCGCGTCGAATGTCGTCCTATGCATGTACAAGAGTGGCGTGGTTCTGACGTCTTGGGGTGATCAGTATGGGGACAAAGTCAATTACATAGTGGAGACCATCCTAAGAGAGTACCAGCCTACTCCGGGTTCTTCCGTTGTTTCGAGGAGGTGGATCAAGGGTGTTGCACGGGACACCGTGAAACATCGACAAGATGCAACTCAGAAGGCTTTAAGGACCGGCTCGCCGAAGCCTTCAAGCATCCCACACAAGACGTGGCTGTAGATCAGGGAGGATGAGCGGACAGCGGACACGCGGTTCAGACAGCAGCGTGAGGCCGCGCAGGTACGACAGATGACCTGGGGGACATCTCATCTTGGCAGCGGAGGCTTCGACACCTTTCGCTATGAGTTTGTGAGTTTCTAATCCAATCTTAACTATGGCGTTTTTTAAAACGCGATGAATCATGTATTCTTATTACTTTGATTTTTGTATAAACGCAAAATCTTGCGATGCATGGAGCTCCGACACGCCAGGAGGAGTCAGATGGATATCGCAGAGGTATCTATGAAGTACTGAATGATCTTGAAGCTTCAGGAGAGCCTGTAGACTGGGAGGCCTTACAGTCTCACTGATCGCTTGAGGTGAGACGTTAATATGTGTGAGTTGATTTAATTAAGTATGTATATGTGAAGTAATATCAATACTAATTTTTTGAGTTGTCTTATGTGCAGGTTGCGACGCCTAGTCATTAGTGGACCGGATTTCATTTATATGCTTTGTGAGACACAAACACGCTTCTGTGTCTCTTTTTTGTACAGACAGTTATTGTTTAGACAGTTATTGTTTCCCTTATGGTTATGATTATTGTCATTGTCATTGTATAGACATGTTTATTTCTCCTATTCTTGTATAGACATAGTTGTGGTTCAGGTTGTGTTAATGGTACGGTACTTGTCTTTCATTGGCCTTAAATCTCATGTGAGATCCTACATGGATAGCATGTAAGAGGCGTATACATGATATGGTTTTTTTTGAAAAGTTTATGTAAAAACAAAGGGAACTCTGCCGAAATTTCTGCGCACGGGAGCATGGTTGATTTTGGTGCTGCTCAGTTTCTTCGGTAGAGGGCAGGAATTCTGGCTGTGGCTGTGTCCATCTTTTAACTGGGCACAGGCTAGGCTACCTGCTCTCTGGCCAAGATTTTTTTTTTCTGTTATGGTCGTCGCTATGCGCGTCGCTATCTGCGTCTATATGTGCGTCGCAAATAGCGGCAGGTTCACAGGGACGCGGATATCGACGCACATAGCAACGCAGTGCGTCGATATTTTCGTCGATGACACCTTTTTTTGTTGTAGTGCATGCATGTATCGCTAGGAGTCCCCACTTTATATGTGTACTCAGTGTGTGCTCTCTATACACACTTTGGGGTTGTATTTCTGTGCTCTCTCTTTCTCTCTCAACACACCCAATCAAATCAATCAATGCAACGCCCAATGTAATAGGAAACAAATCTTCTAGTTTGATCAAGATGAGGCACAACAAACTAACATACCAAAACTAGGCATCCTCTCCTAGTAGGTTGAACAAAAGTTGTGCTAGAGGGAATATGAGAAGATCCCTTGGGGCACAAGAAAAGAAAAAGGAGAAGGTAGAGTTTGCATTGAAAACAAGAACTCTCTCTCTTTCTCTCTCTCTCTCTCTCTATATATATATATATATTTATCACCCACATGCGATAGATTGGTTATGCCATTTTTCTCTTGAATAATAGGTGTTGAGTTCAAGTCTCCTTGTCGGATAGATCTTTAAGGTCTCTTAGGATAGTTCCTACAATGTTAAAATTCTCTTCTTCTTCTTCTTCTCTCTCTTGCTACTGTTAGGTGACATCTACCTCTCTCTCTCTCTCTCTCTCTCTCTCTCTCTCTCTCTCTCTCTCTCTCTATGTGTCGCTCTTAGGTTTTTTTGGGTGCTCCTATGTCGACGTCTTAGTTAAGTTTGATAGTGGGAGATGGTACACAGGCTGGGTCTCCAACATGGTGGGCATTCCGTGGTAGGGGCTACTCGCCATGGTAATGCTGGGGCCCACCTTTCTATGGGGTGGGATCCCATCATTAGGAAGAGAGTGGGGTCTAGGAGGGCCTCTTTATTTGGCAATTAAAGAAAGTCAAACCTTTAGTATTAAGAAAGTAATCAAAGGACAACTTTTGAATTCAAACAGGCCAAACGGCTAGTTTATTTGAATTCAAATCCCCCCCCCCCTCGCCCCAAAATGGAATTTAAAATCTGGCGAGTAAACCCATATCATGTATCATATATATGGAAAGAGCTCGATGCATAGATTGCAGATCTACAATCTACACTCAAATTGAAGATCATATGTGGGAGTTATGGAAGGTCAAAAATGATAAAATTATCCACCTCTTTTTTGGGGGAGAAAGTGCATCCTTTGAACACTCTAACGCATCTCTTACAC